>NC_050464.1:11275946-11575946 GCF_903995425.1 Onychomys torridus
AATAAATAAATCCTTTTAAGAAAGATATATGACACACTTAACTATGTGACACACAATGGCCAGTGTTAACCAGTACGCATCTGCTCATTAAATACTGAATGGCATTATCCATCAATCTGGGGACAACTGACTGTGTAGCCTAGGCTGGCTAGGAACTCACTCTGTATGATCCAGGCAGTCCTCTGGCTTCAGTGTCTGAAGAGCTGGGATTATGGGTATGGGTGTGTGCCACCATGAATAACTTGAGCCTTTTCTCTATGGATAAATTTTAGTTCTCTCTTTCTCTGCTTTGGTTTTTTGAGACAGGGTTTCTCTGTGTAATAGCCCTGGTTGTCCTGGAGCTAACTCTGTAGACCAGTCTGGCCTCAAACTCAGATATTCACCTGCCTCTGCCTCCTGAGTGCTGTGATTAATGGCATGCACAACCATGCCCAGCCCCTGTGTGTCTCTTTTTAGTGCCATGATTCAAACCCAGAGGCTTTTGCATGCTAGGCTGGTGTTCTACCACCAAACCACATTGCCAATCCCTCACTTGGGGATTCAAGGCAGATGCTCTACCACTGCTCCACAAACTCACAGAGATCCTCCTGCCTCTGTGCTCCCATGCCTGGCTCACTTTCTTCCTGTTATGCAGGAAGCTGAGGTTTGGAGAAGACTAATAACTCGAACGTTTGTTGTTTTGTGGATGGGAACAGCGAAGACTTTATTTTAAAATGTTTCTGGTTACATTTTTAATGTGTATTTATGACTGCATCCTGTGGTCTGAGTGTAGAGATCAGAAGACCATTTGTGGGAGTTGGGGGCTCTACTTCTACCATGTGGGTCCTGGAGATTGAACTAAGACAGTGAACGAACACAGGTCACCAGACTCGGCAGCAATCACCTCTACTACTGAGCCAACACACCAGCCCGCAGCTGGATTTCAATGTTCCCGTGTGAATCCTGACGCTGCCAAGCTCCTGTGTTTAAGACTTGTGCATCTGTGGAAAGAACTCAAAGAGCATGGGGCTAGAGGTAGACATGAAGGGGAAATGAGGAAGGGAATGGGAGTAAGTGTTTGGCAGTGATGGATAAGACCCTCTGGGATCATCTATCCATCTTCACTCATCTACATGTTCTGTGAGCTTAGAGACAGCTTCAGGCTGGTAAAATCTTCCATATACACAATTGAGTATCTCTACTGAGTGCCGAGTGCTTTTGCCTCCTGTGATGGTAGCAATCGGAAGTAAAGATGGGCAAGGGATGCAGCTCAGTTGGCAGACTCCTTGCCCAGCAGGAACAAAGCCCTGGGTTCCATAAACCAGGCATAATGGCTCACGCTGTAATCTCCGCACTTGGGAGGTGGAGGCAGGAAGGTCAGAAGGTCAGGGTCATCTTTGGCTACAATACTGAGTTCAAGGTTAGCCTAAACTACACAAAACACAAGGGGAGGTATGGTTACAGAGCATCCTTGCTATGTGAGTGAAGAAGGGTGGGCTGAAAGTGCCACCTACAGGCAGGCTGCTTTTTGATCTACATTCTTTCCACAGTCCTGGCATCTGAGGGCTCTGAGCATTGTACATCAACTTCTTGGCCATAGATTATGCAGTAAACCAAGGCCCTTGCTCAGTGCTGCCTGCTAAGCTAGCAAGAGAAGTGTGCAGACATGATGGCTTCCAATGACTTCTCAAGAATGTATTGTGGGGCTGGTGATGTAGCCTGGAGGTAGAGCACTTACCTAGCATATGCAAAGTCCTGGGTTCAAAAACCCATACTTGGGGTGGGGGTGGGGGTAATTACTGTTTGCACTACTGGGGCACTTCACTTGGTGGTATAATAGCAGTGTTAACTATCCACCCGAGTGCGTGTGAGTTAATTCTGAAACATATAAACTGGGTGTGGCTGCACACACTCAGCACTCAGGAGGGAGGATCAGAAACTCAAGGTCCCTCATGGCTACATGGAGAGTTTGGTGTTCTCTTGGACTACATGAGACTTTGTCTTTTATTTATTTATTTGGTTGGTTGATTGGTTGGTTGGATAGTTGGTTGGTTTTATGATCCTATCACTGGAAAGGCTGAGACAGGAAGATCAAAATTTCTAGGATAGCTTGGACTACAAAGTAAGTGTGGGGAGCCGCCATTGTAAGATGGTGCCGACTTCCTGACGGCTTTGCTGTAAACAACTCCATATTTGGCTGTGCTTGCTGGGCTGCGCGCCTCGAGGCTTGCGCATGCACATATATGGTAATTTGGCCTTATGTCCTCAGCCTATCCCATGGCTCCCCATGCTTGCACTCTGGCAGGATCCAATCACAGACTGACCCTTTTGCTTGGTTCCCTATATAAGCAGCTGCCTTTTGGTTCTTGGGGCCCCTCACCTCCCGCTCTCCCTCAATCAAGAGGCGCTCCAATAAAGTGTGATCTGAGAAGAATCCTCAAATGGTGGTCGTTCTTCCTCGCTGGTCGAGGAGCTCGCCGCAAGTAAGATCCTACCATAATAAAACAAGAGGTCATCAAAGGCAGAGCTTTTCATCAGAGACAAGCCAACTTCAGATGACAACTCCAGTTCATAATAACAACGTAAAAAAAAATTGCTAGGCATGGTGGTGTACACCCAAATCCTAGAACTCATGAGACAGGCAAGAGGATCTCTGAGTTCAAAGCCAGCCTTGTTTACAGAGTGTGTCCAGGACAGTCAGTGGCTACGTAGAGAAAGCCTGTCTTGAAAAACCAAACAAACAAACAAATGAAAGAAATTAAAAACAGGATCTCATGTAGTCCAAGAGAACATCAAACACCCTATGTAGCCAAGAGTGACCTTGAGTTTCTGATTCTTCTTCCTCTACCTCCTGAGTGCTGAGTGTGTGCAACCACACCCAGTTTATATGTTTCATGACAAAGACACACCGGGTGATAATTATCACTGCTGTTGACACATGGGATGCACAAAGTTGGACATAGAACCACATGTAGCAGATGGAGCAAGCTCATCCTTCAAATGACCCTGTTCAGATTCCAGTACCATGTTAGAAAGCTGGGTAGGATGGGGGCATAGGATGGGGAGCCCCTAGAACTCTGGTGTGGAGGACTCACAGAATGAAGGGTGTCTACCAGCCAGGGGAAGTAGCATGCTCCATGTTTAGTGACTGTGTCTGTCACACTGTGTGACATTACAAACTCCAACACACACATGCATAAAAACATGACTTTCTCCTAGCACTTGCCCCTTTCTGTCTCTTCTTCTCTTCTCTCTCCCTTTCTCATTTCTCAGCCCTTATCCCTTCTTCCCTTCTCCCAAAAAAATCTTCTATGTGAGTGCTGTTTGTATGGTGTTGTGTCTCTCTCTCTCACTCACTGTGGGGTCCCTTGGCTCCAAACCACCAAGGCCACCACCTGCCATTTTTAAATTATAGCACTCAGTATCTCATTGCCAGAGAGTATTTCTTTCATCTCTTTACTTTCCCTTCTGCCTGAGTGGCAACTCCCAAGACTGAGGTGGCAGGTTAAGCCCCACCCTCCCCAGTGAGGATTCACTCCAGCCACTCAGGACATAAAAAGGAGAGAACTCTTCAATAGTAACGCACGTCCTGTTCTGGTTAACACCCAAAGAGAAGGTGGCCCTGTACAGAAATTCTTTGCACCTTATACAGATTTTGAGCTAGAATATTTCACATGAACCTGTAAATCTCTTTTAGGTCCTACCCTCAAGCTACACTTTGAGCAGTGAAACAGGTTTCACAGAGACGGAAATTGGGGTCATGCTGTCTGCCTGGCAGAATCAAGTTCTTTGAGACAGGGTTTCTCTGTGTAACAGTCCCAGCTGTCCTGGAACTCACTCTGTAGACCAGGCTGGTCAAACTCACAGAGACCCACCTGCCTCTGCCTCCCCAATGCTGGGATTAAAGACACGTGCCAGCACCACTGGCTAGAATTCTGTTCATTTTGATGAGGGACAGAGAGGGTCTAATGGGCCACCATAAGCCGTGGCTCCTCCCATTTCCTAAGAAAGTTTATTGGAAAATCCTTTATGATTCCAGTTTATTACTTCCATTTTCTCCTCCACCAAGAGTCACCTTTAATACAGAACAAGAGAGGTAGGTAAAAGACAGTTGACCCGAGAAGAGAAAGGAGTCCCTCACCCTGAAATCTAGTTCAGGACATCTGTCGTCTGAGAGTCAGGAAGCACCAATACACCGAAAGGTACAAGCCTGAGCTGAAACCTTAACTGGGAATCATTCCTTCTCTCTGCTCACTCTGACTTTCTGCAACAAGGTTGGCTGTACCTGGGTGGAGGTGGCGGCTCCCCACCTCCCAAAAACAGGAAATACAAGAAGAATTCTGTGACTTTTCATTACCCGCCAAAGGACAATAGGATCTTCAGGCCTCCCCATTGCCTCCATGAAGATTAGGGAATTCTCTGGAAATGAAACCAGGAGGCGGCCACACAGCTCGGCACTGTCGCCTCTGAGGCACAATCCTTGAAGGCTCTTTAGCCAGGCTGACTGCATTGGCCCCTCCCTCTGCATCGAAAGGCGGTCCTGGAGCAAGCTGGTGGTTTGCAATTTCCCCTCTGCCTTCTTGGGTTGTGCAAACAGATATGGTAAATCTACCTACTTTTTATCCAGCCAACGGCCAGTTGTCAATTCGTTTCAGAGACTCAGCGATAAACTCTGAGGGTAGAGAGGGGTTTTTCCCATCTACCACAGCAGCCACACTCACAGATCTGTCTCTCAGTGAATACTGACTGAACTGGACGAACACATTTTGGTATGTGGGGCTGGAGAGATGGTTCAGCAAGCAAGAGCATTGGCTGTTGTTCTTCCAAGAGGTCGGAGTTTGATTCCCAGGACCTATATGAGGACTCAGCTGTCTGGAACTCCAGTTCAGGGACCCGATGCCCGCTTCTGGCCTCTGAGGTCATTGCACACACATGTGCACAGATAAAGATGCAGGTGAAACACCCATAAAAGTAAAGAGAAAATTCAAATAAGCTAACTTTTAAAAATTGGTAGCTGGGGGGTTGGGGATTTAGCTCAGTGGTAGAGTGCTTGCTTAGCAAGCACAAGGCCCTGGGTTTGGTCCTCAGCTCCTGCAAAAAAAAAAAAAAAAAAAAAAAAAATTGGTAGCCAGGTGGTGATGGCACACGCCTTTAATCCCAGCATTCGGGAAGCAGAGGCAGGCAAATCTCTGTGAGTTCAAGGACAGCCTGGGCTACAGAGGGAGTTCCAGGAAAGGTGCAAAGCTACACAGAGAAACCCTGTCTAAAAAAACAAAAAAAATGGTTTGGAAAGCTGGAAGTGGTGGTGCGGGCCTTTAATCCCAGGGCACAGGAAGCAAATATAGGTGGATATCAGTGAGTCTTAGGCTACGCTGGTCTACAAAGTGAGTTCCAGTTCAGTTCAGGGCTACACAGAGAACCCCTGTGTAGGAAACGAAACAAGCTGGGTGGTGGTGGCACACAACTTTAATCCCAGTACTTGGGAGGCAGAGACAGGCGGATCTCTATGGGTTTGAGGCCAGCCTGGGCTACAGAGTGAGTTGCTTGCTAGGCCAGTGCTCTCCCACTGAGCTAAGTCCCCAACCCTGCTTCTGATGTTTTTCAATCTTGCATCTAAGCTGTTAATGCACAATATGCTGGATACACAGACAAGGAGCTTCCCTTAAGCATTTAGGAGGGTGGAATCTCGCAGGGAATTAGCATAGGGATGATATCAATGTCAAGGTCAGCAAGCAATGCAACAGTTACCCAAAATGGGAGCCAGGGCCCTACAGGTCCCCGCCTATAACTAAAAAATGAGCTTCTGACTTAGGTTGCGTGGGAAGTCAGCAGGTCACCTTACCAGTCATGGAGACACCTGTCCAGGCCACACAGTTGTTCTGTCTTAGGTTTGTGAGTGCCCCCCAGGAATTACCCATCTTTGAATACTCATTATCATACAGGCTCAATTGGACACACACCTTTTTATCCCAGAAAGTGAGCCTTTAATCCCAGGGAGTGATGGTAGAAATCAGAAAGGTATATAAGACCCCAAACTAGAAGCATTTGGTTGGTTTAGCTTTTGCAGCAGTTCAGTTGAGACCAATTCAGATAAGGACACAGAAGCTTCCAGTCTGAGGAAACAGGATCAGGTGTGGAACTGGCAAGGTGTTGTAGCTGTGGCTTGTTCTGCTTCTCTGATCTTCCAGCACTCACCATGATAACTGGCCTCAGGTTGGATTTTGTTAATAAGAACATTTAAGTTTTCTGCTACAGCGCTCTTTCAGCCCTGAGCCTTACCAGGCGCTGGAGGATGAAGAAGTATTCCAGTCCACCTTGGGTGGTGGCACAGGCCTTTAATCCCAGCTCTGGTTAAACAGTCCTGGCTGTCCTGGAACTTGCTCTGTAGACCAGGCTTGCCTCAACATCAGAGATCCTTATGAGTGCTGGGATTAAAGGTGTGTGCCACCATGCACAGTGACAGGATGTTATTATAAGGCCCTTCTTTTTATGACCTCAAACTGGCTATGCAGTGGTGGATGAACTTGGATTCCTGATCTAGGTGCAGGCATTCCAAGTATTTGCCATTATGACCGGCAAGTACTTCTTCCAATGTTTGTTTTTCCTTTAAATAAGCTAAGATGTGACATCAGGAGATTTGCTGTCCTTTTTTAAAGGATATATATTTACCTTGTGCAATGGTGTTTGGCATGCACGTATGTCTGTGTGAGGATGTAGGATCCCTTATAACTGCAGTTGCTGTCATGTGGGTGCTGGGGACTGAACCTGGAACCTCTGGAACAGCAGCCAGTGCTCTTAAGGGCTGAGCCATCTTTCCAGTGTGATGAGTCTTTCTCTGTCCCGCCAGTCAGCTCCCAAATAATGACAGAGACTTCTAAATAATTATGAAAGCTCAGACTTACCTTAGGTTTGTAACTATAACTTAATTCATTTCTATTCATCTACGTTCTGTCACGTACAGCTAATCCTCCTTCTTCCATGTGTCCTGACATCTCTCCCACCTAGATTCATCTCCCTGGAAATCCCACCTATACTGCCTGCCTAGCTATTGGCCACTCAGCATTTTATTACACCAATCCCAGCAAATACTTCTTCACACAGTGTATGACTGTCCCACACCACTCCGGCCATATGCTTTGATGTCTTAATTGACAGCTGTTAGATCTTTTCCTGACCTCTGACTACCTTTAGATGAGGAACATTAGCCAGGCTGCTGGAAGGATTGCTTTCAAGGCAGCCTGGCTGCCTGCACACTCCACAGTCACCTTGAGAAGAAAAACCATGGCTACAAACAGGAGCTGTGTCTCAGGGGATAGAGTACCTACCTGCCTAGTTAGTATTCACAAAACCCTGGGTTCCCTCCCCAGCACCACGTGAGTCAGACTTGGTGGTTCATGCCTACATACCACTCCCTGGGGAGGTAGAGACAGGAGGATTGTAAGTTCCAGGTCATCCTTGGCTACACAGTTTATTTGAGGTCAACCAGGGATACATGGGACCTTGTCTTAAAATACCAAACACAAACATCTTAAAATCTCAATTAGACAAAGAAATGTGCTAAAGGCCAGAAAATGAGAAGAGAGAGAGAGAGAGAGAGAGAGAGAGAGAGAGAGAGAGAGAGAGTGTGTGTGAGTGTGTGTCTATAGTGTGTATGTATTCAGGGATAGTGCTGACTGTATCATTTAATGGCAGCAGCAGCTGAAAGGAAGCCCAGTTTGTCGGAAGGAAGTGACCATCAGATGGGAACACTGTGGGTCATAGAATCTGGTGATCTCCATTGTGGCTGAAGAAAGCTGCCTTGTGTCCATCTGCAGAACTCTTGTTGATTGTATCTGCTTGCATGTGTGACAGGTATCCTGGTATGCTGGGACAAAGAGGTGTTCTAAATTTGCAGAGTGAACATTTAAGACCAACAGCTCAAACTTCAAAATTATTTTAGATTGTTATGAATTTAGAATGAGATATATTTATGTTGTGATTGGATGTTTTGCCTGCATATCTGCCTATCTTGCAGTGTCCTCAGAGGCCAGAAAGTGGATGTTAGATTCCCATGACTTGAATTACACATATGGTCGCTAGGATTTGGAAAAGTTTCCCACGACTTTTTTTAATTTAGTTTTTGAGACAGAATTTCCTTGTGTAGCCCTGGCTATAAGGGCCCACACTATATAGACCAGGCTAGCCTCAATCCTGGAGGTTCCACTTGCCTCTGCCTCCTGAGAGCTGGGATTAAAGGTGTGTACTACCACTGCCCAGTTATCACCATGCTTCCTTTCCTATGTCCTTGCCGCTGGTGCAGCTATTTATGATAGACTGAGTTGGAAGTAAGGATGCTAACAGTAACAAACTAAATAAAGGTGGTTTCTAAGGAAGCCCCCAGCTGTTTCAGGAAAGACAGCCCAGGACAGTCCACAGACAAAGAGAGCAATAACAGAGACCACAGCTGTTAGGGAAGAAGACAGGTTCATTTAATGGCCATGTTTGGACACCTACTAGGTCAAAGGCAGCAAAGCCAGGCAAACTGTAGCTAAGGGTTATCTGTGTTGATTAGGGTTTTATCAACTTGCCAACAAGCTGGGTTATCTGGGAAAAGATCCTCCATTGAGAAAACACTTTCATGAGATTGCCTGTGGACTAGTCTGTAGAGGCATTTTCCTTTTTTTAGAGTAATTTTACATTTCTTTCTTCCTTTCTTTCGTCTTCCTTCCTTCTGTTCTTGTTTTCTTTCTTTCTGTCATTCATAATTTCTTCCTTCCCTTTTCTCTCTTTCTTTCTTTTCTGAGACAAGGTCTCTCTATGTAGCCCTGGCAGTCCCATAGACAAGGCTGTTGTTCAAGGGTAACATTGTAGTCCCACCATTACAGTCAAAGCTACAAACACATACATGACAACTGGTCAGCTCCTGCAAGGAATCCCCCACTTCTACAACCAGGCCACACTCTCAGAGGTAGGTGCCAAATCCTAGCCCTCCCCTACATCCATAGCTCCATTCATGGGGCTAAGGGAAAACTCCTTGGACTCACAGCCTGGAGAGGATTCCAATAGGCCTGCTTGCATGACTGTTTGTATATGTGCATATGTGCATGCTTGTGTTTATATGTTTGTATGTGTAACCTGGTGTGTTGCTTTTCAGGAGAAGCTACCTAGCAGATCATAAAACCTACCCATGTTTGTGTATGTGGAACATTGGTTGTTAGGGTAGAGACAGATACCTGACCTGACACTTGCCTTATATGAATATGGGAGCTGTGCCTGGGGTGTTTGCTGTAGGTGAGGGGGTTCCTAGCAGGATGTCATACCTAGCCCTGTGTATGGCACTTTACTGTGTGGCAGTGGGTCTCTAGGAGGTCATGATATCTAGCTGTGTATGAGGAATACTGGCTGTAGGACCTAGCAGAAGCTGACACCTAGCCCTGTTTGGAAGGCTTTGGCTCTAATGCAGTTGGCAATCAAACAGATCCTGTCACATAACAGCACTAGTGTGTGTGTCCGTGTGTGTATTTGTGGATGATGGGGTGGCTTTGTGGGTAATGGAGGCAATTCTTTGAAAGACGAGTAAAATGTCATGTATTTGGGAGTCTTTGGATCTAGGCAAGTATATACCTAAAGGGACATGGGGTTAGATGTTTATGTATAAATGTGTTTGTGTGTGTGTGTGTGTGTGTGTGTGTGTGTGTGTGTGTGTGTGTGTTTGTAAGAGAGGACAGGAAGAGAGAAGAGAGAGCTAGAGAGAGAGAGAGAGAGAGAGAGAGAGAGAGAGAGAGAGAGAGAGAGAGAAACTGTAGGTAATGGACATCTAGCAGGAGAAACACCTAGTATGCATTGGGCTTTGGCTCTATGTAGGATACCTCATAGGACCTAACACCTAGATATATATGGATACTTGTTTGTTGTATGTGGGATACCTCTACCTCACAGGACTTAACACCTAGAAGTATATGTGGGTCTTTCCTTGTATGGTGGCAGTCTTCTAGGACCTGACAGCTAGCTGAGTGTACATTGAGTTTGTGAAGGCGTTTGTAAGAGCACGTGTGGCTGAGAGTGTTTCTGAGGGTGTGACTGTGTATCTAGCATTTGATTGTAGGAGAGGGTGAGCATACTGGTTAACTAGCTGTGTAAGAGTATTGCACTTTGAATACAGGAAAAGTGGTATGTATCAGGATCTGACACCTACCCCTGAATAGACAGCTTTGTCCTTTATGGAGTGGGAAGAGCAGAACCTGTCCTCAGTCTGTCTGTCTGTCTGTCTGGTTCTGTATCTCTCTCTCTCTCTCTCTCTCTCTCTCTCTCTCTCTCTCTCTCCTATCTCTCTCTCTCTCTGGTTTTGTCTCTGTCTCTCTCTGTGTATGTGTTTGGCTGTAGGAGATGGAAACCTAGAAGTGCAGCACACAGATGGCTATGTGGAAATAGGGCTTTGGTTGAATGGGGAAATACCTTGAAGGACATGAGAGCTGGATGGGCATTCATGAGAACTACGTGGGATCATACAAGCAGGAGTGACTGAGTGTGTTTGTGAGTGTGTGGCTGTGCACCAGGCATTTGACAATAGGGAAGGGGTACCATTTCTAATAAATTAGCTGTGTAACAGTATGGTCCTTTGGATGTAGGGGAAGAGGTGACCAACAGATCTGACATCTAGCTCTGTGTGTGGCACTGCTGTAGCTGAGGTGATTCCTATCAGGAATGTGACCTAACCATGTATGTATATGTGATGTAAGGGAAGACACATATTAGACCCTGACACTTGTGTTATATGTATATGGAGGGCTGTGTTTGGCCTCTGTGGCAGCAGGTGAGGGGATACTAGGAAACACCAGATACCCAGTCCTGTGCATGGGGCTTTAGTCATTGTGTTGTTGATCTCTTGGGGGACACCCTACCCAACTGTGTACAGGAGCATTTTCTTGAATGGAGAGTTGACCTAGCAGGATCTGACACCTAGGCTTGTGTGTTGTGTGTTTGAATCTGGCTGTAGAAGACAGGATTCACAGTAGCACCTGACACCTAGAAATTTGGGGGTGGGTCAATATAAGTGTATGGACACCTTACAGACAATGACACCTAGTCTCATTGACAAAGAAAAAACTTGGATTCTCAATACATTAAAAGTAAAGTCAAATTCCTCCCCTAGGCCTATATTTGTCCAGTTCCATATTTCTTGTTTTCTACCCTTTTCTCCAAAATCCTTCAAGTCTATATTTTGAAAATACTCTCTCTGATCAACTTCATTAATAATATACTAACTCTGGAGTTCTATTTACCTAGTCACTGAAAGCAGTCTCCAAGAAAATGCAGCACAACTTCTGACCAATCACTACTATGTACAAGTGCATGCCCATGTACGAGCACACACACACACACACACACACACACACACAAACACTCTTCCTTATAACATCATCATCTTTAGCACTGCTCCTCATACACTACTACTGAATAGACATGACTAGAAACCCCCAGTTTCCTACATAGACAGCTACATGTCATGTCGTATGGAATCTAGACAGATCCCAACTGCTGCCACCCAGCATACACTCTTGTGTTCATAAGACACACTGCAGAGCATCGCCCTGCTTCTCCCACAGAGACTCATTCCACTATCGGGAACTGCCCCCATGACAGACCTTACTAGCTACTGCCCCCCCAGGCCTTCTTCCAAACCTACCCATGTACCACTAGGTACCAGGACCCTGCTGGACACTCCTACCCCTGCCATATAGCCTGAAGCACACTGCTTGGTTTCAGGTTTTGCTGGACACCTACCCGAGGCCTGGATCCCCTACTGTGTATCACATTCTCAGGACTCTCCAGCGCTAACTCGGACATTGTACATGGTAACAGGAATCATCTAGTAAGTTTCTCCCCCTACACACATACTGCTGCCGCAAAAGCACTTCTGATTTTCAGCTGTGCTTACAACCAGCCACTGTTTAGTAGTGTATGATGTCAACAGAGTGGTGCTATTTTTGATAAGGCTTGAAGCCCATTATTGTAATTACACACAATATGTTTCAATAGTATATATGCATATATACACTTCAATGACTGAAATCTTCACAAGTGGTATAAGTGTCTGGTACCAGGAATCTTGCATATGTCAGTTATGAATTTATCTAGCAGAGCCTTTAAGATTGCAGTGTTCATTGGGCCTGTAGTGAATATCGGGGGTAAGGGTGTGTGTCAACATTTTCTGATACCTAGCATGTCATGTGTGATGAAGCCTGGTGCTCAAGTGACCCTGACATGCAGCATTTTATATGCACTGTGGTTTGGACAGGGGTTAATGTCCACCATGGCCCAGATATGAGCAGTAGAGCCTGAGACCCAGCATATTGCAAAGCATAAGAAGGAATCCAGAAGAAGCTGATGCCTAGTATTGTGTATGTGTCTTCAGCAGAAGAAGGATGTCCAGCAATGCTAATTCTAGGTTTGTGCAAGATCTGACAGGAGGAGAAGGTCCCAGCATGGTCTAATAACTGTCGACTATTGTGGGTTATGAGGTCAAACTGGACCTGGTACCTACAAGTGGATGTGTGGTCACAGGGGTGGTGGAATGTTCAATGTGTTTGATGATAACTGAATGTCAGAGGGGAGCAGTGGAATTTCGGGGTTTATGCTTTGCACAATCCCTACTGAGTATGTGTGAGCTTATAACTGAGCAGTGTCCAAGTTCTGATCATTCATTTTGAAGTAGCTTGGCAGTGTGCTATGTGAAGTGTAAGTGAGCTTGACACTTAAGTGTGTGTGTGACGCATTGAGGGTGTCAGCAGAGCCTGACAACTACCAGTGCATGTGAGTCAGCTGCAGGGTGATGTTTGCATCCCAGGCATTCAGCTAGCCTCACAGGAGTTGCCATGGGGTGTTGCAATGCTCAGCAGGTCTGATATCCACCAGCAATGTATGGGTTGATGGACTGGAGTGTCCTGGGGACCTAATACTAACATGGTAGATTGTGCTGGTCAGGTGTGATATCCAAGAGGGCCTGAACCCTAGCGGTGTATGTGGAACTTCAGTGGTATTAGGGTGTCACGTAGGGTCCAATATGAAGAGAGTATTTGATTACAGTGGCAAGAGAGTGTCTTCTATAGCCTGACAAAAAGCTGTTAATAGGAGATTATGTGGATGACATTTGGGATCCACACCTAGGAATACATGTGAGGTGTGTGTGTGAGTGTTTGTTCAGGAAGGCCTGATACCTAGCAGTCAATGTGTGATGTGGCTGGAAGTCGTGCATGGCCTATACTTAGAAGTAAGTGTATTAGACGGTTTTTTGTTTTGTTTTGTTTTGTTTTGTTTTGTGTGTGTGTTGTGTGTATGTGTGTATGTGTGTGTGTGTGTGTGAGAGAGAGAGAGAGAGAGACAGAGAGACAGAGAGAGAGAGAGAGAGAGAGAGAGAGAGAGAGATGAAGAGAGGCAGAGAGAGATGTAGGGGTTGATTATCACGGTCTGACAGCTGGTAGTGCAGGTGAAGTGGTATGGATGTACTGTCCCACACTGCATGATACCTAGTGTTGTAGGTCAGTGCAGGAAGATTCCAGGAGTCTTTGAACCAAGCAGTAACTGTGTATCCTTGCCAGGAGGTAAAGTGTCCAACAGGGCCTGATACTTTTCACTATGTCTTAGTACATGGTGGTGGGAGGTATGTCTAGCATGGTGGGACAGATGAAGAGAATTGAATATCTAGTCCTAATACCTAGAGATCTATGTGGTGAGTGTCAGTGAGGGGAATCCTTCATGTCCTTACACTGACACTGTATGGAAGTTGTTAACAAGGGGTGGGCCATCCAAAGCACGTGTGTGTATCTAAGTGTCAGACCTGCTGCTTTTCCCAGCCGACTGAACCATCCAGAAGTGTGTTATCAGATCAGCTGGACAGCTCATCTCCATCCCACACAATGTGATAGGTTTCAGCCCTCTTCACACACACTAAACCTTCACCTCCTCATAGCCACACAACATTCACTGTCACGGATTTGTTGTCTGCTGGGATGGGCCAGGCTCTCTCTAATTGTCCTAGGTGAGTGTCTTCTTCATCCAGGCTCCAGCCTCTGTATTTTCATGGCTGGTTGCAGCCAGGCTCCTGAGTCCACAGTTCATCTTCTCCGTGTTATTACTGATCCTCCTCTCTATGAGACTGGAATATATGTGGTCATCTTCCATCACTTTATGTGAACATTATAATGTTTGTATTTGGAGTCAATGGAAATGGTGACAGTGTTCAGTTTTTCATGTGTTCCTTATTCCTTGTTTTTAAATCTTCTTTTGTAGTCATTTGTGGACAAGTCATTTCTCTCTGTTGATTTTCCTGGGTGTGTTAAAAAAAAAAAAAAGCTGGCAGGATTCAGCTGGGTCTATTTCTGAACTTTCTGTTCTGTTCCCCGTGTCTAGTCTCCATTACTTCCCTGAATCCCTTTGTGGATCTCTGAGGCTTGGTGGGAAGTCCTGGAAGAAGAAGATCGGGGTCTGGAGGGATCTCTCCGGTCCTCTGCCATCTCTTCTAGATTTATGTCCAGTTGGTTGTTCAATCTTCTGTTTGTGCATGACACTAGATTTTACTGTGTGTAGAGGAAGTGCAGCCATCTATCACCTTTAGAATAACAACTGGTAGCACCTGAGATCTCATATAGCTTTGGATTTCCCTCCTACAGGGGTCAAATCATTCTGAATGCCAATTTATAAAAATTATGTTAGAATTCCAATTAAACACTTTAGTATTTCTTTGTAAATTGTCTCTGTCTAATACCACTCAGAGATGGGCTGAGGATGTGACCTCAAGTTCTGCCTCTTCATGTTAGTGGAGGCCTGGGAGAGGTGATCCATGGATACTGCCCTTCTCAGGAGATCTACTCTAGAGTTCAGGAAGAAGAGCACATTTAATTGCCAAGGCTCCTCTGACATATTTCTTTTCTTGCTCAGGCATGTTTTCTGCATTATCTGTGAGGACAGAGAGGTATAGGTGACTTTCTGAACTGTCAAAATGCAAAGGGGTCTAAGTTGGGTAAGGATTCAAACACTAAGTACACACTGGGAGGCTTCCACTGTGGGACTCTCCTGATGATTTCCCAGATCTTGTTGATAATTTGGGGTGGTTGTCCATACTTGGATGGTGGAAGAGCAACCATGTCATTGCCCTCCACAGCATGTCCTCCTGTTGCAGTGTGGGACCTCTTGTTCCTCTACAGCTCAGACAATGCATGCTAGTGTGCTAGGAAGGGGAGGTGAGAGGCATGCTCTTTTCCCACCATGTCACTAATGATCAGTGTGCACATAGTCAGGACAGGAATTCTCGGGGTCCAGGATTAGGGATATGTCCAGGCACCTATAAGAAAAAGCTTATGTCAGACAGGAAAGACTCATTTACCACCCTAGACCTGTTTTATTCAGAAAATAGATGTTATATTTCTGGTGGAGTTCAGGACCTAATGAGGCAGGAATCACGTCCCTTTTCTTCCTATGTGACCTTCCTCAAGGAGAACTTAGTGGGATCTCCAGGGAAAGCCCCGATTGCAGGGACTCACTGAACACTTGCCTTGGTGAGACAGGATGCACATATGGAGAAGATGAGGTTTGTCTGAAAATATCCACCAGAAACAGGAGATCTGAGGAGAAAAGGATGGTCCATGAGAGTTCTGGAGTTAACTTTGGAGACTACAAGAGACCCAGGCTATTACAACATTAGTCATCTTATCTGTGTCAATGACCTGGGAGTAATTTAAACAGTCCCACCCAGTCAGGCTATGTCCAAAAGAGCAACCTACCCGGCATCACTTGGACTCACTTTTCTCCACTGGGAGGTGAGTTATTACTGAAGAACTTTGGGGTAGTGTGTGTAAAGGTCTTGGTACAAATGGCATATATTGTCTGCACCTGTTCCTGCTTCCAACAGGGGGCAGGCAATGGGGAGAGGAAAGTTGAAGTGTGTGAACCTGATCATAAGCTAACTTCTCTCACATAACCATCTAAAAGCCACCACATGCTCCCTGCAGTGGCCAGCAATATGAAAAGTTCACATTATACTCACCAGGCCTCTTGTGCATCAACTCTGAGAGTCACATTCTTAAAGACCATCATTACCAGGCTTAGAGTCCTGGTCCACATGAAATCTAGTACCCAAGACTCCCTTCCACAGGCTGGTTTCAGTTCAGTGCACCAGGGTGAAGCCTGTCTTAGTGGTCACTCCCTGACAAGCAGACCAGGCATGTGCTGAGGAGCAAGCAGGTCATTGTCTGTTGGCTAGTTTCCCAAACTAGGTTGTGTGAATCCCATGCTCCAGGATCTGGAACCCAACACAAACTAAGTCAGTGGCCAGTGACAGAATGGATGTCACAACATACAGGTGTGAGAAGATGTTCATCACCTTTGATTCAAATTGTTCGTCCTCATTGATTTTAGGTTCAGAGAGGAGAGATTGCTACCACACCAAGTTACCTCAATATCCCTCTGTTGCCATGTAATTGTTTCTCTCTCTCTCTCTCTCTCTCTCTCTCTCTCTCTCTCTCTCTCTCTCTCTCTCTCTCTCTCTTCTCCCCCCCTTGGTCCTCTGTATCCAAATCTCTATGACTATCTACCCTTTTGATTGAGGCAGACCTGCCTGAGCAGCCTCATTCTTCCTAACTTCTAAGCCAGAATCAAATTTAGACCAGAAACCCAAAACTAATCACCGACTACAGGCTGTTATATAGTGATCTCAGTGATGCCTTCAGCCATGTGCTACACAGATGAGCACTGGCATTCATCCCCAACAGAGTGGCCATGCTTCACTGCGTGGAGAGGCTGTCTGCCTATCACGTGCTCCTGACAACACTTTAGACAGTTATCCCAACAGGACAAACAAACAAACAGCCTATCTGGAAGCCATAGTTCTATGGTCAACAAGGCTGTCTACGTCTGACCACTGTGCCCAGTGTGACCTGGGTACAAAGTAGTTGTAAGTGTGCTGACCACACCTCTGATCACTGTGCCCTAGGTTAGGTAAGCCCTACTCACTTTCAAATTGGAGCAAAGTCCCAGCATTCCATCCAAAGTGGTACCCATTTTCCTCCAGCTTGCTGTCACGTTCCTGTTAGGAGACAAATATGGTTCTGATTAAACTCCCTACAGTGAGACCCCTTCACAAATTCATAAACTAGTCCAACATGCAGGAGAAATGTTTCTTTACTGATGGGCGGGATTCAGGGATAAATGAGGCTGCAAATCCAACAGCAAAGAAGGGAGGGAGAGGAAAGAGAGGCAGGAGCTTCTTGTCCTCACACGGGGAGACATTTCACAAGGACCAGACACCTAAGGGTGGACAGATGAATGAGCACTGCTAGTGATTCCCCAGCAGACTGGTCCACGGGGTCTGCACATTCATGGGTACCTATATCTGGTATTGGCTCATGGCTCCCTCAGACAAGGCTGCTGTGAAACCCCAGCCCTGGATCCTATTTCCTTAATAACTTAAGTTTCTGGGAGAGAAAGCTATGGTAGCTGGCTTACCTCCTCCTGTGCTGGACACAGACCCTTCTTGCTGGGGAAGAGGGCACACTGCCATCTGGACTTCCTGCAGAGCTCCTACTTCTGCTGTCTCAGGCCACACCTGCAAGTCACCACCCTGTGTCTCCTGATGTAAAGACCTCATCACTTCAAAGAGAAAGGACATGTGGAAGGGACTCTAGAGGAACTGGAACTATGCAGCACTTAAGCTAGACCTATGGTGCATCCCTCTCCCCATGGCTCCTCCATCTCTCTCTTCCATCCTCTCCAAATTCCTCCCTGAGCCAATTCTTTCCTGCTGCCTCTGAAATCTCTGGTTCTCATCTTCTGCTCTCCATCTCCACATCAACCAGTCACTTTATTTAGAAGTGGGTTTGTACTGTGGCACTGGCGATTTTGAAGTCAGAGTTTTATATTTGCATGCTCATACAGGGAAACACGTCAATGTGCCAATTGGAAAGGACAGATGACAGTATCCAATACAACATGAGTGTAGTAGACACCTGGGGCCTGGAACTGACCAGTCACTCTGCAATGAGCACTGACAAGTGAAGACATGTGGACAGAGGGGTTCACAGTGTGACTCTCTGTCTCACACTTGGTCACTGCGGATTCCATAAGGAGATCTCTGTGTCTCCCCCTTTTAATTTTCTCTGGGCCAGGTGTAGGGATGGAGGGAGGATGTGAAGAGTTAGGGACATAAATGTGATCAAGATACCGGATATAAAAGACACAGAGAATGAATACATAAATGAATAACTGAGTAAATAAATAGATAGATAGATTAATTAATTAATTAATTAATAGATGAAGAGCATACAGGGCAAGAGCACATACTCACCATTAAGAATGAAATTTCGATATATTTCAGAAAACAGATACAAGTGAGGATGACTGTGTTTTGTAGGATAGGTGTATCCAAAAGGACAAATATTACTATCTTCTTTCATATGCAAAATCTGGAGTTTGGTAGGGGCCATAACATGAACAACAGAACACTAGAACAGTGGTCTTTCTGGGATGGTCCACAATGTTCTTGAGATGGGCTGATCACTTTACCATGATGGAATGTCCAAAGTGGGTGCTCAGGGTCCTAGTTAGATCAGAAACCTCAACCCTGGGCTCTCCACTAGCCAGGGAGTATGAACAAGGTTCAGTGGCATAATACACAATTCAAAGTGGTTTTGACAAGTAATAAAAAGCTCTCTGGGACCCATAAGCAAGACTAACATGGAAGACAGCAGCCAATCAGACAGAATTGGAGTATCAGATCAATAGAACTGTAAGCTCCTGTTTAGAATATGTGGGTTCATGCACTGACTCTGCTACAGGTGTCCTTAAAGAGAAAGCCCTGTCTTCAACATCCCAAGCCAGGCACCAACTGTCTCAGTGACCCACCTTAAGTCCTCAGCTGCGATCTCATGGTTCAAATGTAAAGAACTCAATAGATTAGACCAGGTAGCTAATCTGGACTCTCCTGATTGGTCAGGTTGAAGTCACAGGATATGTCAAGACTGCAGGTGGGGATCATGTGAAAAAGGGTTAGAGAGTAGCCTTTGCATGCTCTGTGCCTGGTTTCCAAGGATGTATCTGCTAATGCATACTTCCTCCAGCCCACTGACTTGGGTCCCCAGAATATTCATGACAGCAATCCTCACCTCCAGGTATCTGTTCACTAGGGGATATACACTTCTATTTTGAAGGTTAGAGTTGGACTTTGCTGCTGTTTGTAGTCCACCTTGGATAACAGTACCTTCAGTTCAATCCCTGACCCTGTCAGGATGAAAGAAGTACAGGACTTGTCTACTTCAGCCTCAGATGATTGTAGGAATTTACCATTGATGTTATCCAGCACTTGAAGCCAGACATGGCAGTAGACATCTGTAAATGCTGCTCTCAGAAGGCAGAGTAGGGTCTCAATCCCTGTTAGGTTGATAACTGCATGTTCTACACAGAGTCTCTCAGGATAGCCAGGACTATATACTCAGACCCAATCTCAAAAAGGTAAACTATCAAATGAGGATTTAGGACATTTTCCTATCTCATTTCCTGTATTCAAAAAACTCCTCAACCATTTCTCAGCCTTGCCTTCACTGATATGTAACAGACACACAGCCTGACACCAGGTGATACCCATGAACTGAAAATTTCTCTCCCTCCCTGAAAAAACTGATTGGGTTTTGTTCTGTGCGCATGGGACTCACCGAATGGTCAGCATTCTGCAAGTAAGTGACAGCACAAACTGGCTATCATCCACTGGGAAAATCTGGCCAAAGCCTTTAATATGCATCAGGGTTTGTTAACAGGCCAGGGTCAGATGGTCTGAATGGAGCTGGAGGCCAATTACAACAGAGAAGATGGTTCCTCCCTTGTCACACCTCTGCAGTTTCTCAGTCTCCCATTGCCCTTCAGTTCAGCAGACCAATGAGAACTTTTCCTGTGTGTCATGGATGCTGGCACATGCCACATCATGGGATCCTTTTCACCACATCCAGAGCAGGCTTCAGAGACTCATCTTCTACCACAAACAGACACTTACTGTACTCAACCTTACCTTCAGGTGCATGATTCACACAGATTAGGGCCCTGGAGACAAGTTCATTTCCCCTTGCTGACTCAGTGAGCTGCTCCCTACCTGGAAGGTGACCTGGAAAACAGTTCAGACACTACACTCAACCATTGCTTCACACTGCACCAGTAGCTGTCATCAAGAGCTTCATGATGATCAAGGTTTCCTTGTAAGCCTGACTGCAATGGTGAGCATTGGTCATGATGAAGTCCCATACATGCTGGCCTTGTAGAGGCAATACTCAGCATCAGGCCTGGCACTGCCTACTTACCTTCCCACACTGGTGCAGAACAATGTTAATATAAGGTCAAATATCAGTTATAAATCCCTCCATGACATGGGAAATTGGTGCAAGATTCTTGGATCAGGAGGTGCAAGGCAGCATGGGAAGCCTGGATGAAGGAGGCTATGAAGACAAAGACAATGATGTCATCAGATCTGCCAAAGGCCATGTCAGACAAGACCAGTAGAGAACCCCACTGAATGATGGAGCCAACCTTCTCCCTAACCACACCTTTCATCAGAGGCCCAGAATGGGAATCCCTTTTCCAGAGCAGTCTCATAGTTCTCTACCTTAACATATACTAAGAACGATCAGAACAGGCCCTTTCCTCCTCATGGCTGACAGTAGAGTACCAGATCTGTAACCAGATTCTCACTCTGCTCTGCTTGTGACATCTGTTCCTGGTCTCACTTCTTCAAGACCCCTGACCCAGCAAAACACCCTTTCCTCCTGACTCATTTCCAAGTGCTCTCCTCTGGACATCTCAACCCTCTCTTCAGGTCCTCTCATTTCCTCTTCATCCTCTCCACCTCCTTTCCCCTGTTCCTCCCCTTATCTCCGTTCTCCCGTCTCCCAGTGGATGTACAGTTGCTGCCGTTCTTCTGAAAGACAGTCAGAGAGCAGAGAAGAGGGAAGCCTGAGGGCTATGTGCAAGTCTGTCCTGTTGACAGAGGCAGCCCTTTTAGATGCCGTGAACCCCTGGTCCCACAGCAACCATGAAGGATGTAGACAGTCATTGGGTCAATGTTGCATGTGACTACTTAGAGATGTTCAACAGCAGCGCAGGGGCAGCAGTGAGGTGAAGGATGGGGAAGACCTGACACTCTATACACCTGGAGAATGGATACTGGAACCTGTAGCCCTAACACATCATCACACAGGACACACACTTCCAGCCAGGATCCTTCCTGTTGCACTACATCACACCGAGACTGTTGTTCAAATCAGTCTTCTCACTTTCTCCAAATAAAACCCGAAAGAATAAAGAAAGACCACCTCTTAGTGACTTTAACAGACAGGATTACCTAGCACTGAGGAGGACAGGACTCCACTGACCAACAGTGCTGCATCTTTCTCCTTCAGCATGCCAACTCTGTAGGAAAGAAAAAGTTGCTATTTCCAAGACAGGATTCTACTTGTGTGCCTTGACAGCTTTTAGGAACCATCAGAGCAGGCCCCCTCCTCCTCATGGCTGGTATACCTAGCTCCCTCCCACTCTGCACTTCAGGAGAGGTTTGTTCCTGCTCTAGCTTGTCCACGGCTCCTGTCACAGGGAAACACACACATCACTTTCATGTTACTTTGTTGACAGAAAATTTCTCAGGAGAGACTCTATTCCTTAATCTACACTGCCTCTCATTTCCATTCTTCCTGTCTTCATCCTGTTCCCAAATAAGCCCCCTTTATCTCCTTTCACCCACCTCCATTCTCCAGGTCTTACACAGGTCTTGCTGTTCTTTCCAAAAGACAGCCACAGAATAAGCTGGAGGGTTAAAGTGACCAAGATGATGAGCAGCCAAGATAGGTATGAAGTCATTCCTGGTTGTAGAGGCTCCAGTTTTCCATGCAGTGTGAGCGTTCCTACAAGCACAAGCAAAGCTAGGAAGGTAGAGTGTCACTGGGTCCATGTGCCTTAATACCACCTCTCCATCCAACAACAGTGCTGGAGCTAGAGTAAGCTGAAGGAGGTGGAAAGTGGCAGCTCAGACCCAGTAGTTGGTAGATTGATGCAGGAGCCTGTTGCCCTGGGATGGAGGGAACTGGTGATCTGACGATGTATCTTGGGTCCCTTCCATGGCTCCTCACCAGGGCTGGATTCTATTGGGCCATTTCATTTTCCACACTTCAAAGCAGAGAGAAACATGAAAGCACCTCTATTAGTGTCTTTGGCAGATAAAAGTTCTGTGCCATGTTTCTCTTCCTGATTCCTCCATTCTGACCCTTTGCCTCCTCTAGACAAACTCTCCCTCCTTCCTTTCCACCCTGTGGTCCCCATGCTAGGATGTCTGCTTTTCCTCAAACTTCCAAGATTTTACATGAACAGGAAGCTGTGGAATTTGCCATCTAATATACCATATATCTGAAATTCTGGGGCCTCTGAGTGGGAACAACTTTTCATTTAAAAAGGATATTAAAATAGTATATTGAACAGACAATGTAGGAATTCATCTGTGTGGCCAAACCAACTGTTTTCCATGTAGGTCTCCCCTGTCCCTCTTTTCCTTGAAGCCCCTGTTGCAAGGGTTTGGGGCTCACCTTGGTGTGGGTTGGCAGCAGCAGCAGCAGCAGCAGCAGCAGCACAGTGCTCTCAGTGCGTGGGAAATTTGCTTCCTCCCCAGTTTCCAACCCCTGAATGGCCTGGATTCAGATGTTGTGGGTGCCACCTGGGGCTGGTCACTGGGAATGTCTGGCCCCAGGGATGATTCCTCTTCAGAGAAGCCCAGATTCAGAAATCCTGTGAGTGTTGCATCCAGGACTGATTCAGGTGGGGGGAGAGATTGACAAGCAGATGGTCAACAGAATTCCTATTGACTGCAATGTCTTCTGTAGCAGTGTTGATGACATCAGCCATAAGAGCATCTCTTTCTGGGACTATGTTATCTGAACAGGGCATCACCTCCAGGAAGGAGTATCTGTGAGGCACAGTGTAGCTTCTGCACCTTTTGCCTCTTTCTTCCACATCCTCCTCTTTAAAGTTACCCTTCCTAGCATGTGTACTGGTTGTAAATGCTGGATTACTGGCTCTCTTCAAGGGGAGAGTGAGGTGAACAGGACCTGCAGAGCTGCTAGTTAACCAGGGCTTCTGAGTGCTGTCCCCACAACTCAGTTTGTATTTTAGAATATTGCATGTGGCCATGACATTATTATTTTGTTGCCTGTGAGTTAGGGATGACACAATATCCTCACAGGTATAGCCGATGGTACACATAGTCTCCACAACCCTGGGCAGGATTTCTTTGGTGGCAGGAAGTACATGTTCTTGAATGGGGCCTAGCCATGGTGTCCCACAAGCTGGCAGATTGTGATCTGGTGCCAGGTGGGGACCATGAGTAGTCATGCAATGATAATGTGACAGTGTTTTGACAAGTGGTAGGGAATGGGACACATTGTGGTGGTGAAGAGCCTGTGCATACCATCAAGGGTTTCTTCCATGTATGGAAAGTACCCTGTGACCAGGACATACAGGAAGATACTCAAGCTCCATATATCACCTGCGAGTCCACCATAGGGTTTTCTGGCCAAGATCTCTGGGGCCCAATAGAGCAAGGAGCCACAGAGCTCCTCCAACTTCTGCCCCTTTGTGATTTGAATTGCCATACCAAAGTCACAAAGCTTTGCATTTCCTGCTGCATCGACTAGGATGTTTTCTAATTTGATATCTCGGTGTGCGATGTGTCTCTGGTGCAGGAAGTGAACCGCTGACACCACCTGCCGGAAAATCCCTCTAGCCTCCTCCTCCTTTAGACAGCCCAGTGCCCTGAGGCAGCTCTCCAGATCTTCTCCTGCCACATACTCCATAATCACGTAAGTGGTTGTCAGTGTGTCGTTCATGTGAAAAAATTGAATGATGTTCCTGTGTTCTAAAGACTGAAGGATGTTCACTTCAGTGCTGATGGCAGCCACACTGTTGGTGTTTTTCTCAAGGACCTTGACAGCCACCCAGGTATGTGTGGGAAGGTGGCAGGCCAGCTTCACTTCCCCGAATGATCCACACCCTAGAGATATTAACATCCTGAAATCCTTTTCGAGAATGTCTTCTTCCATGTGGCTGCCCATGGTGTTCTGCTCAATTTCAACCACTTTATCTTGTGGGAAATTTCAGACCCACACCATGCTAAAACAAAAAAATGAATGTAGTTCAAGGAGGGAAGGCTATAGATTGGAATTCTCTGTCATGAAATCTGAGACATCCCAAACAATGTAATGATGCTCTGCAAGGATCTAAAAATACTAGAAGAGGGATCAGAAGTTAAGAGCACTGACTGCTCTTCCAGAGGTCCTGAGTTCAATTGCCAGCAACCACATGGTGGCTCACAACCATCTGTAATGAGATCTGGCGCCCTCTTTTGTATACATAATAAATAAGTAAATCTTGTTTTTTTTTTGTTTTTAAAAAGATACCAACCTATATATATATATATATTAGAAGAAACAAAACAAAGCAGTGGATGAGGAATCCTAGGAAAGATCAGAGTTGGTATTAAGTAAAGTTGGCATGCAAATAAAATCCCGAGATCCCTGAAAGAATGAGCTGCTGCTTTCCAAGGATGTACCACAATGCAAATCCCTCATCAAAGCTGATGGAGAGAGATCAGATTCAAATGACCCTATAGAAAAATTGATGTTGTAACGGATACAACTACAGTCCAGAGGGTCTTTAAGATGTTACAGTTTTTATTCCCCAGAAAGTTAGAGAATATGAAAGGAATTCTTAGACATGTATGAATGCTGAGGTAAGATAAAATAAAGACACTTAAACACTTAGGTCATAAGTAACAAGTTTGGACTTGCAACAAAAACAGCTCCAAACAAGGCAGAACCCAGCTCTCATGGATCCCCTGAATCATTCAAGCTTTGCAGAAGAAGGAAGACCAGGGGTATAGAAAATACTTCAAGAAAGAGAAAGCAAATGCACTCATCCAAACTCATCCCTGTGCAGTGTTAGCCTGATCTCACCACCAAGTAAGCTCAAGGAGTGGAGCAAGTGTGAGCTCCTTTCCTTGGTGAACATACATATGAAGATCATTCACGAGAGTCTGTGATACTTCACCTCCATCATCCAACACACTAAAGAGCCCTTCTTTCTTGGTCAGAATGGCAGAAGTATCGTTTGTAACAAATGGAACAGCATCATAGCACATAAGGAGACTGTGGGAAGAATCCACACTCAGCACAGTGACTAGAGAACTGTTGTGTTATAAGGAAAGTAGCTAAACTAGATAGAGTTCTACAGGAGACAAAGCAGGTCCACAAACAGAAACAGGATCTACTTTGTCTCTCCTGGTCATGAGGAAGGAGAGGGCGAGGCTTGTGTAAAAGTCACAGTATCAGTCACACAGATATGGTGGGGGACTGTCATAGTGCAGGGGAATATGATCAAGTACAGTACAGGCATGTATGGGAATGAATCATTCAGTTGCTTATGGGAATGTGTATATAGTGTATGTTATTATATAGTTATTATATAGTTACCATATAGTTGTAATTATTAAAATTAGGATTATGTAATATACTATAATAAATTCTAACTCTAAACTAGAGGAATTATTATATTATTACCTTTAGTATATATTACAATATACATGATTACCATAAATATTATATATATATATATATATATACTATATATAATATAAATAATTGTTTTATATATGCATTTAGTCCAGTAAATTTAAAAGTGTTTTCAATACAGGACAAAAAAACCCATATGGAAATGAAAGACTGAATTTTCTAAAATGACAACCAGCTACCATTTAATGTGGTAAGTGATAATACAAGCATAAATTATCACTAGAACAAAAACAAACATTTAAATATAATCTGATTGCATCTTGTTATTCCATGTTCAGTTGCTGTCCCTTGGAGCCTGCTCTTTTCTCAAGGGAAAGAGAGCAGCAGTGGATCTGGCAGAGAGAGGAGGTGAAGGGCAACTGGGAGGAGTGGAGGATGCTGTCAGGATGTGCTGTATGAAAGAAGAATAAATACAAAGAAGAGCTGAAAAACAAAAATATAAATATGACACAGCAAATCTAAACCCAGGAACAAACCAGCAAACTAAAAATCAACTTGTCCAATCTCAACAACTAGCAGCAAATATCCACAAGTATTTCAGTAGTCCTTAAAACTGAGGGAAGGCACAATTTCAAGCACATTTCAAAAAAGACGTATTACCCTAATTTGCAAACTATATAACACACTTAAAAAAGATCCTAGTATCAGGCAATATCCTTGACTGACACATTGGAAAATCCTAAATGAGTGTAATTGATAGCTCACATCAAATTCAACACCACATTAAGTAGACCAGACTTCATGATCAAGATGTCTTTAACCAGGAACGCTGAAGATTCGTCAACATACACAAATTGCCAAAGAACACAGCATACACACCACATGAAGTCAGTCCTAAAGCAGACATCAGTGGAATGGAATGCCTAATTCAAGAGGAAACCTGGAATTAGTGAAAGTGTTACTACAAACAAGCCAGTCCCACAAACACAAGTGTCAGATTTTGTTCACTCCAGGTCATGAGCAGGTGGGCCATTGCCTGTGTATATGATTCCAATTCACTGGGACAAGTACTTTGTCAATGGGACAATGGGTCGGGAAGTGAAATATAGCAGGTAAATATGATCAAAATAGAATACATCCAATATCAAAGCCATGATCAAATTCCTCATCCTATGAATTTAATGTATAACACTAAATGTGTAAAATACACAAGAACACAGCCAAAAATGACGAACAAAAGATGCTAATAAAAGGAAAATAGGATGAAATAAAGAAAAAGGAACTACAGGAAAAATTAGTACCCAAACCAATAGTGTAAGGAAATAAAGAAAGAAATGCCAATTGCCAGAAGCCCATACTGAGAACTTGGGAAACAAACTCACTATGTCCAGAGCCAACAGGTCAGAGAAAAGGCCAAGTGTCTGGGAAACAACTGAGTTCAACTGCTCTCCCACCAACCAACTGCTTCTCTGAAGTACAGACAAACCCTGCCCCAGATAGTGCCTTTTGATTGGCTACTATCTAGCATTCCTCACAAGGAATCCATGTGATGTCACATGCAATGGACCAATCAAGGCTTGGCAAAAAACCAAAGTGATTTTTTAAAAATAATTTTCCGTTAAATTATTAAAATAATTATTAAATTGTTTTTTTCTGTTCATGTTCTTGCCCCCAAGGACAAATGCCCTTAGCAGAGAGGGCTGCTATCCCTCCCCACCCCACTCCTGTTACTTTCCCAGAAGCCACATAGATTCATTGCTGTCACAAGTCATACATTGACCATATCTCTCCCACCCACCCCATGAATATAATCAACGTGTTCCCCAAGTTGCTTAAATACCAGATCCCATGCTCTGTCATGTAGCATAGTTCTCATGTTAATGAAGCCTGTTTCTTGCTGTTGAAGCAACTCCTTTCCCCTCAGAAACCATGAAGTTCATGGAGACACACTTTGTCTGGTGGGAATAAACCAATGAGTGTCAAGTCCATCATTACTAATGACCTTTCATCTGAAAACAAGATCCGTCCTAGCATCACTGTCCTTCTGTAAGCTCTGGCCATTCCCTTCCTCCTCTCATAAAAAGTAGAAAATACAACCAGGTGGCGGTGGGATATGCCTTTAATCCCAGGACTCGGGAGGCAGAGCCAGGGGATTCGTCCACACATACAAATTGACACAAAACAGAGCACACACAGCAGTGAGGTAAGTCCTATCGTCAGACATCAAAGAAATGAAATGCCTTTTTCAGGAACACGTTTGGAACTAGAGAAACTGTTGCTTCAAATATTACAGTTCCACAAATACAAGTGTTTCATTTTCTTTCCTAGGGGTCCTGAACATGCAGAGGGAAGAACCTTCTTAGATCATTAGGAAATACTTGTCACTGTTGATGTGTGGGTAAGTGAAATAGAGCATGTAAATAGGATCAAAATGCAACACAGTCAGATATGGGAAGTCAGGGTCAAATTGCTCATAACATAGAGATAATCTATACCACTCCATGTGTAAATTACACAAGAACAAAGGCAAATATGACAAAGAAAATGAGTTGATAATAGGAAAATGAGGTGAAATGAGGAAAAAAACACTTATAGGCAAAATTCAAAGACCAAACCAATGATGTCAATAAAAAAAATGAATAGATACCAAGAGACAAAAGCCCACACTGAAAACCTGAGAAATGTACTCACTAAGTTGAAAATCCTACAGGTTTTGAAAAGTCCAAATCTAGCAGATACAACTGAATCCAACTGCTCTTCAGAGAACCAACTACTTCTCTGAAGTACAAAGAAGAAACCCAGCCCTAGGTGGCGCCCTTTTATTGGCTGATATCTAGCTTACATCACTTGGACTCCAAGTGATGTCACATGCAATGGTCCAATCAAGGGTTGGCAAAATCCATAGTGATTTTTTTTTTTTTTTTTTTTTTGTATGTGGAGCTGAGGATCGAACCCAGGGCCTTGTGCTTGCTATGCAAGTGCTCTACCACTGAGCTAAATCCCCAACCCCATGATTTTTTTATTTCTTCTCTCACATTCTTGTGTCTATCCACTCTACTAATTTTTCTCAAGTGTGGTCTAATAGTTGGCAAAGATCTACTTACAGGAGGCAGGGGTTATGTAACTTCAGATTTATAGAAACACAAGTCAACACAATGAGAGGAAATAATGGCGTGGACATCAGCAGAGCTGTCCAGTTGGTCATATGGCATTTACAATCTTGATATTCTTCTCTCATGTCCTTGTCCCCTCCTAGTAGCATTAATACAGTCTTAAGCATGTGTCTCTAGTCAGGCAGTATCAAGTTAGATTTTAGGTGCCATGACTGATCAGTCAATCAGTGCTTCTTTCTCTCCCCCAGTCCTCTCTCATTTAACACTAAAAAGCTTGAGATACATGAACTTGAACCAACCATGTTTAAAAGTGTCATATAATCCTTCAATGAGCATCTTCCAGAATTGACTCATATCTCAAAATATGTAGATGCCCCTGCATAAAATCCCTCTAGTTTCTATGTTTCTGGAAGACATTGTCTTCCAATCACTGCCCAGACTCTCTACCTGCTGCAGTTAGTAAAATTTCTCCTGCCTTTGTGTCTCATCTCTGCTTACTTTGGTTCTGTAGTCACCATCATGAGAGCCCTTGGTGTTCCAACACGGAGCCTCCTGACCTCTCAGTGCAGCCACCCAGCAGGCATCAGGGATTCTCTTCTCCACTTTGTCCAGGACCTGTGATTTTAGACTGTCTGTAATCTATGTGTGTCTCTTTCAGGGCCAAGAAAGAAAGACTTTCTAAGAGGATGAAGAAGGGTCAGTCCACCTGGATGAACATGCCTAAGCAGGTATTTCTTAGTAGGATGTGGCATTCTGGGAGAATATTTTCAAGAGTGGTATAGCTGGATCTTGAGGTAATTCGATTACCATCTTCCTGAGAACCTTCTATACTGGTATCATTAGTGACTGGACAAATTTGCACTCCTACCAGCAATGGATGTATGTTCCCCTTACTCCACATCCTTGCCAGCAGGAGCTGTCACTCATTTTATTGACCTAAGCCATAGTGATGATGTAAGATAAAATCTCTAAATTGTTTGGATTGGCATGTCCTTGATGCCTAAGGATGTTGAACATTTTTTTTAAGTGTTTCTCTGCCCCTTGAGTTTCTCTACGAAAACTTCTGTTTAGAGCTCTAACCAACTTTTCAATCAAATTATTTGTTTATCTGATATCTAGTTTTTAGTTTATATCATATGTTTTGGATATTATTCCCCTAACATTGTGTAGAGATAAAAAAAAAAACAAAAAACAAAACTTGTCCCATTCTATAGGCTGCTACTTTTGTTAATGATGGTGTTCTTGGCTGTGCATAAGCTTTCATTCTCATGAGGTCCTAATTATTTATTTATTCATTCATTCATTTATTTATTCATTCATTCATTTGTAGATTTTGTGCTAACGGTGTTCTGTTCGCAGAATTTTTCTGTGCCAATATGCTCTGGGTTATATTTTCTCATCTATCAGGTTATTTGTATCTGTTTTTATATTGATCTCTTTGATCCATTTGAGATTGACTTTTGTGCAGTGTGATAATTGATAAAGATCTATTTGGATTCTTCTACATGAAGGAAACAAGTTTGACCAGCACTGTGTGAGATAGTGTCATTTTTACATGATGTCTTTTGGGCTGCTTTTAGGAGTTCATAGGTGTGTGGATTTATGTCTGAGTTTTCATTTCCATGCCATTCATCACAATGTCTCTTTTTCTGCCAACACCATGCTGTTTTTATAACTATAGCTCTGTAGTACAACGTGAAATAGGGGTTAATGATACATCCCACAGTTCTTTTTTTTTTTTTTTGGAGCTGAGTATCAAACCCAGGGCCTTTTGCTTGCTAGGTGAGTGCTCTACCACTGAGCTAAATCCCCAACACCCACAGTTTTTATATTATCATAAAATCATATTTTTCAAGACACATGCATTATAGTGGCAGTTGCCTTGGCCCTTGGAACTGGAGATGCTTGCACAGTAGGATTGGAAGTTCTCACCCAGGCAGGAGTCCATATCCTGTCCCTTCTTCAAACAACAACCAACAAAGAACACACCTACGTCCAGATACATAGACTAATTTGCTCCTCTGCTGCTGTGAGAAAACACTGACCAAATCAAGGAAGGGAGCAAAGAGTTAATTTCATCACAGTTTAAAGTCTGTCATGAAGAGCAAGTGCAGGCCGGAACTCCAGACACCATCGTAAATCTTTATTCTTACTCTTCATGAATTACTTAATATGAATCAACACAGCAGAAATGAATTTGGAGTCATTCAGTTGATTCCCAAGCTCTTGGTGACCTGTATGCTCAGGAAAAGGGCCACACACCTGGTGACAGCTAAGATATTGGGATCTGGAGAAATGGATCCGCCAGGTGTGAGGTTTAATTGAAGGTGATGCCCCACCCCTTCCTTGAATTCCAGCAGGATCCCAGGTGGGCCAAGCTTCATTGACAGTTTTGGGCATGGTCTGTTCACTTCAGGTGGAGTTGTTTCAGAGTTGTGGCTGTGTGCCAGGGGCATGGCTGCCATAGGTACAGGTCATGATGCTGCAAGCAGGTGTGGTCCTGTGAAGGGATAAGGCTTCAGGCCTGAATGTGGTCTACCTGCATAGCTGGAGCAGTGGGTGAAATGGAGCTCAGTTTCCAGGCTCTGACCTCTCCTGACTACATGGAAGTCCTGTGGTGGCCAGTGTGGGTGAGGCAGGGGCCCTTCTTTCAATATGCCTGCATCTCCAGGGGATTCTATGCAGTCAAAGTTTCTGCTTCCACTATGCATCCCAGAAAGCTTGAACCTGAGGGCTAGTTGACAGGAACAGAAGGACAGGGATTCTAGAGGGAGATTTTATGGGTCCAAAATGATGCTGTCCTTTTTTAAATGACTTATATTTGTTGTGTGCATTGGTGTTTTGCCTGCATGTATGTCTGTGTGAGGGTGTCAGATTCCTTGCAATTGCAGTTCCAGCATTTTTAAAGCTGCCACGTGGGTGCTGGGAATTGAACCCTGAACCTGTGGAAGTGCAGCCAGTGCTCTTAAGGGCTGAGCCATCTCTCCAGTGCAATGAGTCTTTCTTTGTTTCGCCAGCCAGCTTCCAAATAATGAAAGAGACTTATAATTATTATATTATGTTATTACAATATTGTATTATAATATTATTATATTAAACCATACCTTAGGCTTATTCTTATAATTTAACCCATTTCTATTCATCTATGTTCTGTCACGTACAGCCCATCCTGCTTCTTCCATGTTTCCTCGAATCTCTTGTGCCTAGACTCATCTCCTCTTCCTTTTTCTCCCTGGAAATCCCACCTATACTGCCTGCCTAGCTATTGGCCACTCAGCATTTTATTACACCAATCACAGCAGATACTCCTTCACACAGTGTACAACTGTCCCACACCACTCCGGCCCTATGCTTTGATGTCTTAATTGACAGCCTTTAGATCTTTTTCCGACTTCTGACTACCTTGAGATGAGGAACATTAGCCAGGCTGCTGGAAGGATTGCTTTCATGGCAGCCTGGCTGCCTGCACACTCCACAGTCACCTTGAGTAGAGATACAAACCATGGCTTCAAATAGGATCTTTGGCTCCCTGGGTTCCATCCCCAGCACCATGTGAGTCAGACTTGGTGGTTCATGCCTATATACCACTCCCTGGGGATCTAGAGGCAGTATGATTATAAGTTCCAGGTTGTCCTTGTCCACATGGTGAGTTTGATGTCAACCAGGTATACATGGGACCTTGTCTTCAAATACCAAACACAAACATCTTAAAATCTCCAATAGACAAAGAGAAGCACCAAAAGCCAGGAAATGATCTCTCTCTCTCTCTCTCTCTCTCTCTCTCTCTCTCTCTCTCTCTCTCTCTGTGTGTGTGTGTGTGTGTGTGTGTGTGTGTGTGTGTGTGTGTGTTTATAGTGTGTGTGTACTCAGGGATAGTGCTGACTGTATCATTTAATGGCAGCAGCAGCTGAAAGGAAGCCCAGTTTGTCGGAAGGAAGTGACCATCAGATGGGAACACTGTGGGTCACAGAATCTCGTGATCTCCATTGTGGCTGGAGAAAGCTGCCTTATGTCCATCTGTAGAACTCTTGTGGATTGTATCTGCCTGCATGGGTGACAGGTGTCCTGGTATACTGGGACAATGAGGTGTTCTAAGTTGGGAGAGAGAACATTTAAGACCAACAGCTCAAACTTGAAAATTATTTTACATTGTTATGAAATCAGAATGAGATATATTTACTTATTGTGAATGGATGTTTTGCCTGCATGTCTATCTGACTGTGCACTACACTCTTGCAGTGTCTTCAGAGGCTAGGAATAGGCCATTAGATTCCCATGACCTGCAGTTACAAATGTGGGTGCTAGGAATTAATCCCGGGCCCTTTGGAAGAGTATTCAAAATTTTATTCTTTTTTTAATTTAGTTTTTTGAGACAGAGTTTCTCCACGTAGCCCTGGCTGTCCTGGAACTTACTATTTAGACCATGCTGGCCTTGAACCTGGAGGTTCTACCTGCCTCTGCCTCTGGGAGTGCTGGGATTAAAGGTGGGCGCCACCACTGCCCTTCACATCCAGTCCTCTCAACTGCTGAATCATCCTCAAACTCTAGGGATTTTATACTAAAACAAGCAAACGACCAAAAACAACAAACAATTTATGATAGTTGCAGATGTGACTCAGATTCAGATGTTCTTGGAGTGTTTTCCTAGCTGTACAAATCCCTAAGTTGTATCCAGCTGTCTAGGAAACTGTGAGGGGATGGCTTGCGCCTGTCCTGGCAGCCAGGAGGAACAGAACTGCTCAAGGAGCTGGGCAGAGAGTCCAGCCAAAAAAAGTGTTTGAGATGCAAGCATGAGAATTTGACTTCAATCCTAGGGGAAAAGCTGTGTATGGTGGTGTGTGCTTGCAATTGCAGGGAAGACAGGGCATCCCTGAAGCATGCTGTCCAGACAGCCTACATGTCTGTGGTGGATGGCTCCTGAGGAGGAATAAGGTTGGAAATTGTCCTCCAACCTCTAGACAGACACACACACACACACACACACACACACACACACACACATACACACACACACCCCAAGTTTAAGGTTATCCTCAACTATATAGAATTTACAATTAGCCTGGACCATTATCAGAGTCTTTGTTTCCAAAAATATTCAAAAATCTTCATGCTTAAAAAAGTGTTTCTATAGGCAGTGGTGGCACATGCCTTTAATCCCAGCACTCAAGGCAGAGGCTGGTGGATCTCTGTGAGTTCGAGGCCAGCCTGGTCTACAAATTGAGTTCCAGGACTGTCAGAGCTATTACACAGAGAAACTCTGTCTCAAAAAAAGAAAAAAAAAAAAAAGGTGCTCAGCCAAAGAAGGTATTTCTACTAAAACTTTTGCACCTCTTCTGTTGTGAGGCATTCACCAGAGAAGACTGCTCAGACATCGGTTTAAGCCAATAGGAAGTTTTTATTAGCCACCCAGCGACTACACTGGGTGTTCAGGATCCTAGTGTATTACTGAGCATCTCAGAGTAAGCTCTTGAAGCACAAAAACCATGTCCTGGGTTGACATTCTTCCTTTAAGAGCAGTTACCCAGAAGTGAAACTACAGAAGCCAAAAAGCCAGGTTAGTCCACTTAGAGACTTTCCCAGAACTGTGGACTTTGATGGATTAGTTCTTCAATTTCTGGCAGGTGGTGCTGTCTTCATGCTGAATTTTACAGCCTGAATGGCATTTCCATCATGGAGTCAGCTGTGCTGAGGTCTGCGGCCCTCTTATCTTCCTACATAGCATGTATTGTAGTCCTGGAAAAATGAAGAGAACGTAGTGTCTAGCAGCTACAGCCTAGCCCAGGGGCTTTAACGGCTTTAAAGGAACTAGCAAGGAGACTGAACCCAATCTCAGGCTCTGGGCCTGGGAGCTCTGAGGTAGCCCATTTGGTGGAAATCATTGGACAACAATGTCTGGAGGGACAAGGTCTCTACTGTGTAAATAAGGCTCTTCCCGATGGAGTCCTCCTACTACCCTCTTTATGTCCCTAGCCCTTTTCTGGTCCCCTGAGCCCTTTGCTTTTCTTTTATTTGAGACTTTTTCTTTTTTAAGACAGTCTTTCTACATAAGTCTGCCTGTCCTCAAACTCACTATGTAGACCAGACTAGTCTTGAACTCACATTGATCCACCTGCCTCTGCCTCCCAAGTCTGGTATTAAAGGCTAATGTTGCCACCCAGGCATTCTTCTCTTTGCTTTTAGTTCTGGAGAGACCAGTTCACTCATCCTTGATGCATCCTTACAGTTCCCAACTCAGGCCTCCCCAATCCAGTCCTGGGCCAGACACTGCTCCTGTGGGCTCTTATATCCTTCCTTGTTCCCGTCTCATAGTCAGGAGTGCCAGGCCTGGTGGCACACAATTCAATCCAGGTTCTTGGGAGACTGAGGCTGAAGGATGGTGAGTTCAAGGTCTGCCATAACTACAGAGTGAGTTCAGGGATAGCCTGGGTAATTAAACCCTGAGTCAAAATATATAAAGTTCAGGGTCCTGGTGCACAACTTCAACACCAGCACTCAGGAGACAGAGGCTGGCAGATTTCTATGAGTTCAAGGCTAGACTGATCCACATAGTGAGTTCCAGGACAGCCAGGATTATCCTCTCTTTACCTCTTCTTTTCTCTCTTGCCTTTTTCCTCTCTTGTCCCTCTTGCCTCGCTTCTTCCTCTTGTCTCTCTGTCTGTCTGCCTCTCTGTCTGCCTCTCTCAAGTTCCCATTCCAATGCCACCTTTCACTCTCCTCCTCCCTCAATAAACCTCTTGCACTAAAATGAATGAATGGATGGATGGATAGATGGATGGATGAATAATAAAGGGCTGGAGCTATCGTTCAGAAGTAGAGGACTAGCTCAGCATGTGTGAGCCTATGGCTTCAATCCCCAGTGAGGAGAATGGCCTGGTTATCCTCAAACAATTACGGAATATTGCTCCTCATCAATAATCTTCTATGAGTTCTATTATAGTCAGGGCACCTGTTCCCTGTTCAGCTTACCCGCTCCAGATCCTAGAAGGTACTAGAACACTTTAGTGTCCCTAACACCCATTACAGGGCCTGTCCGCGGACCTGGGAGCCAGAGTGAGTGAGTGGATTAGCATGTGGTATGTGTGTGAGCAAATGCGCGAATGAGTGGCAGAGTGGGTGAGTGAATGGGAAAGAGAACCAGTGACAGTCGCTGGCTGAGGGCGGGGAGGTTCACGGGCTGTGGCGCTGGGCGGCTTGGATGGTACACGCGCCAGCACTCAGCCTTGGTCCATCGCAGCAAAACGCAGCAAAACGCAGCCCAGGCTGGGGCCATGTGGTTTGGGCGTGGCCCGTGGACAGAGGCGTGGCCTTAATGCTTGGGGCTCGCAGAGGGGCGTGGCGAGGTCGGGATGGGCGTGGCCGCGCCGGACAAGAGCTGGCGTGGGCGGGGCTGGCCGGCGGGCGCGGGAGGAAGTCACGTGGGTTCGCGGGCTCACATGACTGGCCGCGCGATGGACCCGCTGCCCTCGCCGGCAGTCGCTGCGGCAGCTGAGGCGGAGGCTGACGAGGAGGCGGATCCTCCGGCGACAGGTAGGGCACGCGGTCTGGTGGAGAGCCACGCATCTCGCAGTCGGCGACCACCTGTCCGCGCCATACCTCGCCTGGCCCCGGGGTGGGGTGGGGGACGTCCTGGGGCTAACCTCTTCCCGCCGCTTCCAGGGACGCCTCTCTCCAGCTCTCGGGTAGTGCGCTGTCGGTCGTGTGGAGTTGCACCTTGATCTTTTCTGATCCCACCTTGCAAACGCTGGTCTAGAGAGTGGTTTGTGATCATGTGTGACCATGCCCAGGGTAAGGGGTGTTTCCTCGATATAGACTGTTTTCCTTAGGTTCTCCGCTTTGTGGCTTGTGAGGAGGCATCCATGTGGCCAGAGGAACAAGGTGGGAGCTAGGCCTGTTGTGTTTCGGCCAGGTCTGGCTAGGTGTCACTGAGCATGGCCCTCCAGAGCGTTGGTGGGAAGTCAGGGTCTTCTCTAGTCTCTAGGGATGATAGGTTTGGGTAAAGATAGCTTTTAACCCCAGGGGAGGGCAGACATGAATGAACGCCTTTGATGGATGGAGAGACGCGGTGTTTAGGTGGAACTACACTTGGAGTTGGTCTGCAGTCTTTGGATCTTGTTGGGTAAAACACTGTAATTTTGTTGTTGTTTTTGAGATAGAATTTCTCTGTTTAACAGCTTTGTCTGTTCTGGAACTCGATTTGTAGACTAGGCTAACCTCGAACTCACAGAGATCCTCCTGTTTCTGCCTCTGGAATGCTGGGATTAAAGGCATAGGCCAAAAACATTGTATTCTAGAGGTTGTATGTTGGAGCCACAATGCAGGTATATTACCAGGGTGCTTTGAGAATGGGAGACTGTTTGATCTCGGGGCTACTTCTGCCTTAATAAAAGTTACTTATTTTTATTATTTTTAACTGTGTGTGTGGGGGGGGGGGGTTGCGGCACTGGTCCCCTTTTAGGATAGAAGTATTGGATTCCCCTGGAGCCAAAGTTACACACACTTATGAGCCACCATCATGGGTGCTGGGACCCAAACGCCAGTCCTCTGCAAGAGCAGTGTGTGCTGTTAACTTCTGAGCCCCTGCCTGACTCTTAAAGCAGTTTGTAGTGGCTTGTAACGGTGGTGATTGATAGGAGATCTCTTGGCAAATTTGGCGTCTTTCGTATTGATTCACGTAGAACTCAGCTAATGGCTGACATTAGGAATGCTTTTGCCTGGGTTTTTGGCAGGTAGTTTAGCTTCCTGGGGCTGTTGTATGACTTGTATGTTAGTCACTTCATGATTTACAGGCCATCCTGGGTAGCCACGTAAGTTGAAAAATGAGTTTTTCAGTCTGGTGGAATCTAGCTTGCCCTTTCATCCTGTGTGAAATTGGCACCAATCTGGTGAAGTGACGAAAATCTTCCTTATCTTCTGGGGAGAAACTGACTTGGAGTGTGTCCTGGAGGCGTGGGTTAGGCGAACTGGAATCAGAAAAATCTATTGTCGTGGGTATGCCGTGCATGTGGACAGTGTGACCTAGCACAGGTGTGGCAGCCAGTGGACAACTTTGTGGAGTCAGTTCTCCGTTTCCACTTTTGCTTGGGTTCTGGGGACTGGACTTAGGTGGTTGGGCTTGTGTGGTAAATTCCCTTAACCATGCACGGTACCCTCACACCTGGTCCTGAGGATAGATGTGACTTCAGATTGATTTTGACTTTACTCCTCCTGCCTCATCCTCTTCTTCATTTGCCTACGAGCATGCACCTTCATAGTTGGCTGGCCTTTGACACCCCAGAGGAATAACGAGTGTGACTCTTGGGCAGATAGCTGATTTCCTCTTCTGTCTTCTGCCCACACTTCAGAGCTGCCCATAGTAGCCAGGCAGGGACTGTGGCATCTTCGTGTCTGTAGTGGTTTGGAATGGTCGGGGAAGAAATGTGTTCGTCGTGGTTCTCAGCACATATTCCTGCTATTGTTTATTTGAAGGGTACACTGCACACTCTGTGGGAGACTGCCCTTCCTCAGAACTGAATTTACAAGTAGGGTGGTAGCAGCATCTCACATTATAAATCCCAGCATTGGGGAGGCAGAGATAAGTGGATCTCTGTGAGTTTGAGGCCAGCCTGGGCTATAAAGCCAGTTCCAGGACAGCAAGGACTGTTCCACAAAGAAACTCTGTCTCAAAAAATAAAACAAAGGAACTGAATTTACTATGTTGACCAGGCTGGTCTTGCACTCACAGAGATCTTCCAGCCTCTGCCTCCTGATTGCTGGGATTAAAGGCATGGGCCATAACATCCATCCTTGTTTATTTTTCAGACAGAGTCAGCTATGTAGCTCAGGCTGGCCTCAGACCTATAGTCCTCCTAATCTCCTGCCTCGGTCTCCTGAATGCTGAGGTTGTAGGTACATGCCACCACACACAGCTGCACCTTGTGTGTCCAGAAGTCAATGGTCCAAAGCAAGTTTCTCTGGCTAAAAACAAGGTGTCATGGCTTCCAGAAGCCATGAGGGAATGTTCATCTGCCCGCCTTCCCAGACTGTAAAAGTGTCCACATCCCTAGGTTGATGGTTTCCTTTCTCTAGACCTAAGGCAGGTAGGGCTCTCTCATGTTGTCTTGTCTGGCTCTCTTTTTGTCTATTTCCACTTTTAAAGACCCCTGTGAATGGGGGACCCACCCAGAAAGTCAAGATTGATCATTTCCATGTGTTCATTCATATCAGCTGACGAATAATCTGGAGTTTCACTGAAATCCTAGTTCCCTTTTGCTGAGTATAGGTAGCAAAGTCACAGATTCTGGGATAGGATGTAGACACCTTTGGGGTCTTATGTCCTGCCCATCACAAGAAGACACCCTAGGAGTGGATTTGACAGACCCTAGGGTTTGTATATTTTGTTTTTGATTGATGGATGGTTGCCGTGATGGCTCAGCCAGCCAACGCACTTGCTCCCAAGCCTGGACAGCCCATGTCTGATTCCCATGTGGGGTGGATGGAGAGAATTAAGAATATTTTATTTAGGTGGGCGGTGGTGGCTCACACCTTTAATCCCAAAACCCAGGAGGCAGAGGCAGGAGGATCTCTGAGTTCGAGGCCAGCCTGGTCTACAGAGTGAGTTCCAGGACAGCTGGGGATACGCAGAGAAACCCTGTCTCAAAAAACCAAACAAACAAAACAAAACAAGAGAATACGTTCTTTTTGTTTTAATTTTGATTGCCTCGATGAATAGGGAATTTCAGTTTCCTTATCTCCTCCTGGTGTGCTCCATTTGAGTCTCTTCCTCCATTGCTCTCCATCTTATTGTTTTTTAAAGATTCATTTGTGTGTATGTGTCTGCTTGTGCACACTTAGAGGCCAGCAAAGGGTGTCAGATCCTTTGGAGCTGGCCTTAGTGGAGTTGGTGGGATGCCATACTTAATATGTGGGTGCGGTGATCTGAACTCAGGTCCTCATGATGGAAGGGCAAACATTCTTGACCACTGAACTTGGAGCTTGCTGATTTGGCCAGATGGGTTGCCAGCCACCTTTGGACATCCCTTCTGTGCTGGGACATGGCACATGTCTCATGCATAGCAAGCACCTTAGAGATGGAGCCATCTCCCCAGCTCTCCCTCTCTCCTTATGGATTTGTGTATTGACATTGTAACTGTTGAAGTATCAGGTTCCAGTGTGGTACCAGGTATCATCCATCTGTGGTGCCAGCATTCAGGAAATTTAGGCAGGAGGGTCATGAGATTTTAAAAACAAAACAAAATAAAAAACATGAGCTGCAGGTAGACACCCTCTTCAAAACAAAAACTAAGACTGGAGAGGTAGCTACCGTAGATAAAGGCACTTGCTGCCAAGCCTGACTACTTGTGTTTAATCTCTGAAACCCTCATGGTGTAAGGAGAGAGATGAGTCTCAGAAGTTTTCCTTTGACGTCCACACATGCACTGTGGCGCGCCTCTACCCTCCTCCCTAGATAATAAATAAATCTAATAAAAACAATTTTAAAAATGAGGACATTGGTCCCAGTTTGGTGGTGCGTGTCTTTAATCCCAATGCTTAGGAGGTAGAGACGGGCAGATAGATTCCTGTCAGTTCTAGGCCAGCTTGGTCTACATAGCAAGCTCCAGGCCAGCCAAGGCTACATGAGACCCTGTCTTATTCTTCACAACAAATAAAGACATTAATATCCATTTAAAAAGCGGGGATAGAGAGAGGACCTGGGTTCTATCACCAGCACCCATGTGACTCCTCTTAATTGTCTGTAACTATTTCCAGGAGTTTCAGCACCCTTTTCTGTCATTTTTGGGAATAGCATGCATGTGGTGCATAGACATTTGGGCAGAATACTCATACACTTAAAATAAAAACCAGAGAAATGGTTCAGCAGTTAAGAGCACTTGCTGCTCTTCCAGAGGATCCCTGGTTTGGTTTCCATATGGCTACGTAACAGTCTGTAACTCTAGTTTTAGGAGACCCAATAACCTCTTCTGGCTCCACAGGCACACACATGTTGCACATACATATATGCATGCAAACACAAAATTAAAAACAAAGAAAGAAAAACCCAGTGGAGCTGGGGGTGTGGCTCAGTGGATGAGCACTTGCTCAGTATACACAAGGACCCGGTTGCATCCTTAGCAATATGGAAATAATAAATACTCAGAATCATTGGAGTGATTTGGTCTGTGTTGATGCAGCCTGCGATCTCATTTCAGGGCTGCTGGCCAGCACAGAGTGCCTGCTTCATCATATGATCTCTCTCTATATGCATACACACACAGACCGTGCACATTGCTGCTTGTGTCTAGGCCCTGCTTCAGGCAATCCTTGGGACTTTAGTCCAGGAGATCCAGGGGAGTCTGGTCTCCATTGTGTTAGCATGGCTCCTTCCCATGGCATTCCATACATTCCAGCCAGCAGCTATCCTCCTGTTCCCTGTGGTCAGGTCCCTGGCCTCTGCCCTGCCTCCTACTCTGCATTTTAGCTGCTCTTCCTGCCCTGCCTGGGCCCACACTCCCTGGCCCTCAGTTCCTTGCCTCGCTGCTGCCGGGTGAATTTCCTTCTCTGGGTATTTGCACTTGTCACAGTTCATTGAGCTGTCACCTCAGATATGTGTAGTTGATGGTGGTTAAATCACCCTTGAAATGGCTGCTCACATTAAGAGCATCCATCTTCTTGTTTTACACACTCATCTTCACATCTCAGCACCTGATATACAGGAGGGGACTAGATGTTTGAAGAAAACTGCATATTATCATCTCTCTCTTTTTTTTAATCTTGTTGCTACTTTTTAAAAAAAATAATTTACTTTTATTTTATGTGCATTGGGGTTGTGCTTGTATGTATGTCTGTGTAAGAGTGTCAGATCTTGGACGGTGGTGGTGCATGCCTTTCAACCCAGCACTCGGGAGGCAGAGGCAGGCGGATCTCTGTGAGTTTGAGGCCAGGCTACAGAGTGAGTTCCAGGGAAGACTCCGAAGCTACTCCTGTCTAAAAAAAAAAGTGTCAGATCTTGGAATTACAGACAGTTGTGACCTGTCATGTAGGTGCTAAACCCAGGTCCTCTAGAAGAGCAGCTCTTAACCACTGAGCCATCTCTCCAGCTCCTATCATATGTCTCTTAAAAGATAGCATTATATTTTAGTTTGATCGTTTATGTTTTAATTTTTTTAGGTTTATTTATTTCATGTGTATGAGTATTTTTCTTCATTTATATATGTATACTACATGCTTGTCTGGTGCCTGAGGAGGTCAGAAGAGGGCATTGGACCCCTTAGAAGTGGAGTTACAGGTGGTTGTGAGCTACCCAGGTAGATGCTGGGAACTGAACCTGGGTCCTCTGGAACAGCGACTGGTGTTTTTTTTTTTTTTTTTTTTTTTTTTTTTTTGAGACAGGGTTTCTCTGTGTAGCTTTGTGTCTTTCCTGGAACTCACTCTGTAGCCCAGGATGGCCTGGAACTCACAGAGATCCACCTGCCTTTGCTGGGATTAAAGGCGTGCACTACCATGCCTGGCCCTAACTGGTGTTCTTTAACTGTTGAGCCATCTTTCCAGCCCTGGTGTTTTTTAAAAATTATTATTAATTGCTCTAGATAGCATACAAAATAATGGAGTTCCTAGTAACATTTCTATATGTATTTATCATTGCTCAATTTTACCCGTTTACTGTCTTTGGTCTCTCCTCCAATTTGTCTTTGATCTCTCTTGGGTAGGGATGTAGCTCAGTCGTGAGTGTTTCCATGAAGCCCTAGGTCTTGTCCCCAGTACTGAATTATCTGGGTGTGATGGTGCACACTTGTAATCCCAGTGCTGGCGAGGTGGAGGCAGGAGGATCATACATCTAGTTAGAAGCCAAGCCTAGACTATAAAACTATATGAGACCATACTTACACACACACACACACACACACACACATACAATTTGCAAGGTAAAATGTGCCAATCTGAAGAAAGAGGAACTAACTGGGTCTCTATTATGTAGAACAGACTTTGTCAGAATTTGTGGTTAGCAGAAAGTGATGTATTCCGAGCAGGGGAATTCTGTTTTCGTGGGTTTTTTTTTTTTGTTTCCTGAGAAAAATGAAGCACAAACAAGACATGTTTACATGTGTGCCAGGGTGGGCAGAGCCCTCAGGAAGAAGCGATGTGGTCACAGCTGGGAGCTGCAGGTGGGATGAGACCTAAGTAGCCTGGTGGCCTTCTGAAGCCTGACTTCCCAGTTCACTCTGCAGAATCACTAGTGAATTAGAATTAAGGGAGGGGTGGTGTTGGGAATGTGTTTGGAGGCAAATGATGGTCTTAGCTCTTGGAGAATCAGATCCAGGCTTGTTAGTGGGTTTTTTGTTTTTTGTTTTTTGTTTTTTTTTAAATTTTAGACTGATCCCATGGAGCCTAGACTGATCTCAACCTTGTTTTGTAGCCAAGGTTGACCTTGAACCTGTGGAGCCTCTTAAATTTACCTCCCAAATGCTAGAGTTAGGCATGCACCATCACATCTGGTGTGCAGTGCTGGCCATGGAACTCAAGGCCTCATACATGCTAGATGAGCATTCCACTGACTAAGCCCCAGCCCAGTCCTAGAGACTAAACATACCATGTTGTGCATGCTAGGCCAGGACTCTGAATCTGAGTGACATCCCAGCTGTCTTTTTGCATTTTGTCATTTTAATGTGCCTGTATGTGTGTGTATACTTTTGAATGTTGATGTGTATGCCTATGCAAGGGTGTGGGTGTACATGCCTGGGGGTCAGACTCTAACTTTGGGTATCTTTGTGGATCTCCACCTTTTTGGTTTGTTTGTTTTAGACAGGGTCTCACTTTGTAGCCTTGGCTGGCCCAGAACTCAGTATGTAAACGAGACTGACCACAAATTCATCAAGATCCTGCTTCTGCCTCCAGAGAGCTGGGATGAAAGGTACATCCTGCCATGCTCCTCTCTACCTTACTTTTTGAGACACAGTCTCTCACAGAGAACCGCCTGGAGTAGGCTGAGTCAGCTGGGCTGGCTCTCTGCTAGCTCCAGGGAGCCTCTTGTCTGCACCTTCCTGGTGCTGGAATTGCAGGCACGCACGGCCACACCCAGCTAGTTTTCTTGGTGCTGGGTGGGCTTCGAACTCAAGTTCTCTTATCGCAGGGCACAACTTCCTCAGCTGAGCGTCCCTTCTGTCTGTTTTTTCTTTTGAGACAGGATCTCTTTACTTTGCCCTGGCTGGTGTGGAATTAGCCTGGTGGAGCTAGTTACAAACTTGCAGTCCTCCTGCCTCAGCTTCCTAAGTAGCTGGGACGACAGGCTTGTAAACCCCGCCCCCAGCTCAGCTGGTACTGTTTGTGTCCACAGGTTGTGGAAGGCATTTTGCTGCTTCTAGAGTGTGGGCTTTGGTAGGGGTCTTTTAGCTCCTAGGAGTGTTTTTGAGTGGCTTTGTGATGTTTGCTGAGGAAACTTGTCTGGTAGATCCTCCTAAGATACATAATTAATGTTTTTATCTGTCTGTCTGTCTGTCTGTCTGTCTGTCTATCTATCTATCTAGAGACAGGGTTTCTCTGTGTAATTTTGGTGCCTGTCCTGGATCTCGCTCTGTAGAAATCTCCCGAGTGCTGGGATTAAAAGGCGTGTGCCACCAATGCCCGGCTTGTTTGTTTGTTTGTTTATTTGAGACAAGGTCTCATGAAGTCTAGATTGGCCTCAAAACTCACAATGTAGCTGAGGATGGCATTAAATTTTTCATCCTCGTGTCTTCACTTCTTGAGTAGAGGGATGGCAGGCAGGCATCATCCTGGCTCCTGGTTTATATGGTGCTGGACCCAGGACCCAGGACCTCCTGCGTGCTAGGCAAGCACTCTACCAACCAGCCTCTCCCCATCCCTACAATTATGTCATTTACCAACAATCCTCCAAGCCTGGTTTGTGCCTGGGAAGTGTTGACTGCTGGAGTCTTAGGGGTGAGTTGTGATCAGAACCCAGTATCACTTAATGCTGGATAGGAATTGGTGCTTTGAGGAAATGCTGCATAAGCGCAGAGAACCGCCAGCACAGACATTTTCCAGAGACTGATCCCTCAGCACTTCAGCTTGGCTGTAGCATCCTCCCGAACTTCCTAGTTTCCGGTGCAGCTTATGAAGTTGTCCTCACTGTGTCCGGGGTATATGCTCTCACAGTCTGTTTCTTTCTGCTGATATTTTTCTGTGTTGCTAAGTAGGTTTTTTTTTTTTTTTTTTTAAATTTTATCTTTATTTTTTATTTGATGGAGATAGGGGTTTATGTACAAGGCCCAGACTGGCCTTGAACTCACTGTGTAGCCAAGGGTAATTTGACCTTCTGATCTCTCTGCCTCCATTTCCCAAGTGTGGAGATCAGAGGCAAGCACCACCAGGCTGGAACCTGTGATGCTGGAACCAAGAGCATGCTGTGTGCCGAGTGCGTGCTATCCCAATCCAGTCCCAACCTTCGCTCCACTGTCAAGTTGAATTTGAAATGTTCTATTCAGTGGCGTAGTGTTGGCAGCTCGGAATGGAGTACTGTACTACTCTAAAGGCGCAGTGGCGCACGCCTTTCATCCCAGCACTAGGGAGGCAGAGGCAGGCGGTCTGTGAGATGGGGGAGCTGGGCCCCTGAAGCTGGAACTGGATGGGAGTTGAGGACTGCAGGGCAGGAGCAGAAGAGAGAGCCAGGCTGTCTTAGTCACTTTGCTGTTACTATGGCAAAACGCGCACAACCAAGACAACTTACGAAAGAAAACATTCAGTCGCACTTACTGTTTCCAGAAGGTTGGAGCCCATGATGGGGCGCAAAGGTATGGTGGCAGGAACAGCTGAGAGTTCACATTTCCATCTGCAGGTAGGAGGTAAGGATGGATACACACACACACACACACACACACACACACACACACACACACACTCTGAAATCTCAAAGCGTCTTCCTGCCCAGTGGCACACCTCCTCTGACAAGGCCAAACCTCCTGATCCTTCCCAAACAGTTCCACCAACTGGGGCCTGGCCCATCAAACATAAGAGCCTATGGGGGTCATTTTCATTCAGACCACCACACGGCCCGTGCACTGTGGGACGTGTGCATTGGGGAGCCAGGGAAGAGGGTTTTTGGTGGGAGGCTTCTCAGGTGTGTGAGTAGGCTTTCTAAGGGCTGCAGGTGCTCCTGGGGGTTCTCTGCTGCGCTTCCCCTATGGAACAGTTTAAGCTGCAGGTGAGGATTGGCAGTGCTGGGTGGTCTGTAGTAAGTGGTAGCCCAGGGGTCTGATTCTATCGAGGAGTGTGGGTACTCTTGTTCCTGACTACCATGGACATGGGCTGTTGTCCTGTACTCCACTTTTGTGATTTAATCTACCCTGAACTCACTGACTAGTGTCTGATGGAGAGGCTTGGGATCTCCCCTCATCTGGCTTCCTGATGGGGAATGGTGGCTATGATTATCATACTGTATACTGCCTAAGCCCAGGTGTGACGCACCCCACTCCTTACAGAGCAGAATACTCTTAACATCATGAAAGGCCACATCAAAAGCGCACCAAATGGAGCGGGTGCTAGCCCTTGCCAGTTGGCCTTCGGCTTAGGCACAGCCATGCATCTGGCCAGCAGGCACAGGGCATAGAGCCGGGTGCCCAGCAGGGCTGCGTGTGGGTCTTTGGCTGGCTGCCTCTCCAGAGCAAGCCACCACTTCCTGAATTCTGGGAGCTGCTGGCCAAGTTCCCCACAGTGAATTATGCTCTCCACTTCCCCCAGCCTAGCTCTGCTTAGCTCATCTTGGAGTTTCAGGGTATCTGAGCGTCAGATGACAGCTACCTTAGGATGGAAAATTCAGTCTCCACATTTGTGCCGATGTGTGTGTGTGTGTGTGGGGTGATCTGACTCAGTAGTTCCCTTTCTGTAACATATTCCCAGTTCCTGATTTGTTGTGTGGATTTCTAGGGCCTTCTGATTCTGGTTAACTGTATTCTTGGGCGGTCTGTGCCTCCGGCAGTAGAAGACAGAGACCCTTGCCTTAGCTTTCATGTTCCTGCCACAGATCAATAAGGCTTGTGTAAATGGATTCCGACTTGGGGTGTTTGGCTAATGACATTCCCAGGGCCTGTTGGGTATTCTCTAGGAGCACCTAGCTTTTTGTTTTTTGAGATAGGGACTGGCTTTGAACTTACTGTGTAGCCAAGGGTTACCTTGGACTCCTGATCCACCCTTCTGCCTCCACTTGATAATACAGATAAGGGCCAGCATTTATGCAGTGTTGAGGACGGTACCCAGGGCTTTGTGAATGCTAGGCAAGCCCTCTACCACCGACCCACAAAACCAGCACTTCCCTCCATGCCCTCCCTGCACCTTTTTGAGACGGGCTGTCACTGGAGCCCAGGCTGACTTTGAACTCTCTGGATCTCCTGCCCCAGCCTCCATGTGCTAGGATTATAGATAGGCCTGTGCTACCATGCCTAGGTCCACTGTGGTGGCTCAGGTGGGCTTCCTGTGTAGCCTTCGGTAGGACGTGGATGGTTCCAAGATGTTTTAGAATATTTTCACTTTTGTGTCAGAACCTGAGTGACCTTCGGAGTTCATCAACCAGAGCCTGGAGGAGGGTTTCAAAAAGAAAGAAAGCCAAGTGATGGTGGCCCACCCCTTTAATCCCAGCACTCAGGAGGCAGAGCTCTGTGAGTTCGAGGCTAGACTGGTCTACAGAGTGAGTTCTAGGAGGCCAAGGCTACACAGAGAAACACTGCTTGGGGTGGGGGGTAGAGGAAAAATCCCAACAAAACCTCAGAAACTGAGAACAGATTGAGTGAGAGACAAGGATCCTTTGTGAACTTTGAACTCACAGTGTGTCATTTCTTCCAAGGTCCCCACACTGGCAAACAGTGTCCTTCCCTTTTCAACCCTGGAAGGGTGCCACTGGGCTTCCTCGTGGATGAGTGCTTCCAAGATGAGCTGAAGTTTGATAGGTCCTTTGAGAAGCAGGTGGCTGGGGGTGGGGCTTGCCCAGCATGCACAAGGCCCTGGGTTCCATCCCCAGCACCCTATGGCTTAGGCATGGTAGTGGTGCATGCCTGGAATCCCTGCACTTGAGAGGACTTCAGGGTCATTTGGGGCTGTGTAGTGAGTTTGAAGCCAGCTTGTACATATCAGACTGTGTCTCCAAAAAAAGTCTCTTCGGTAGTTCATGGGGGAGCAGGACCCAGGACCCTTTGCCTAGGCCTGTCTCCTGCCTCTGACTGGAGTTTTGAGAACTCATCAGAGTGATGTTTCCAGCCCAGTGCTTCCTCACAGCCGAGGTAGGCCTAGGAGGGATTTTCCCCACTCTGCTCTGTGTGCTTGTACTGATCTTTGGAAGGACTGGTTACTGACCAGCCTGGAAGTCTCAGTCTGTCTGTCTGTCTGTCTGTCTGTCTGTCTCTCTCTCTGTGTATGTGTGTGTGTTTGTTCTCCAGTGCATGTGTGGGTCTCTTTTTTGAGACAAGGTTTTACCATGTAGACCAGGCTGGCCTGGAACTCAGAGAGCTCCCTGCCTTTGCCTCCGGAGTGCTGAGATTAGAGGTGTGCACAGCTCTGCCCAGCCCACCACACATTTCATAAGCAGGTCTCAGGAAACTCTAGTCAGTCAGTGGTAGTCTGCTTCTGTTGTTTCTTTCTTTTGCTTGTGAGCTTCACCTTTTAACAGCTGACAGGCCTTCTCTCCAGCCTTCTTGTTTCTCTGAGACAAGGTCTCACTATGTAGCCCAGACTGACCTGGACTCCTGATCTTCCTGCCTCAGCCTCTAAATGCTGGGGTTAATGGCATGAGCCACTAATCATGGCTGCAGCTTGGCTTCTTTGTTGTTGTTTTTTTTAACTTTTAAAATTATATTTATCCTTGCTGGGTGGTGGTGGTGGTGCATGCCTTTAATGCCAGCACTTGGGAGGCAGAGGCAGAGGTAGAGGCAGAGGCAGAAGTAGAGGCAGAGGCGGAGGCAGGCAGATCTCGGAGTTTGAGGCCAGCCTGCTTTACAGTTCCAGGACAGCCAGGAAAACCTATCTCCAGAAACAAACAAACAAAAAAACCAAAAAAGTATGCATGCCTTTGTGTGTTAGTTTGCATGTGTGTGTGTGTGTGTTTGAGAGAGAGGGGGAGGGAGAGAGAGACAGGCACCACATGCATGTAGGTAGTCAGGTCAGGTCTCTCCTTCTCCCCTGTGGCCCCAGGAACTGCGGTTGTTATGTTTGGTGGCTTCTTTGCCTGCTGAGCCTCTCATTGGCACCACTTATTATTTATTCGTCCAGCTTTTTAAAGATTTTTTTCCTGAAATATTTGGGTGAGGGAGTTGAGACAAGTTCTTTATGTAGCCTAGACTGGCCTTGAACTCAGAGATCTGCCTGACTAGCTTTGGAGTGATGGGATTAAAGGCATGGGCCACTGCATCTGGCCATTTTCCCTTTCGGAATGTCTGTGCACCACATGCATGCAGTGCCCATGGAGGCCAGGAGAGGGCGTCAGAGTGGAGTTATAGATGGTTGGTAGTTGCTTTGTGGCTGCTGGGAATCAAATCTGGATCTTGGTTGGGGATTTAGCTCAGTGGTAGAGTGCTTGCCTAGCAAGCTCAAGGCCCTGGGTTCGATCCTCAGCTCCACCAAAAAAAAAAAAAAAAAAAAAATCTGGATCTTCTGCAAGAGCAGCCAGTGCTCTTACCCACCGAACCATCTCTCCAGACCCTCTTTTTTATTTAATTTTTGGTTATTTTTCCTGTGTGTATGTATACCTGCAGAAGCCAGAAGGGATGCTGAAGCGTGAGCCACGTAAACCCTTTCCTCCCCAACTTGCCTTTTGGTCATGGTGTTTCACAGCAATAGAAACCCTCACTGAGACAAGTCCCTTTTTACTGTCTTTTGAAGACAGTGTCTCGGCTTTCCTTGAGCTCGCTGTGTAGCCCAAGCTGGCCTTGAACTGAGATCTTTTTCCTTCCACCTTCCAGTTGATGGTGTAGTGCCGACAACCCACCTGTGCTCCTGTTTTGTTTTTGTTTTTCAAGTCAGGGTTTCTCTGTGGAGCCCTGGCTCTCCTGGGACTCAATCTGTCGACCAGGCTGGCCTCGAACTCAGATCTTTTGCCTCCTGAGAGCTGGCATTTAAAGATGTCCACCACCATATCCGGAGGAGTGTGTGTGTGTGTGTGTGTGTGTGTGTGTGTGTGTGTGTTCACATGTGGGTATGGAGACCAGTGGTTGACAGTGGGTGTCTTCTACAGTTACTCTTCACCTTATTTTTCGAGGCAGGGTCTCACTAAATCTGGAGATTGCTTGACTGTCTAGGCGTTGAGGCCCAGGGATCCTCCTGGCTCTGCCTCTTCAGTGCTGGGATTATAGGCATGCACCACCACACCAGGCTTTAGTTCCTCCCTCCCTCCCTCCCTCCCTCCCTCCCTCCCTCCCTTCCTTCCTTCTTTCCTTCCTTTCCTCCTTTCTTTCTTTTTTAATGTGGGTTTGGGGGGTTGGACTTGGGTCCTCACACTTTATGGCAAACACTTTACTGACTGAGCTATTCCTGAAGCCCCTGTGATCTATTTTCTGTTGTGTGTGTTGTTGGGGTGGAGGGTTGGCTGGGTGCTGATGACATTTTTTTCTGGGTGCACATTTTGTGCTGGTTTCAAGTTAGGTGGTCTTGAAAAGTCAGAGTCCCACATAGGTTTGGATTTGGGGGAAGCCATGAGCAAGACAGGCCAATGAGAACTCCGGAAGGAGACTTGGGGCTGGGCTGGGGCTTTGGTGGTAGGGTGCTTGTCTGGCTTGTTTAAGGCCTGGGGTTCTGTTCCTAGCACTGTGTTAACCCAGGTGTGGTGCTTGTAATCTCAGCACTGAGGAGGGAGTTTGAGGTGAGACCTTTCCCACTTCTCTTCTTAAAAAAAAAAAAAAAAGACTCAGCCTAATGTTCAGGGCTATGAAGGAGATCAGTAGATGAAGCTCTTCCTTCTTGGAGGCGTGTTTGAACTGAAGTTGCAGGGTTTGGATCCAATCTCCACAGCTGATAAGCACCAGAGTCTGGGGCGGCACCCACAAGCTTTGCTGATACTTCCCTCCCAGTAAGGACATGGGGCCACTGCTGGAGACACATGGCTCCGCTCTCTGTTGCTTAGCTGTCTCTGTGGCACACTGCAGCATCATATCATCAGGTTTCTCTTCCTTATGCTCTTTTGGCAAAATGGGTAGAGCAGATGCAGGGATACATAGTGCAGAGGAAGGATCCCACGAGAGTGGGGTGTGGTCTCAGGGTTCACCACTGTGTGTCAGCTGCTTCTGTGGTGGCTTCTCACCAAAGCAGTTTTTCCATCACTAGCAAGACCCTGAATGAGATGTGTTGGTGTTGGATGTGCAGCCGTTACCAGGGTAACACAGTTTCTACTCTTTGCTTGAGTTATGCGACTTTCTTGCTTGAGATTATTACTTTGCATTCATTTATCCAGCAGGTGTTATTTGAGCATCTGCTGTGTACTGGGCATCTTTTTCTTTTTGAATTAAAACACATTCACACACACATTATTGTGGCTAGAGAGATGGCTCAGTGGTTGGGAGCATTGACTGCTCTTCTGGGGATTGGAGTTCTGTTCCCAGCACCCACATGGCAGCTAGCAAGTCTGTAGCTCTAAGGGACCTAACACCTCTTCTGACCTCCTTGGGCACTGCATACATGTGGTGTACAGATGGACATGCACACAGGTACACACATAAACTAAGTCTTGAAAATGTTTTGTTTTGTTCATATGTGAATACCTGCTTGTGTATGCAGGTTCATGTGCATGTGTTTGTGTGTATTTGTGTGCAGGCACACAATGTGCATACGTATAACAAATGTTGTTTCTCAGGTGTCACACGCCTCTTTTTTTTTTTCTTCTTGAGGCATGGTTTCACTGGCACAGAGGTCACCCAGTGGGCTAGGCTGGCCACCAAGCAGAAATCCTCCCATCTGGGTCTCTTCAGCATGTACTACCACACCTGCCATCTTCCCTCAGTGCTGGCAATCAAATTCAAGTCCTCATTCTTGAGCAAGAAGCACTTTGAACCATTTCTATAGTTGGTCTTCCCCACCACACCCCTTTTCAGTGTTACCATCAAATAATTCATTGGTTTGGCTAGTCTAGCTAGCCGGCTTGCTCTGGGGGTTGTCTCTACCTCCTAAACATGGGGTTTATGATGGCTGGCCTCCGTGCCCACTTTTCTGTGTTCTGGGATCTGAATTCAGGTCCTCACCCTTATGCAGTAAGTGCTCTATCCATGGAGCCACATCTCCAGCCGCTGACACTGTGTTCCATCCTTGGGATAGTGACTGAACATAGTGGACACGCACCTCCATTTTGCAGAGCTGATGTTCTCACGAGAACCACACAGCAGTCAGGAGATGTAATAATCAAAAATATACCTTAGAATGTGCTGGAAAGAATCAGAGCCAGGGGGTGCTGTGCTGGGGATGTTGATGTTGTAAACCATACTTATTACCAATAAAAATGCCACAGAGAAAGCAACATTCACAGCCAGGAACCTGAGGAGGATAGGAAGTTGGTCCAGTTGGGGTGGGGGTAGATGGGTGGGTAGGGGGAGCCTTATGAGTAGAGGATACAGCCGTGCCAAGGCTTCAGGCCAGGGGCAGGGGTGAGGCTACTGAATTGGAGGGAGCTAGGGAGCTGCAGAGGAGTGTTTGCTGGCTGTCGAGGGAAAAGAACACTATGTAGAAGGTGGCAGGGGACTCTAGGAAGCCTTGTTGAAGACCTGGTGTCCTCAGTGAGGAAGCTCTACTCATGGTTTCTTTTCTTCCTTTTCCCTCTCTCTTCCCCTTTTCCTTTTTAATCTTTTCCTGTTCTCTTCCTACCGTCTGCTTCCTCCTCTTTTTTGAGACAGTGTCTCTGGTAGCCCAGGCTGATCTGGAACTCCCGATCTTCCAGCGTCCACCTGCTGGATGGCTGGGTGGTGGAGTGCTGGTAATATAAGGTGTGCACCACCTCACCCTTTCGGAGGGGTGCTGGGGATGGAACCCAGGGCTTCATTCATGCTAGGCAAACGCTCTACCCAACAGACCCAGCCTGGTTTCCTCTTTTAACATATGAGTTTTTGTTTGTTTATTTCCCCCACTGTGTTTCACGAGAGCACTTGGTCCCTCCATGAACAGCGTCTTTGAGGATATTCTTGTCTGATACTTGGCTGTCATGAATCTGGCATCGGTCCTATGGCCTATAAAAGCCCACTGGCAGAAAAACAAATTTGTATTTCCTTAGAGTTGATCTCGAGCACTGAGTGAAATCACAGCAGAATGTGTTATATTTGACGGTGTTTATGCCCTTTGTGGTAGCAGAGACCAGTTGGTGGGCCTGGCTAAGTGAAGCCCAGTAGTGCTCCCTCAGCTCTGATCTGCTACGATGACTCTGTCTTCACTGTAGAGTGTGTATGTACTGCACATGCAAAAGGATTGCAGGAAGCCCAGGAGTTATGTTAGACATGACGGTGCTGGTTCCTAGCTACTCAAGAGTTGATGTAGAGGGCTTGCAAGTTCTATACCTGTGTGGGCCGCTTATAAGTGTAACTCTGTCTGAAAAACAAGTTAAAAGTGGGGGGCTTGGGATGTGGCTCAGTGATAGAGACCTGCCTAGAATTCCCCAGTGAGGGGCTGGGGTGTGGCTCAGTGGTAGAGCACCTGCCTAGAATCCCCCAGTGAGGGGCTGGGGTGTGGCTCAGTGGTAGAGCACCTGCCTAGAATCCCCCAGTGAGGGGCTGGGGTGTGGCTCAGTGGTAGAGCACCTGCCTAGAATCCCCCAGTGAGGGGCTGGGGTGTGGCTCAGTGGTAGAGCACTTCCATAGAATCTTCCAGTGTGGGCTGGGGGCGTGGCTCATTGGTAGAGCACTAGCCTACCATGTGAGCCCTTAGGTTCAATCCTCAGTAAAGAAAAGACTGTAAGTTAGTTAATTCTAAGTTTTGAAAAAGGTGTATGTCTTCAGACTGAGGGAAAGAAGACAGAAAATGCTGAGCATTGGCCCAAGTGAGAGGCAGCTGGGCCTGTTGCTTGAGGGAGTGTAGATTGGCTGAGTCACATAGGAAAACTGGAAATATTTACTAAGCCGAGCATATGCAAGAGCTGTGATCCGGCACGTACACTCACGCCTGTGTTATGTACCCAACAGAAGTGCATGCAACATATGTCCACAAAAGCTATGTTCTGGAACATTCTCAGCAGTGGAATGTGTCATAGATTGGCAGTGGAACTACCCAGATCCCCAGCAGGCATGGAATGAGTAAGCAGTGGGCCATAGCTGTATGGCAGGATCCATGGAAGGGACAGGCTGCATCCCCTGTGTGTGACCTGTGAGCTTCAAGCTGGAGGAGGAGCTTGGAACCCAGGCTTTGACAACACTGTATAAAACAGACTAGGCCAACCAGTGAGAGATGTGTCCCATGGTGGTGGTGGACGAAGAGAGAGATGAAGTGTTAGTCTGTCATTTTGTTACTTAAAAAAAACAAAAGCGCCGGATGGTGGTGATGCACGCCTTTAATCCCAGCACTCGGGAGGCAGAGGCAGGCGGATCTCTGTGAGTTCAAGGCCAGCCTGGCCTACAGAGCGAGATCCAGGAGAGGCACAAAGCTACACAGCAAAACCCTGTCTTGAAAAACCAAAAAAAAAAAAAAAAAAAAAAACCAAAACTAAACTAAACAAAACAAAAGCATGGGCAGGGGTGGCACATGCCTTTAATCCGAGCACATGGGAGGCAGAGGCAGGAGGATCTCTGTGAGTTTGAAGCTAGACTGGTCTACAGAGTGAGTTCCAGGACAGCTGGGACTACACAGAGAAACCCTGTCTCAGAAAACTGTAGGCTTATTCACACACACATGCTGCCTAGGATGGGCCAAAGAACATGAATTCCACATAAATTGCTAGGCACTGCTGTTTTGCTGGCCCTAAGGCCATAGACTGACAACCAGTGTCAAGGACAGACAAATGCAGTTGAAGACCAGGCCTACACACTCTCCCAACATTTAACAGTGACCAGGTGCTCCTAAACACTTCTGCAGGCTTTTATTTTCCAGATTGGGGAAAATAAACAGCAGCATGTCAGAGTACAATTGCATGAAAATGAGATGAAATGGAGGAGCCTAATGTGGTGGTTCCTATCTGTAACTCCTGCACTGAAATCACTAAGTGAGGAGGATGGCAAGTTCAAGTCTTGACTAGGCCACATAGTGTGTTCAAGAGTGACCCAGGAAACTTAGTGAGAAACTATCCCTAAAAGTAAAAAGAAAGCTGAGGATATAGTTGAGCAAAGCATCTGCCTAGAATCAGTGAGGGGCTGGTGTATGGATCAGTGGTAGAGCACTTGCCTAGAATCCCCCAGTGAGGGGCTGGCGTATGGCTCAGTGGTAGAGCCCCTGCCTAGAATCCCCCAGTGAGGGGCTGGGGTGTGGCTCAGTGGTAGAGCACCTGCCTAGAATCCCCCAGTGAGGGGCTGGGTGTGGCTCAGTGGTAGAGAAGGTCTTGAGTTTAAGATCAGCCTTGGCCACATAACAAGATATATCAGAAGAAGAGGGAGGGGATTGGGGGAAAGGGTAGGCAATGGAGTAGGAGATGTTCTCAGCAATCACCAAGCAGATTCCTTCTCAAGCTCATGAAACTGCACTTTTGATTTAGCAACTTCTCTGAGGGGCTGGAAAGATGATGGGTCAATGGTTAACAGCCTTGCCAGTTCAATTCCCAGCACTCGAGTGATGACTAACAACCATTTGTAGCTGAAAGTCAAGGGGTCCGACTCCCTTTTCTTGCCTTTACAGGTACCGAGCATTGCACCCAGTGTGCATTCATACATGCTGACAAAACATTCATCTCTATAAATTCATTTAGCTTTAATAAAATTAAAACAAACGAAAACCTCTGTGCTGAGTTCTGAAATAAACAAATTGTCCTCAGGAAATGGGAGCAGAAGTTTCCTCATCCTTATCATGACCACAGCTTCAGAAACGACAGTTCAGCAGCTCTGGGGCCAGGAGACAGCAGGATGCCCCGAGACTCAGGAAGCAGTAGTCTTCCATCTAGAGGCCACAGACTCCAGCCCAGGCCCCCTGCCTCTGTGTGGATGCTGCCTAAACCACTTGCCTGGTTGTGCTTGTTACATTGCTGGGGCTGGCACCCAGAGCCCTGCATGCCAGGCAAGCACTGTGCCACTGAAGCCAGGCCCACCCCAAAGCCAACTTTAAAGCAAGTGTGCCAAGGAAGCTGCTCCTCATTCCGGCAGGCTGAGGCAGTAGGATCTGTTGAACCCAGGAGTTTGAGGCCAGACTGAGCAAGATAATAAGATCCCATCTTAAGAAACAAAAAACAAAACAAACAAAACAAAACAAAAAAACACCACCACCAACAAAGGAGGGCTGTGAGAAACCTTGCCTGGCACCTGCAGAGGCCTGGATTCCAGCCCAGCACTGCAGGAAAGGGAGAGAAGGCAGCCCTTTCATAGCACTTCCAACCCAATCCCTCCAGCCCCGCAGTCTGTAGAGACTGCTAACTTTCCCACTCCATCTGGACTGCTTTTCAACTACCAAGTGTGTTTCCATATGTCTGCAGGACACATTTTCAGGTTTTCTGCAAAACAACAAAACCTCCCTAATCTCTAGTCATGCAAATAATCACTCTTAACACTTTTCAGTCTGTTCATTGGTTTTTGCTAACCACCTCTGAAATGTCTCTCTGTTTGTTCTAATCACAAAATAATAGAAAAAAGAGCTGTGGATAGTGGCACATGCCTATAATCTCAGCACTTGGGAGGCTGAGACAAGAGGATTGTCAACTGCCTCAAAACAAACATTGTCAGGTGGCGGTGGTGGTGGCAGCCTTTAATCCCAGCACTGGGAGGCAGAGGCAGGTGGTGGATCTTTGGGTTTGGGGCCAGCCTGGTCTTCAGAGCGAGTTCCAGGAGAGCCAGTTGATTCTAATGTAGCCCATTTGGAGTCGTGAGCTCTGGGATTCTGCCACCTGTCACTGACCTTCCTTACCTTCTGTGGTAGTGTACTGACAGCTGAGGTTTGCCCCCTAGAGTGGTATAGCGTTGAACTTGGAGTCTGCAGGGAGGTGCAGTCAGTTCCTTCTCCCACCAAGCCAAACAGAAGAACCTCACAACCTCTTTGAGAACAAACACCAAGTGTCCTGTTGGTCAGTGTGCCTTTTCCTAGGCTGCCATAGGAACTAGGGACTTTTTGTTTGGTTATTTTTGAGACAGGGTCTCTCTACATAGCTCTGGCTGTTGTGGAACTCACTGTGTAGACCAGGCTGGTCTCCATCTCACAGAAATCCACCAGTCTCTGCCTTCCAAATGCTGGGATTAAAGACATTTGCCGCCATGACAAGCCTAGACATAGGAACTTCATTGTAGTTCATTGTAGGAAGGGCACTGGTGGACCAAAAGAATGATTCCATCCAAGCCCCTCTTGCTGAACTGGTTGAGTTTATTGGGGTTAGTTACAGAAGCATGGGCAATCCATGGGCTACACCAGCAAGACCTGGTCTAAACATTTGGGACCCTGGGGAGGGAAGGGCTTATTGAGGGTCCTAAAGACTCCTGAGCTTTTTGAATCTCTCTCCCTCCATGGAACCATGTCAGTAGGCTGAGTCTCATGGCAGCTGCTCTGTGTCCAGACTGTGATGGTCAGGTTCAGCCTACAGGAAATAGCCACATGGTGCCTGTGATGGTTCTCAGCGAGCTTTCCATGGTGAAGAGTGTCTGTTCTACGACATAGAGTTGGGGACGTCTCCAGCAGCCCCTCTGTTGCTCAGCCTGGAGTTGTGTGGTCCTGAGCAGGGTTGGACTTGGCCTCCTAGCAGCACTAGGAGCTGCCTGCCTGTCCCTGTGTATAGCATACACCTTGCAGGAAGTTTTCTGGCCTGGGACTGCTGTGCTGAAGACAGCAATTGTGAAAGAGTTGTTTCAGCAAAGGACAGAGAGGGCTGTGGCATGGTTTACAAGGAGCTGGGATTACAGCTGTGACTGCAGTGCCCGGCTGGAGTCATTACTTTATTTCATCTGGGATTACAGCTGTGACTGCAGTGCTCGGCTGGGGTCATTACTTTATTTCATCTGGGATTACAGCTGTGACTGCAGTGCCCGGCTGGGGTCGTTACTTTATTTCATCTGGGATTACAGCTGTGACTGCAGTGCCCGGCTGGGGTCGTTACTTTATTTCATCTGGGATTACAGCTGTGACTGCAGTGCCCGGCTGGAGTCGTTACTTTGTTTCAGCTGGGATTACAGCTGTGACTGCAGTGCCCGGCTGGGGTCGTTACTTTATTTCATCTGGGATTACAGCTGTGACTGCAGTGCCCGGCTGGAGTCGTTACTTTGTTTCAGCTGGGATTACAGCTGTGACTGCAGTGCCCGGCTGGGGTCGTTACTTTATTTCATCTGGGATTACAGCTGTGACTGCAGTGCCCGGCTGGGGTCGTTACTTTGTTTCATCTGGGATTACAGCTGTGACTGCAGTGCCCGGCTGGGGTCGTTACTTTGTTTCATCTGGGATTACAGCTGTGACTGCAGTGCCCGGCTGGGGTCGTTACTTTGTTACATCTGGGATTACAGCTGTGACTGCAGTGCCTGGCTGGGGTCGTTACTTTATTTCATCTGGGATTACAGCTGTGACTGCAGTGCCTGGCTGGGGTCGTTACTTTATCCATTAGTGGTAACTGACTTGGAATCACAACATCTTGAGTTTTGCTTGTTGCCTCTCCATTTCCCGTTTGTCTGGGCATCACATGGCTTCAGACTGCCTATGGGATGACTCACTGTTTTTAGATCTTGTCTTAGTTATCTTTCTGTTGTTGTAACAGAATACTATGACCACGGCAATTTATAGAAGAGAGCATTTGATCGGGCTTACAGCTTCAGAGGGTGAGTCTATGATCATGGTGGGGAGCATTGTGACAGGCTGGAAGGAATGGCATGCTGAAGCAGTATCTGAGAGCTCATATCTTGAGACACGAGGCAGAGAGGACTGGCTAGGAAAGGCTTGGACTTGTGAAATCTCAAAGCCCACCACAGTGACACATCTCCTCCAATAAGGCCATATCTCCCAGTCCTTCCCCAACAGGTCCACCGTCTGAGGGTATGTGAGCCTATGGGGGATTCTCACTCAGACCACCACGCCTGCTTGTCCTGCATCTGCTTAGCTCTTCTGTAGTGGCTCCTCTGCTCTTCGGGTAGGGAAGTCTCCAGAGAGGAGAAGTCTGTGAGTCCTTTACAGACTTCCATGTCATTGGAAGTGAACACCTACAAAAGCTCTGCTGTGAGGAACATCTCTTCTCTTTAGTACTGAGTACTGAACCAAGGGCTTTGTGTATGCGGGCCTCTGTCACTGAGCCATGCTACTCCAGCCCCTTGCTGGAGGATTCTAAGCAAGCATGCTGCCAGAGCTACATTCCCAGTCCACTTTGTACTTTCTGAGACAGGACTGGCCTTGAGCTTACTTTGTCTACCCCAAGTTGGCTTTGAACTTGCGATCTTTCTGACTGAGCTTCCCAAGAAGCTCCTATCAGAAGCAGGCTGAACCACCAGTCATGGCTTCAGGGGGAACCCTTTCGAAGGTTTTGTTGGTGGCTTCACAAAATGTTCCTGGACTGGAGGGTAATAAATCTGGAAGGAAGTCAGTGACATTTATTGTTCTATTTTCACCAGCTATTTTCAGCTGTGCTGTGTCATTTAATTCTGAGGCACACTGGCTGCCAGTTGAGAACCCCACAGTAAAGCACTTTGTTCCAGAATGGTTAGAGTAGGGAGTGCACGAGGTTGGTGGGGCCTGTCTAGGGGACACTGGGGGACTGGAAGGATTCTTGCTGTGTTCTTGGCAGTGGTGGTACAGGCCCACTGGGTGGTGAGGGCTACTGTGTCTTCCTTTGTGTGTGTGTTGAAATTGGGTCTTGTTGTATGGTCAATTTGGCCTCGGAATCTGACTCCCCCTTCCTCTGCAGTACCTGAGAGCTCATGTCTTGAGACACAGCCATGAGGCAGAGAGAGTTGGCTGAGTGCTGGGATTATAGGTATGTGCCACTGTGCTAACCTCTTAGAAATTTTTTATTACATGTATCCATTTATTTATGGTTGGCGGTACATGTGCCATGGTGCACATGTGGCAATAAGGACAACTTGTGAGAGTTGACACACACACACACACTCAGTTCTCTCCTACTTTTATGTAGGTTCTAGGGGTCAAAGTCCATCACCATTGGTTGCATGGACCTACACTTCTGAGCTATCTTGCCAACCCTGTTTTTTATTTATTAACTTACTTATCTATTTATTTGAGACAGGGTTTTTCTGTGTAGCCTGGCTGTCCTGGAACTCACTCTGTAGACTAGGCTGGCCTAGAACTCAGAGATTCACCTGCCTCTGCCTCCTGAGTGCTGGGATTAAAGGTGTGCACCACCACTGCCAGGCTCACTTGCTCTGTCGCCTGTCTGTCTATCTGTCTGTCTGTTGATCTATTTACCTACCTACCTACCTACCTATGGCTATCTATCTATATCTATCGTCCATCCATCCATCCATCCATCCATCCATCCATCCATCCATCCATCCATGTATGTATATAAGTGTATTGTCTCCGTGTATGTATGTGCACCATGTGTATGTGTGGTTACTGAGGAAGCCAGAAGAAGGCATCAGATTTCCTGGAATTGGAGGAGTTAGTGAGTTCCATCACATCTAGCCTGACAGTCATAGGTGCTGGAGATAAGTTAGGTCCTTTTATGTACATGGCAAGTACTGACTGGCCCTTTTCCTTAGCCTCTCTATGTATGTATGTATGTATACACACACACACACACACACACACACACACACACACACTTTAGCTTTTTAGTCTGATTGTTTGGGTTGGGCCATGTGCACCAGCCACAGCATGCTTGTGGAAGTCAGGAGGACTAGAGGGAGTTGGTTCTCTCTTTCACCACTTTGGTCATCAAGCTTGGTGGCACCGTAACCTGTTGAGCCATGTTACTAGACCCTCTCCTTAGTTTTTGAGACAGGGTCTGTGTAGCCCAGGCTGATCACAGACTCTGCTCCTCTGTTCCTCTAACTCCTGAGGACACCCAGAGTTACATGTGTGCACCCCCACACCTGCCTTTCCCGGGTGTTAGAGAGAAGCCGGAGGTGGAGATGCTGTTTGTGCTGAAGAGATCTGCCTTTTAGTTCTCCTTTGTGCAAAGTTCACATTCTTCACCCGCATGTGATCCTTTGGTAATCATTAGAGAGAGTTCAGGCTGTCTTAGAGGACTGTCTTACCTAATCTTTGGGGAAATCTTGAAATAAATAAATGCTTAATAGAAAACTTTGAAAAAGATTCAGCCGGGAACGGTGGTACACAGTTGTGATTCCAGCATCTGGGAGGCCAAAGCCCTGTCTGGAAGAAATATATATATATATATATATATATATATATATATATATATATATATATATATATATATATATTTTTTTTTTTTTTTTTTTCATTTTGGTTTTTTGAGACAGAGTTTCTCTGTGTAGCTTTGTGCCTTTCCTAGAACTCATTCTGTAGCCCAGGCTGGCCTCGAACTCACAGAGATCCGCCTGTCTCTGCCTCCCAAATGCTGAGATTAAAGGCGTGTGTCACCACTGCCTGGCGAAAAAAAAATATTTTTTTAATAGAGACCTCTGCTGCCTCTCTGTGTATTACATTTCTGCCGGCTTTGTTCATATTTCTATTCCTTTGTCATTTATATCACATCGATGTCACTTACATTGTGCTTTGAGATAGCGTGTCGTGCTGTATCCCAGGCTGGCCTTAGACTTAAGGCAGGTGTGGTTGTCCTACTTTGCCTTCCCGATCCTGTGATTAGAGACATGTATCACCATCGGGGTTTTGTTTTTATTGTTTTATTTTTTGAGATCAGGTCTCCTTATGTAGACCAGGCTGGCCTTGAGATCAGGATCCTCCCGCCTCTGAGTGCTAGAATTAGCAGTGTGCACCACCGTGTCCTGCCTACATTAGCCTGATCTGTCTGTCTCTTTCTGTCTTGTCTTGAACTCCTGATTCTCCTGCCTCCACCTCCCAAGTGCTGGGATTACAGGCCTGTTTTCTTTTGACTTCTGTGGCTGTTGGTCTGACTTGAGGGTTTCCTTGTATACAAAGAATCACCTCTGCCTCAGTGTTTTCAAGATTCTCTGTCAGCTTGCGCTTACTCTCTCTGCCTCACCCCCCACTTCCCAGTTTTCAAAATCATGAACCAGGAAATTCTAAGAAAGGACTCTGTGATAGTTTGAATGGTCCCCATAGGCTTGTATAGTTGAATGCTTGGTCCTTGGTGGTGGAACTGTTTGGGAAGGATTAGGAGTGTGGTCTTACTGGTGAAGGTGTGTCTCTGAGGGTGGGCTTTGAGGTTTCCAAAGCCCACAGCATTCCATTTGGCTTGCTGTCTGTCTAGAGGTTGTTATCTCAACATGTCAATTAGCTACTGCTCCCCTGCCATGCCTGCCTGCTTGCTGCCATGCTCCCTGCGATAATGGTCAGGGACTCACCCTCTGAAACTGTAAGCAAATCCCCAATTAAATGCTTTCTTTTATAAGTTGCCTTGGTCATGGTGTCTCTTTCTTCAGTAGAAAAGTAACTAAGGGGCTGAGGAGATGTTAAGAGCACTGGTTACTCTTGCAGAGGACCTGCATTCAATTCCCAGCACCTGTGTGGAGGCTCAGCTGTCTGTAAATCCAGTTCCATGACTTAAAATAATAGACCCTGGGGTGGGAGAGATGGTGCAGCTGTTAAGAGAGCTTGCTGCTCTGGCAGAAGACCCAGGTTTGGTTTCCAGTGTCCACTTGGGCAGTTCACAACTGCTCGTAGCTCCGAGAGAGCCAACACCCTTTTCCTCCATCATCGGCATCCACACTTGGGTGCACAAACCCCCATACAGACACACACATACATAGAATTAAAAAAAAAAAATCAAACCTGCAGTTTCTCACTTCTGGAGAAGAAAAGTCCCTTTACCAGGCCCAGGTACTATTCAGTATGTATGTATACACACGTCTATATGCATATACATCTATATTTATTATCCTTTGTGTGTGCGAGAGGGTGGATGCATGCATGACACTGTCCAGGTCAGAGGACAGCCAGCCTCCGGTGTCAGCTCTCGGCTTCCACCCTGTTTGAGACGGGGTCTCGTCACTGCTGTCCACTCTGAACAAGCTGGCCATCAAGCCTCCAGAATTTCTGCTGTCTCTGCCTCCCATCTCCCTGTGCAGCACTGAGATCACAGACACTTCTGCTTCTAATAAGTTCAGCTTTATGTGGGTTCTGGGGATTCACACTCAAATTTGCACACTTGCGTGGCAAATGCTTTATCTACTGAGCCATTAGCCCGGACCCCTAAGCAGTATGTTTTTAGTATATTTTGTATATTCGGAATTTTCTAACCAGCATTTATTTAGAGCATTTTTTGTTTGTTTGTTTGTTTTGTTTTAAGACAAGGTTTCTCGCCAGGAGGTGGTTTCTTGCACACCTTTGATCCCAGCATTGGGGAGGCAGAGTCAGGCGGATCTCTGTGAGTTCAAGGCCAGCCTGTCTCAAAAAACGAAACAAAACAAAAAACAGGGTTTCTCTGTGTAGCTTCAGAGCCTGTCCTGCAACTTGCTGTGTAGACCATTCTAGCCTTGAAATTCACAGAGATCTGCCTGCCTCTAAAGGTCTGAGCCACCACCCTCCTGGCTTGAGCTTTCTTGTTTTTGTTTTTTGAGACATTGTTTTTTCTGTGTAGCCCTGGTTGTCCAGGAACTCACTTTGTAGACCAAGCTGGCCTCGAACTCAGAAATCCACATGCCTCTGCCTCCCTGGTACTTGGACTAAAGGTGTGCACCACCACTGCCCAATTTATATTTTAAATATAAAAATACTTAGAGCATTTTAAGAACATGTTATCATTTCAGAAAGCCTCTGGGTTGAATATGATGGTGCATCCCCTATAATGCCAGTACCTGGAAGGCTGAGGCAGAAGAATTACAACTTCCAGGTCATCCTCCCTACATACAAATATAATTGTAGCATGGGATACATGAGGCCCTGACTCAGAACACAAAAACAGAGAGCAAAGCCAATCATTTTTCATTATAGAGCCAGGGAGCTGATGCTCTTGGTGCAGTGCTTGCCACACAGGCACAAACCTGCGTTCCGCCTCCCAGAACCCACATACAAGGCCAGGGGCAGTGATGTGGAGGAGGCCAAGACGGGAGGGTCCCTGGATGAGGTGGGTCTCATACTTACCAACCTCGTTGAATTGATGAGTTCCAGGGAAAGGAAGAGACCCTGCCTAGTCCGTCATGGCTTGAGGGAATGAAGAAAGGACAGACACATGGACACGTACAGAAAAGCTGGGGTGGGTGTGTCGTGCTTGCTCTGATGGAGCAGCATCAATACACAACTAGGAACTCAGCACGGCAGGAGGGCCCAGCTAGGAGATCTGTAGGAGAGCAGTCTCAGGTTGCTAGTGTCTGGGGAGAGAAAGCTGCAGTTGTTAGTTCTTGCACACACTGGCCAGAGGTTCAGAAACACTTGTGCTTGGACCAGAAGCTTTGCCGTGCCTCTGAGCCTTGCCTGATGGGAAGAAGGCTTTGCCAGTTCCCGTGGGTCTGAGGCATGTCAAGGATATGGCTATGCCGTGTCACCAATACACATGCAGTCAGGTCTTCATCCACTTACACATTCATTCAGAGTGTCCTTGGCTCCCCGTAAGACCCAGTCTAAAAAAAAAAAAAAAAAATCAAAAACAAAAAGGGGTCGGGAGAGATGGCTCAGCAGTTTAGAGCATTGATTGGCTGCTCTCCCAGAGGACCCAGGTTCAATTCCCAGCACTACAGCTGACAATTGTCTGTTAATTCCAGGTCCAGGGCATCCAACACCCTCTTCTGACTTCATGGGCACTGCATGAACCTGCTACACACATACATGAAGGCAAACACACATACATATATTTTAAAATGAGGTAGATGGCATGAAGAATAACACGTGAGTCTGACCTCTGTTCTCCACACACTTGTGCACAGACACACAGGTTTACCAGCACCATCACGGTGGTGGTGTCTTTCTGTTGCTGTGATCCGTGTTTTCCTAGTGGCAGTGATGTGCAGTGATCTCTCCGAGTGCTTTTTGGCCACTGTACATCTTTGGAAGAATGTCTTTAGGAATTGCTTGTCTGTTGTTAAATTGCAAGCATTTCCTCCCTCCCTAACTGCACAGTAGTAGTTTTCCATGAACTTACCCATTCGCACAGATGAAGCCTCCTAGTTTCTTCTGGGTGCTGTAGCCTGGGGGGGGGGGTGGGTCTGGTGTGGCTTTGTGGCTGTGGCCAGAGTCCATGTGCTGAGCCAACACATGATACAGAGAGGCCCCACCCCCTGGGCAGCTGTCTACCTGTCATCTACCTTGTCTCCCCCAGGCCCACGAGCGTCCGAGGTCACTGAGCAGCGGCAGGACCTGGACCCCGGGCGAATGCAGATGCCGCAGGGGAATCCGTTGCTGCTGTCCTACACCCTGCAGGAGCTGCTGGCCAGGGACACGGTGCAGGTGGAGCTCATCCCTGAGAAGAAGGGCCTGTTCCTCAAGCATGTGGAATACGAAGTCTCCAGCCAGGTAACTGAGACTCACCAGTGTGCAGCAGCGGAAGTCACAGACCAGCCTGGGGCAGGGCGGTGGGAGATGGGTCTGGCTGGCTCTAGGGTGTGACCCAAAACCTGATGACGCAGTTGAGCTGGCCAGCCAACTTCTGAATACCTGCTGGTTCCAACTCAGCTGGGTCTCTATCAGGTCTATTCTTTGAGTGAAATCTTCTTTCTTAGGAATCTTAGCATCTCTCCCTGTGTCCGCTTTCCTAGTTCTCTTAGACAGGATCTTGCTACGTAACCCTGGCTGTCTGAACTCATGGTAATCCTAGTCCCCTGACCTTCTGAGAGTCTAGGCCTGAGCCACCAAGCCTGCTTTGTAGGAATCTTCTTTGTTTTTGTTTTTAAATGTTTTTGAGATAGGGTCTCACTGTGTATCCCAGGCTGGCTTTGAACTCTCAGAGATCTGCCTGCCTCTGTGTCTCAAACACTGGAATTAAAGGCCTCTGCCACCATGCCCAGCTACAGTTCTTTGGTCTCCAGGGTGCATACCTGTGGTGCTGTTGCCACTGTGCTGGTGTGCAGTATCAGCAATCCCCTGACGATCGGAACATCAGCCCTGGGGAATCTGGGTCCCGACCCTGCCCCCCATTTACAGGGGAGGGCCAGCTCATGCCCTTCACCCCTTTGGTGATGCCACCTCAGTGCTCAGCAGGTGGTATCCCTGTGGCACCACCTATCTTGGTCATTTTGTGCCTTCTTCTGTGGTTTTTTGGTGTCTTGCTCCAGTTAGGATGGGTTAGGGAGAGTTTTGCTGTCTGTCCTGTGATAGAGTAGTTCATGACTAACACCATCCTCTTGTCCTCAGAGCAGGGCCCACACCCTTCTGAGAAAGCACAGCCCTGGTTACACCAGGCTTAGTCTGAAAAGCTGTGAGCATTTCATCTCAGGACAAAGGCCCAGTGTGCAGGTGTCCTTCCTGTCACGGCGGACTGCCATGCCTGCCTGCCTGCCTGTCTGTCTGCCTGCCTGTCTGTCTCCCCTCCTCCTCCCATCTGCTCTCTTCTTCTTCCCTCTCCTCCCCTCCCTCCCTCCCTCCCCCCTCCCTCCCTCCCTTTTGAGGCAGTCTCACCATGTAACTGAGGCTAGCCTGGAAGTCCTAGGTACCCAGCTGACCCCGAGGTCACAGTCCTCTATATCTTCCCAGTGCTGGGATGGTAGGAGTGCTTTCTGCCTGGCTCTCTCTGCTCTGTAAAGTCAGGACTTGCAGGACGCTTGCTCACCAGCAGTGAAACTGTCCTGGGGCGTGTGGTGCAGGCCTGAGCTGGGGGGCCTCCTCAGGGATGCTGCAGGAACAGCAGGTCCACCTGCCATCCGTGGTCTTTCCTGGCTGCAGTAGAAGCTATGAGAAGTTGGGAAGGGTGCTCCCGGCTGCAGCAAAGCAGGCCTTGCTCCTGGTGGTGGTGGTGGGGGGGTTGTGTGTTTGTTTTTCAGACAGTTTCTCGGTGTAGTTTTGGAGCCTGTCCTAGAACTCACTCAGTAGACCAGGCTGGCCTCGAACTCACAGAGATCATCTGCCTGCCTCTGCCTCCTGAGTGCTGGGATTAAAGGCGTGCGCTGCCACCGCCGCCACCACCACCACCACCACCTTGACTTTTTTTTTTTTCTTTTTTTCTTGTTAGTGGGCTCTGTCTCCACGCCTCAGTGATAGGGACACAGGTGTGTGCCATCACACTACCATACCTCCTGGCTTTTACATGGATGCTGGAGATCTGGAGTCAGGTCCGCATGCTTGTGTACTGAGCACTGAACCTATCTAACCTTCTCCTCAGCCTCATGCTTTACTTTTTTCATTTTTTGGTTTTTTGAGACAGGGTTTCTTTGTGTGGCTTTTGGAGCCTATCCTGGATCTCACTCTGTAGATCAGGCTGGCCTGGAACTCACAGAGATCCGCCTCCCTCTGCCTCCAGAGTTCTGGGACTAAAGGTGTTCACCATCACAACCTGGCTTCTCATGCTTACTTTTTAAGAGCAGGATGATACCCATCTAAGAAGTGAAGAAGTCTCATCATGACAAAGAGTTATCTAAATGTTATAATTTATATTTCTATATAGAATTCTAAAACTTTTACATTTGGCAAAATCTTAGGCAGAGAGGATGAGGAATCTGGTAGCACTCCTGTGAGTTCTGTTGCACGGAGGGAAAAGGCAAAGAGGGCTGATGAAATGCATTGGTTGCAGGGCCTCAGGGCACAGGCATGGATTCCCAGTGACTTGGTAGGAGTTGAACTTCCAAGTAAGCCTGGAGTACAATATGAGTTCAGGGCTAGCCTGGGCAGCTTAGTGAGATCTGATTTCAAAAAGTAAAATGAGGGCTGGGGCTGGGGCTCAGTGGTAGAGCACCTGCCTAGAATCCCCCAGTGAGGGGGTGGGGTGTGGCTCAGTGGTAGAGCACCTGCCTAGAATCCCCCAGTGAGGGGTTGGGGTGTGACTCAGTGTAGATCACCTGCCTAGAATCCCCCAGTGAGGAGCTGGGGTGTGGTTCAGTGGTAGAACACCTGCCTAGAATCCCCCAGTGAGGGGCTGGAGTGTGGCTCAGTGGTAGAGCACCTGCCTAGAATCCCCCAGTGAGGGGCTGGGCTGGGGCTCAGTGGTAGAGCCCCTGCCTAGAATCCCCCAGTGAGGGGCTGGAGTGTGGCTCAGTGGTAGAGCACCTGCCTAGAATCCCCCAGTGAGGGGCTGGGGTGTGGCTCAGTGGTAGAGCACCTGCCTAGAATCCCCCAGTGAGGGGCTGGGGAGTGGCTCAGTGGTAGAGCACCTGCCTAGAATCCCCCAGTGAGGGGCTGGGGAGTGGTTCAGTGGTAGAGCCCCTGTCTAGAATCCCCCAGTGAGGGGCTGGAGTGTGGCTAAGTGTAGATCACCTGCCTAGAATCCCCCAGTGAGGAGCTGGGGTGTGGCTCAGTGGTAGAGCACCTGCCTAGAATCCCCCAGTGAGGGGCTGGGGTGTGGCTCAGTGGTAGAGCACCTGCCTAGAATCCCCCAGTGAGGGGCTGGGGTGTGGCTCAGTGGTAGAGCCCCTGCCTAGAATCCCCAGTGAGGGGCTGGGGTGTGGCTCAGTGGTAGAGCCCCTGCCTAGAATCCCCCAGTGAGGGGCCGGGGTGTGGCTCAGTGGTGGGGCCCCTGCTTGGCGTGGTTGCTGATGCCCTGCTTGCCATGCTTCTTCTGTTTTGTAGCGCTTCAAGTCCTCCGTGTACAGACGCTACAATGACTTTGTGGTCTTCCACGAAGTGCTGCTTCACAAATTCCCGTACCGCATGGTGCCAGCCCTTCCACCCAAGAGAGTGCTGGGAGGTAAGACCGGGTTCTGGGAGGCCCAGTGAAGTGGGAACAAGCTGCCCTCCTGGGTGGCATGGTGCTGGGTGGACCCACTCTAGCCCAGGATACTCCTTCTCACGGTCTAGGATGGGCTGGCAGCAGGCCTGCAGCACACGCGCACCCTGGAGGTTCTGTGGTGATAGCTGTGGCTTAGCCCTACTCTGGAGGGGGGTGGCCAGCCTGGGGTGCCTTCTGGCCTCAGGGGTGCCTCTGCAGGGTGCTTGAGGCTGTATGTGGGCCTGCTTCTTGTAGGGCGCCAGTCCTCACGGGATCTATTCATTGCTTTTCTTGTTGCTGTAACCAAATGCCCGGCAAAAGCGGGGTGAGGAGGGGAGGTGCCATCCGTCGTGGTGGGGGCAGGCATGGCAGCAGGAGGCAGTGGTTCCGCTGCATCCACAGTCAGGAAGCAAAGGTGCAGGGCTCAGCTCCTCTTCTTGACCTCAGGCCAGGGAATAGAGCTGGCCACCTTTAGGGTGTGTCTCCCCCTTCCAGTAACTGTTCCCTAGAAACTCCCTCACAGACGTGCCCAGAACTGGTCTCCTAAGTGATTCCAGATCCTGTCATTCAAGCTGACAATAGAAACCATTAAAGGGGTAATGCCAGTCATGATGGCTGAGGCAGGAGGATCATGAGTTCCAGGCCACTCTGGGCTATACCAGACCCTGTCTCTCCAACAGAAAAGTAAGACTTTATGCACAGACAAGGCGCAGAGACGGCCAGTTCCCATTCTCCCTGTCCCCACCTCTCTAGTGAAATTGAACGTGCAAGGAAGGAACTTGGTTGGGTTTTATGTAGTGATCAGCTTCTACCATCCTGAACCTCCTCAATGTGGATATAAACACGCTTCCATTGTATACCCGCTGGGTGGCTCAGTTTCTGATGGCCTGGCCTCCTTCCCAGCCCTCTCTGCGTCTGGGACAGCTGTGCTCCCCACTGACCAATCAGCTGCCAGGAAGGGACCTTTGCCTGTATCCAAGCTGGCTGTATCCAGGCAGGGCTTAGTACCTGGAGGCTCTGGGCAAACAGTGTCACCTGACTTAGCATTTCTGAGAGCTCAGCCTTCAAGGACACCTGGAGGGCTTGAGGTGGGGTGGGTATGGGTATGGGCCTTATCTCACTGTCTTTTTCTTTTTGCTTTTTTAGTTTGAGACAGGCAGTCCTGGCTGCCCTAGAACTTCCTATTTAGCTCAGGTTGGTCTCTGCCTCCCGAGTGTTGGGATTAAAAGCATGTGCCACCACACCTGACTTGGTATTTGTGTGAAAGGATCTCACTCTAACTTGGATAAGCCTGGAACTCACTGAGATTACAATCTTCCAGCCTCAGCCTCCCAAGTGCTGAAATTAATGGCCTGTGCCATCATGCCTGCCCTAATAATGATAAACTTGTAAGTTATGAGCACAGGATGTGGAGCTGCTTTAGCACGGTGAAGCTGTGTGCTTGTAGTGATGGTATAGCCACATCCTCCTAAGTCGCCTGTGCTGTAGGTGGCTGTGTAGAATCACATTGCTTCCCCAAACTGTTCTTTGTGTGACCTAGGTCTTGCTCTGTGGTCCAGCCTGACCTCAGACACTGCGTAGCTCAGGCTGTATTCCATCTTGCTATAGTCTTCTTTCCTCTGCCTCCCAAGTGCCAGGAACAGAGACGTGTGCCACCACACCCAACCTCCCCGTGTTCTTCACTGACACGGTCAGTCTTGGCTATTCCTGCACCCATGTGTGACTTGGGCTTGGAGGTGGCGCTCCATTGCCCTCTGGTGAGATGCTCGGAAGCTTGCTGTGAGCAGGGGCTCTGCCAACTCCGTGGTGACCCTGTACTCTTCTCCAGCCGACAGGGAGTTCATCGAGGGCCGCCGGAGGGCCTTGACGCGCTTCATCAACCTGGTGGCCCGGCACCCGCCCTTCTCAGAGGACGTGCTTCTCAAGCTCTTCCTCTCTTTCAGTGGCTCAGTAAGTGTGTCCCTCAGGGTCCTGTCCTGGGTGGAATCCTGGGGCCCCAGACTCTTGCTGCATTCTTTTCTTTGTTTGAGACCTGTTTGCACACTTAGGCTGGCCCAGCATGGGCTCATATTGAAGGCAATCCTCCTGTCTCAGCCTCCCCAGTGCTGGGAGACCATACCTGGGTTTTATTCCCTGCGCCTGTGTTTCTCCTTTTCCTTGTTTGAATGTGCAGAGTGGATTTGTGATTGACAGAGCAAGGTTTCTCTCTGAAGTATAGGCTAGGCATCATTTTAAAGAGGCTTCTTAGTGTGACTTAGAGGCTTTGTGTACCTTTGGCATGGTCCGCTGGAGACAGAATCTTTCCTCCAGCAGGAGTGTGGTGGAGTCTAGGGCAGGGCATTGTGTGTGCCTATGTTAGGAATCAGAGCCCGGTGTTCTCTAGACAGCACTGTGCCCAGGGGCGAACCCAAGAGTTCTTAATTGTAGGTACCGCCAGTTCATCTTGGCAAGTGGATTCTGTGATGGGTGGGCAGGGTGGGGAGGGTAATGTGTGTTTGAATGGGCACTCAGGGCCTTCCAGCCCTTACCCAGCTGCAGGGCAGGGGACATAGGGGCAGTCAGGAGTAAGCCCAGTTTGTTTTGTGTGCTTTTGTGTGTGGAATATGTACATGTGAGTACCTGTGTCTGTGTATGCATGCTGAGGGTAGAGGAGTGTGTCAGGTGTTCTGTTCTATCCTTCTTCACCTCACTCTCTAGAGACAGGGTCTTTCAATGAGCTGTCTCCCCAAAACAGCTGGCTTTTGCACTTGATTTTACTTCCCCAAGGGGCAGCTGGCCTCTTTAGGAAGGTCCCAGGCTTTTACTTTAATCGGGTGATACCCGGGTAAGTCTCCCCCACAGTGGATAGATAGTGTAGGTGCTTATCGCCTTGTTTGTTTGTTTTTGTGGTGCCTCCTTTGACCCCTCGAGTCTCATGCATGGTAGGTAGCTACCTGCCCTCTGATGAGACTGCTAGCCCGAGTGTGGCCTTCGAGCCTGGGGTGCAGTGGTATTGAATTCCAGAGCAGGAATGAGGGTGGAATCAGGAAGTCACCTGCACTCCAGACAGAGACAAGGAGGTCAGGTGCAGAGGGTACGGCCCTCTTTATGGTCACAGGAAGGTCTCTTGTCTCTTTGTCTATCCGTGGATGGTATCTGTGGGTCTGTAATGTCCCTGGTCCTCGGTTTCCCTTTTTGATAAAAGAAAATTAGAAATTGTCTTTAAGCTCTTCACACAGGCTTGGCTGCCCACTGTGTGTTTCTGTGTTCCCCAGGTGACCCTTTGCCTGATTTGAAGGCTTGGCTTTGCCAGTGAGGCTTCCGTCCAGGGCCACATGTGAGGGCCTGGCCTGGGACCACTGCCCCTACCTTTCCTTTCCCACCAGCTGTCACAGCCTTCTGCAGTTCCCAACCCTGAGGATCTGTTTACAGGAAGTCCATGGCCGGGTGGAGTCTGCAGGGTCTCGTGGCCCTGTGTATCTGGGGTCCATGCCGAGCCTGTTATAGGTGGAACTCTGATTCTGGACAGGGCCTGCCTTGCTGTCTGCTGGAGGTGTGATTCTGGACAGGGGCCTGCCTCGCTCTCTGCTGGAGGTGTGATTCTGGACAGGGCCTGCCTCGCTCTCTGCTGGAGGTGTGATTCTGGACAGGGCCTGCCTCCTTTTCTACTGGAGGTGTGATTCTGGACAGGGCCTGCCTCGCTGTCTGCTGGAGGTGTGATTCTGGACAGGGGCCTGCCTCGCTGTCTGCTGGAGGTGTGATTCTGGACAGGGCCTGCCTCCTTTTCTACTGGAGGTGTGATTCTGGACAGGGCCTGCCTCGCTGTCTGCTGGAGGTGTGATTCTGGACAGGGCCTGCCTCCTTTTCTACTGGAGGTGTGATTCTGGACAGGGACCTGCCTCACTCTCTGCTGGAGGTGTGATTCTGGACAGGGCCTGCCTCGCTGTCTGCTGGAGGTGTGATTCTGGACAGGGCCTGCCTCCTTTTCTACTGGAGGTGTGATTCTGGACAGGGGCCTGCCTCACTCTCTGCTGGAGGTGTGATTCTGGACAGGGCCTGCCTCGCTCTCTGCTGGAGGTGTGATTCTGGACAGGGCCTGCCTCGCTCTCTGCTGGAAGTGGGGCTTGGCTGTGCTCCTGTCCTTCTGTTGGCCTCTTTCCTACAGTTTAACCCCAAAGAGTCTGTGAGAAGCAAAGACATTCTGGAATGCCGGTGGACTAGCAAGTGCACAAAAGCAAGTTTTTCCTCAGAAGGGACTGCCTCTATTTTTACTTTTTTTTTTTTTTTTTTTTTTTTTTTGAGACAGGGACTGGAACTCAGGAGTTATCCCCCTGCTTCAGCCTTCTGGGTTCTGGGGTTGTAGGCATGTACCACCACATCCAACTCCTAAGAAGCTTATGTTTGTCTGCCTCCCCCAGCCCCCTCTTAATATTTTGAGTGTCTGTGGTGTATGTGTACTATGTGTGCAGATGTACATGCCTGTGTGCATGCCTGTGTGTGCATACATGGAGACTGAAGGAGGACATCTGGTGTCCTGCTCGGTCACTTTCTGCCTTACTCCTTTGAGACAGGGTCTCTCACTGAACCTGGAGCTAGGCAGGCCACCAGAAAGTGCCAGCCATCCTGTCTCCATCCCCCAGTGCTGGGTCACAGGCACATGAGGCAACCCCTGGCTTTTGACTCGGGTTCTGGGGATTCTGAATTGGGTCCTCATGCTTGGGTAGCAAGTGCTCTTACCCACTGGACCATCTCCACAGCCCCTCTTTCTTGAGACAGGGTCTTGTGTGTAGCCCATGCTGGCCTGGAGCTCGCTCTCTCTCCTGATGAAGTCAGCTGGGTGCTGAGATGACAGACAAGCATCACCCACCTAGCTCTCTCGTTGTTGGACTTCTAAGGAGCTCGCTTGTTCTCAGCCAGGTCCGGGGCCGACAGCAGAGGGTGAAGCTCCCTCTTTCTCTTTCAGGATGTTCAGCACAAGCTCAAGGAGGCGGCCCAGTGCGTGGGAGATGAATTCACGAACTGTAAGCTGGCTGCTAGGGCCAAGGTAGTTTTCTGATTTTGGGTGTTCCTCCCCCTTTTAAGCAGAAGAACGGTAGTGCTAACCCTTGATGATCCTCAGCATGCCTGTGTTGGGCGGTGGGGGTCACACCATTATCCACCGCCTGTCCTTGTTGGATCGATCTCCTGGGAGTGGGGTTCGGCTTATAGCAGGCAGGCTCCAGGATGTCCTCCTCTTTCTGAGAGTAAGCAGCAGGCCACTATCTCTTTTCTTGCCACCCATTTCTAGGACTTCCTCCCACCTGACATCCAGACCCAGTTTGCCATGAGTCGGGAGCTGATTCGAAATGTCTACAACAGCTTCTACAAGCTTCGAGACAGAGCTGAGCGGATCGCATCCCGGGCCATCGACAACGCTGCTGATCTTCTCATATTCGGGAAGGAGCTCAGGCATGTGGCCCTGTAGGGACTGTGGCATGAATCAGGTGGGGGGCTGGGTCTGCCTACCATCCTGACCCACTGCACTGCAGGAAGGGGAAGAGTAGATCCACAGGTGGCGGGAGGGGGCAGGAGGAAGCAGTGGAGGGGCATTATGCAGGGCTCTGGGGTCCTTGCACACCTCCCATGGCTGCACATCCAGTAGTCTCCTTGGCACCTTCCACACCGCTGTGAGAAAGCACCTGGAAGTGGCAACTTAAGGTGTGAATTGGCTCTCAGTTTCTGGGTACTGTCTGTCCATCGTGGTTGGAAGGCATGATAGGCATGACGGCAGGAGCAGGGGGCGACTGGTCATGTGACATCTGCAGTCAGGAGGCAGAGAGAGATGGATGCTGGGGCTCAGCTCACTTCCTCCTAGACCAGGGGTGTGTGGGTCTTCCAACCTCAGTTAACCCAGTCTACAAACTCCCTCGTAGACTTGCCAGAGGGTTGGTTTCCATGGTGATTCCAGACCCTCCCAGGTTGACAGTATTAACCAACACAAATGTTAAAAAACAAAACCAAAAAACCAAAACTGTTTGCCTTGGTGAGGGCAGCCAGTGGCAGACCAAGCTCCACCAGCACACAGAGCTTCGGGTGGTGTCGGCAGTAGCAGTGATTTCCTGGGTCTGAAGGGGCCCCGAGAGCTGCTGCCTTCCTCGCCTACTCCCAAAGGTCCTACTGAACCTTTGGAGGATCAGCTACCTCCCTGGAGCCCTGACCCTCCTGGAAACACACACCCAGGGGAGGGACAGGCAGGCGAGTGTGTGTTCTGTTCCCACAGTGCTTTAGGCTCAGACACAACCCCTCTGCCCTCCTGGGCTGCGCTGCACCTCAGCACCTGGGGCTCCCTGAAGCACGCACTCAAAGGCCTGTCGGTGGAATTCGCACTGCTTGCAGACAAGGCCGCTCAGCAGGTGAGTGGCCCCCTTCGCCATGGGTCCCCTGTCCCTGAACGCTGTCCTGTGCGGTGGAGCACCCTGTGCTTAGCCTGCCTTTGAGAGCTCTGAGTGGAGACTGCCTGTGCCCATCTGTTCTGGGCGGCTCCCCGTGAGCCATTGATGCTTCTGAGAAGGCCGCTAGTGACAAAAACAGATCGGGTCCTTGTCCCCAGGCCTGGCGTTACTGAGGTTAAATGGATCTGTCCTTGGCACTGTAGGCCTGAGCTTGCAGTTTGCTTCTGGATGGACCACATACTTCCCATTGTGCCAGCTTGTGCGCGGCAACCAGTGATTTAACCCGTTGGAATAATAACTAAGTGCCCAGTACCCAGAACTTCCTCCTCTGTATCCACTTAACCTCAAAAAGTTCTGCCGCTGTGTGTGCAGGAACTCTTCTTATTTTCAAATGTATTTATTTATTTTTGTTGTGTGTAGTGAACCAAGGGCCTTGCACATGTTAGGCATGTGCTCTACCACTGAGCCACACCCAGCCCCTCACTGGGGATTCTAGGCAGGGGCTCTACCACTGAGCCACACCCCAGCCCCTCACTGGGGGATTCTAGGCAGGTGATCTACCACTGAGCCACACCCCAGCCCCTCACTGGGGGATTCTAGGCAGGTGCTCTTCCACTGAACCACACCCCAGCCCCTCACTGGGGATTCTAGGCAGGGGTTCTACCACTGAGCCACACCCCAACCCCTCACTGGGGGATTTTAGGCAGGTGTTCTACCACTGAGTCACACCCCAGCTCCTCACTGGGGGTTGCTAGGCAGGTGCTCTACTATTGAGTCACACCCCAGCCCCCTCACTGGGGGATTCTAGGCAGGTGCTCTACTATTGAGTCACACCCCAGTCCTTCACTGGGGGATTCTAGGAAGGTGCTCAGCCACAGAGCTACTGCACTAGCCCTCTTTTTACTTTTTGGGTCTTTATTGTTGAGACAGGGTCTCACTAAGTTGTCTATCCTTGAACTTACAATCCTCCTGCATCTGCCTTCTGAGTAGCTGGCGCTGTCTGGGATGCCACTCAAGCTGCAGTTATAAATAAGTTGCTATCTTTATTGAAGCCCTGCTCAGGACCAGAGCATTTCAGTTGCCTGTCTGGAGTGATGCACCTGCTGGGGACTTGGGGGAGTTTTTCAGTAGAGACTGGAAGCTCAGGGCCCAGGAGGTTTCTGTTGAAGAGGGAATTTGACCTCTTTGCTTGTGTGGAAAGTCCCTGATTTTCTTCCTCCCAGAGCCGGTGTGTGCCCTTTAGAAATGTGCCTGTGTTTTCCTAATGTGTGTACAGATAGGTACACATGTGTGTGTTCACAGGTGACTGGAGGTCAGGAGACAACTTCACATGTCATCTTTAAAGATGCCATCCACCTCTTCTGAGACAGGGTTATTTGTCACCCTGGAATTCACCAATTAGGCCAGAGATGCTCATGTCTCCATCTCCCAGCACTGGGAGTACAAGTGAGAGCCATTATACCCTCAATTTTCATGTGGGCTCTGAGGTTCGAACTTGGGTCCTCATCCCTGCAAGGCCAGCACTTTATACTGTCTCCCCAACCCTCAGTGTTGGTATCTTTCACCTTTTTAATTCAAAAAAGATCTTATTTATGTGTATGCATCTGTGTCTGTATAATAAGTGTTTGTGCACATGTGTGCAAGTGCCTGAGGAAGTCAGAAGAGGGTATCAGATCACCAGGACATGGCCTTTCAGTAGATTGTGAGCCACCTTGTGTGGGTGCTGGAACTGAATCCAGGTCCTCTGCAAGAGCAGCAAGTGCTCTTACCACCGAGCTGTCTCTCTAGCCCCCTAGTTTTTAAGCTTCCACTTATTTATTGTATGGGAGGGGTGGTGCATGTGTGCCACAGTGTGCATGTGGAGGTCAGAGGTCACTTACAGGAGCGGGTTGTCTCCTACGGCATGGATCCTGGGGATTGAACTCAGCTCTGAAGGTTGGTATCTTTTCCCACTGAGCCACCTCATTAGTCCTCTTAATCAATGTAAGTTTATTCCTTCTCATTGTTAGTGCCCTTCTCCAAGGTAGACAGGGCCAAGGCTTGAGGTGTCAGGGGCTTGCCAGGATGGAGAGGCAGGGGCTTGGGCAAGGCCTGTGCTTTGTAGTGTGTATGCCATGACATTGCCGTAGTAACTTTGGCCCTTGGACCTCGGGTGTAAGAGGGTCGAACTAGATCATCAATTTATCTTCCATCCTTTTTTATTTTTTGTTTGCACATGTGTGTGTGCATGCATCTGCATGGGCACTGGCCTGGGTGTAACACAGTGCATGTGTGGAGGTCGGAGGACAACTTTGGAGAGCCCCCTCTCTCTTCCCTTCTCCTTTGTTGAGGCAGGGTCTCTTATGTCCGCAGCGCTGTATACTCTGGGTGGTCACCTGAGAGCCTCCAAGTGTTTTCCCGTTTCTGTTTCCGACCCTGGAGTTAACCAGATGTTTGGTGTGAGTTTGGGGGTTGAACTCGGTTTATCATCAGGCTTGCTTTCACAGCAGGAGTGTTCAACCACTGAGTCCCCTCAATGGCCCCAACTATTTTCTTTTTTTCTTTCTTTTTTTTCCTCTCCTTTTTTTTTTTTTTTTTTTTTTTTTTTGAGACAAGGTCTCACTATATGCATCCCTGGCTGGTCTGGAACTCCACCTGCCTCTGCTACCACATGCACACCTCTACAGCATGTGCCACCATGCCCTTGTCAACTATTTTCTTTGTTAAATACGTGTGCTTGTGGAGGCCAGAGAACAATTGGGAGTCAGTCCTCTTCCTCCCACGTGGGCCTGGGCATTGAACTCAGTTGTTGGTTTTGGCAGTAAACGTCCTACCTGGCTGAGCCCTCCCACCAGCCCAGACTACTTTGTTTTTTATAAGTGTAGCTATCCTCCAAGTGTGGGTTCAAGAATCATGCATGAAGCCGTTTGTCACAGACTGGGCAGGCCTCTGTACACATTGGGAAGCCTTGGGTCAGGCTCTGTGATTCTTCAGAGTACTGGACAACAGTCTCTGCCCAGGGCCTTTCCGAGCCAACTGGTTCCATCTTGAAGTTCATGCATCCAGAGCTCTGGGTGAGAATAAGTACCTTGAGGCTCCCCCCAGCCCTGTGCTTCTTTAACATTTTCGAGATCTTTATTGAAACTTAACTTGGGGGGGGGGGATGTACTGCTTCTTTGATTTTCCTCTTATTCCTTAGGTACATTGAAGTTAATGGAATTTTGTTTTGCTTAGTTTAGAGTGTTAGATTTTTTTGGGGGGTGGACAGGGTTCTCACTTTGTTCCTGAAGCTGAGCTGCTACTGACTTTGTAACCAAGCCTGGCCTTGAACTTGTGGTCCTCTGCCTCAGCCTCCTGAGTGCTGGGATTACAGGTGTGCACCAACATGCCCAGCTTGGTGTGCATGCCAGTGTGCAGATGTCAGAAGAGGATGTTGGGGGTCTCTCTTCATCATTGTGCACTGTTCCTTGAAACAGCGTCTTGCACTGAACCTGGAGCTAGGCAGGCGGCCAACAAGCCCCACTGATCCTCCTGTCCCTGCCTCACAGCATTGAGGTACAGTTGTGCAAGCGGCCACCCCAGCTTTCCCTGAGCACTGGGATCTGAGTTCAGGTCTACATGCACATGCTTGTCTAGCAAGTGCTCCTACCTATGGAGGAATCAATGGCTCCAGATGCTGTGCTGTTACCTTTCCTAAAGGCATGTGCTGGGATGGTCAGGGGCTCTCTTTAGACCAGGCTGGTCTCGAACTTACAGAGCTCCGCTACCTCTTGTTTTTGATCAGGTCTTTTTTTTTTTTTTTTTTTAAATATTTATTTATTTATTATGTGTATAGTGTTCTGTCTGCATGTGTCCCTGCAGGCCAGAAGAGGGCACCAGATCTCATTACAGATGGTTGTGAGCCACCCATGTGGTTGCTGGGAATTGAACTCAGGACCTCTGGAAGAGCAGCCAGTGCACTTAACTGCTGAGCCATCTCTCCAGCCCCTTGATCAGGTCTTACACACACAGATGGGATTTGGTGGCCAGTGAGTCAGAATCCCCTTTCCTACTATAGCAGGGAGAAAGCCCCAGAATGTCGAGTAGGCCAGGATGACTATGTCAGCTGGTGTTTCCCTTTCTTTTGCTTTGTTTTTATTTTTAAGATTTATTTATTATGTGTACAATGTTCTGCCTGCATGCCAGAAGAGGGCACCAGATCTCATCATAGATAGTTGTGAGCCATCATATGGGTGCTGGGAATTGAACTCAGGACCTCTGGAAGAGCAGTCGGTGCTCTTAACCTCTGAGCCATCTCTCCAGCTCCACCCCCACTTTTTTAAAATCATTATCATGTGTGTGATGTATTCATGTGTATGCATTTGTGTAGAAGCCAGATGTTTACATCATGTGTCTATATGTTATTCTTCATCTTTTTTTAATTTTAAAAATGAATTTATTTTATGTGTATGAATGTTTTGAACCATGTGAGTGCCTAGTACCAGTAGATGCCAAAAATGGGCAGTGGATTCCGTGGGATTGAAATGGTCAGTTCTGAGCTGCCACATGGGTGCTAGGTTTTGAGCCCAGGTCCTCTGTAAACGTAACCAGTGCTCTTAGCTGTTGAGCCATCTCTCTAGCTCCTCCATCTTTTTCCTTTCTTTAAAAAGGTATTTGTTTCTTTGTTTATCTGGGTAGGGTCTCACTGTGTATCCTTGGCTGGCCCGGCACTCACAGAGATCCCTCTGCCTCAGCCCCTCGAGTTTGCCACCATACCCAGCTCCATCTTACTTTTTGAGATAGAGTATCTCACTGAACCTCGGGCTCTCCAGTTCAGTTAGGTCAGATAGCCAGCAAGCTTTCGAGCTCCTGGGTTTGTCTGCCCCCAGCCCCAGCTCTGGGATTACATGACGCATGGTACCATGCCTGGCTTTTTATGTGAGTGCTGGGAATCTGAACTCGGGTCCTCGTGTTTGCATGGCAAGCATTTTGCTGTCTGAGCCACCTCTCCAAGCTTCTCGCCTTACTTGGAAAACCTTTGGCTCACCTGTTAATTTCCTGGAACTTATTACCTAGTATCTGAACTGGCTGCAGTCCTGAGACTGAATTACTTGGGAACCCCCTGATTTAGTGACCTTAAGCTTAGGGGGACATCCAGAGTCCCCCTGAGGTGGCCACATCCGACTCGCAGTCCAGATCCTGTGTTTCCATCAAAATGTCTTCATTTCCTGTCAGTCTTCTGCCTCCTCTTACCACATGATTCTTCGTGCACAAGTTGATGTGCGGCTTCTGGGGTGAGCATATCTCTTGGCTGCTGCTGGAGTACTAGGAGCTTAAGGCATGTGTTACCTGGGACATGTGTATGTGCACATATATGGGCAGTATGCACATGGCTGCCATGTGTCTCCAGAGTGCTTCTGCTGCATGTATGTTGGAAGCCAGGCAGCATCTGGGCCACTGTTCATCCTTGTCCTCAAGGTACCATGGATGAGTTTTGGCACTGGGCTTTTCCCTCACAGTTATCATGTTGCCCGTATACAACATCCCGAGCCTGTATCCTCTGTCCCATCCCCCCATGCTCTAGCTTCCTCTGCGGTTCTTCCTTTACCCCGTGTTCCCTGGAAGTGCCACAATGTCTAGGTTCACTACTTCATTCATGCTTCCCCCATGCCAGACCTCTCTGGTCTCTCCATATTCCTTTCCAGACCTCTTTCCCTGTTGTTAAAGTGCCTGTCTCCCAGCATCCTTCCTCCGTCTGTCTCCCTTTGGACATGCGTAGCTTCAAAGAGAAGCAGTTCAGCGTTGGGCAGAGCTGCTGGGACAGCATGAGGTGTGGCTCTGTCCTACCTGGGAGACACTGCATGTGGAAAGCCTAAGGGAGACATATCTGGAGTGGAGAAGGTGCTTTCCTGTCCTCATAACTGCCAGGTTTGAGGACATTGCCGCCTGGACCTGCAGGGCCCTCCATGGGAAACTGGGCCTCCTGAAGCCTGACCTGCCAGGCTGTGGTTGGGGAGTGAGCTCTCCAGGGGGTGCTTGGTTCTAGGTGGCATATTTTGGTTAACTTTAACTCACCCCTGTTCTCTGAACTGTGGTTAGGTATGGGGTGAGTTCCCAGGTGGATGCTGGGCCCTGGGTGCTGCATGTTGGTTAACTCACCCTTGTTCCTAGGGTAAAAAGGAAGAGAATGATGTGGTGGAGAAGCTGAACCTCTTCTTGGATTTGCTGCAGTCCTACAAAGTGAGTCCCCAGCATTCTGTCTGAAAGCGACCTTGGGGATTGTTGAAGGATGTGAGGTTAAGGTTATGCAGGAAAGGGACTGTTGTGATTTTGTGTGACTTTTCCTGAGGAGAGATGCAAAGAAGCATCTGTTCCCCCCAGACGTTCACTGACAGACCAGGAGAGAGGGTCTGCCTACATCCAGCTGCTGAAGTTATGGGACTGGTTCCAGAAGCGAGCGTGGGCTCATAGCTGGCTGTACCACTAAAGTGTAGTCCCACTCCCTATTCCGTTTTTACCTCGTAGTTAATCTTGGGGGGATCCTATAAGTCCCCCCATCCTCCATGAGGGAGTGCCAGCAGGCATGATCTCGTAAGGAGCTCATGTGCGTCGTCACAGCTGCTCTACTTCAAGATGGCGCTGGTCACACCTGACCAGAAGGAAACCTGTCTGCTTCAGGGTCCCCTAGGCTTGCTCAGGGCTTCTACTAGCACCCCAGAAAAGATCACAAATTGAGGGGAGATAATTGTAGTATGTGGTAGAAACCAAGATGAGTATGTATGACTGTTGGGCCCTCTGTGAGTGACTGGGGCCCTGGTCCATGCAGGGGCTTTACTGCTTCTCATGTGCGAGGATTCCGGGAAGCCAGGCTGAGCTTATGGCCGAGCAACTTTTCAGAGTGTGCAGCATCCATAGAGGGGTGGACCACTTGATGGAGCTAGAGAAACCTTCATTACTGAAGAGCACTCCAGAGAGGGGATGTTTTAGAAGAATTTGTTCTGATGACTGAGATGGTAACCCGTGGCTTCTGCCATTCAGGGGCTTGTGTTTCTTGCATGTACTACCATAGCTGGCATCTCGTTAGATTTCTGATTGGGCATAACAATTGATGCCAATTTGTCTTTCTTGGGCACACTGTCTTACCACCAGTAAGACGCTGGCTGTCTGGAGTTGGTAGTGTCAGTAGTCTGAGGTTTGGGGCTGCCTCGGGGCCCTCAACTATACAAATCCTTTCCTTGAAGGGAAATTTCTCTTTGGGGCCTGGGGTAGTGCAGTTTGCCCTTGCCCAGACTAGCCTGAGCCAGATAGGATGTGAGTGGGGCTTGGCTCTGAACCAGTGTGTATGTATGTGTCTGTCTTATTTTAATTGCATTAATTTGTGTGTCTGTGCGTGTGCATGTGCAGAGGTTAGGGGATGGCTTGCAGGAATCAACTCTTGCTTTCTCCCCTGTGGGTCCTGGGAATCACACTCAGGTCCTCCCCCTCCCCAAGCCAGTCCTCAAAAGGGCCCTGACTGCTCACCGCCAGTCAGCGTGAGCGAGCCCTACTACTGGCTGCCTCTGCTCTCCCCTTGTTGTCCTTCTTCCTTTCAGATGGGAGATGGCAGTGTTTGAAGGTGTCCAGAGCTCCCCGGCTCTGGGTCCCTTTAGGGTACGCTGCAGTAGGTGAGCATGCCTCCCTCCCCGCAGGACCTGTGTGAGCGGCATGAGAAGGGCGTGCTTCACAAGCATCAGCGGGCACTGCACAAGTACGGCCTGATGAAGAGGCAGATGATGAGCGCCACGCATGGCCGAGAGCCCGAGTCCGTGGAGCAGCTGGAGTCACGCATCGTGGAGGTGAGCAGGTGGCAGGCAGCTGTGGGGTGCAGGTGGCCTGGCATCTGGAGTTGCTCCATCGGCTCTTCCTGGTGAGCTGGGTTAGCTTAGGGACCGGGGGTGTCCAGAGCAGGGCTGGGGTCTGGTGGAAGTGGGAGCTGTCGTAGGGGCTCTGCAGCTGTGTGCCTGGCCTTGCATTTCCTTGGGGTTCTCTTCTGTGGATGTGAGGGCAGGGGCCAGCGCCCGGGCCCAGAGCAGATGCTTCGCCCCACATCCGAGGGTCCGGTGCACAGATCAGCTCTCTGTCTGCAGCAGGAGAACGTGCTCCAGACTATGGAGCTCCGGAACTACTTCTCCCTGTTCTGCCTGCACCAGGAGACGCAGCTCGTCCACGTCTACCTGCCTCTCACCTCACACATCCTGGGGGCCTTCGTGAACTCCCAGATCCAAGGGCACAAGGAGGTGAGCCACCCCTGCCCCCACTGTCACTAATGTCATCCTGTTTTCAGCTGCCTGGCTTGTGGCCTGCAGTCAGTGACCGAGAGAATGGAGTTGGTACCCATTGGCCTGATCAGTTCCTTGGTCTCCCAGCGTCTCGTGTGGCCAGAATGGTGACACTGAGACCTTGTGAGCGGCATCAGAAAGATGTCACTGCCTCTTCATCAGGGGTTCATTCCTTTTAGAAGAACTCTAGTAGCCAGGGAAAGCACACAGAATCTCCAGGTCCTACAGCTGAGGGGAAGAGGTGCTAGGGGTTAGTTTGGCTGGAACACTTTGTACCACAGAGGGGTTTCCTAGAAGCTCCTTATCAGCTGCCTCTAGGTGTGGCTGCTGGAGCCACTGGAGGAAGAATCATTATGAATACTCTAGTCATGGAAAGCCCTGGGGTGCTCTTTCTGTGTGAGTGGCCTAAAGCTCTGGGACCTCAGCTTGTGTCTGCCACTCTTGCTCATTTTTACCAGCTGGGGCTGGGCAGCACTTCATAGATGGTGCCTAACTCCTGGGTTGTGTGATTTTTTTTGGGTTTGTGTGTGTGTAAAACTAATGCTTGTAAAACAAATGGCTACCCCACAACTGGGGTGGTAAGAAAAGCCCAGTTAATGTTGATTGTCGTTCATTGTGGTGAGTAAGATGAGTTCTTTGGGGGCTGGTTACAGAATGGATGTTTGCAGACAGCCAGCTACACTTCCCTCCCATTACCAACTCCCCAACAACTAAGTCCCTGTTTTAAATCTTGAAAAAAATGATTTATTCATTATTTATGTTTATGCATGACTTTATGGGTATCACATGTATGCAGGAGTCCACAAGGTGTCAGATCCCTGGAACTGGAGGTACAGGTGGTTGTGAGCCACCTGATGTGGGTGCTGGGAACCAAACCTAGGCATTGTGCAAGAGCAGCAGGTACTCATAACTTCTGAGCCATCTTCCAAGTGTCTCCTGCCCCCTTTTGAGACAGGATCTCACTATGTAGATTGACCTGGCAGGTCTTAAAGTTGAAGAGATCTGCCTGCCTCTGCTTCCTTGGGTCCTGGGGTTAAAGGCATGAACCACCACTCCCAGGGACATTGCCCATCCCCCCTTTTGTTGTTGTTCTTTTTATTTTTTGTATGCATATGTGTGTGGAGGTCATGAGTTGATATGGATACTCTTCCTGGACATTCCCCACCTTATATGCAGTTAGCCTGAACTCAGGCTAACTAGCCAGCTTGCTCAGGAGATCTTTTGTCTCCCTTTGTGGGCTACCACGGCCACTTGGCATTTACTTAGGTGCTGGACATCTGAACTCAGATTTATATGGCGATCACTTTAGCCCTCCCAAGTTTCTGCTTTACAGAGGAACCTGGCTTCAGAGTCCTAATGTCAAAGCTGCAGAGGTGAGCGCTGGTCAGACAGCATTGGACACACTCAGAGCCGGCGGGCGTTCTGTGTCTGTGTGTTCTGTCCTCACCCCATCAGAATCCTGCCAGTCTAGAAAGCACCAGCCTGCCTTGGGAGAGAGAGAGACAGCCTGTTTGGTTTCAGCCTGGCATGCAGCTACGTGGTGGCTTGCTGCAAGATGGGGTTTCTCTGATTAGGATTTGGAGGGCCAGTGTGACACATCTGCTTTTGTAGCCCCATGTAGCCCCCTCACACACAGACACCCATCTTCCCAAGCTTGACTTCCTTGGTTTTCCAGGTGACCCGTTTGCCTCCTGCTGCCTCATCTCCTTGCAAGAGGGCATTTGGTTGTCTGCTCTCTGTTAGTGACAGGGACTGAATTTAGGTCTTCAGGTTGGCAGTAAGCATCTCTATTGCCAAGTAAGGACTGACTTTGAATTTTTGATATTCTGCCTCTGCCTCCTACATCTGGCTTATGTGATGCTGGGGATCCAAACCCAGGGCTGTATGTAAGCCATGCAGATACTCTTTGGACCTGTGTCCTTCTAAGATCTGCAAAATGGCATGAAGGTACAACTCCACTAGCTGCCGTATGTTGGCCTGGGTGTCATGGTTACAGACTGATGGAGCCGGCATGGCTTGGCAGTGATGACAAGTGATGGGCAGAGGCTGTGTTCCTTCAAGCTGGTCCCTGCCATCAGGGACCACACAGAGGTATGCCAGGGGGCATTAACTTGTGGGGCTTGGGAGATACATGGTAGCTGGACGGTCCACGTTGGGTGAGAAGTCTCAGTGATTCAAGGTAGACATTCTGGTCTGCTAGAGTTCCTGGTACTTGGCCTGCCCAGTAGCTTTCACAGCATCCAGGCCAGTCAACCTGCACAGTGGGTAGACAGCTTGCCTAGCATGCGCAGTACCCAGGGTTCCGTCCCCAGTACCGCATATACCAGCTACAGTGTGCCCATCTGCAATCCCTGTACTTGGGAGATGGAGGCAGGAGGATCATCCTGTTGTATAGCAGTTACTAGATTTCTTCTTTCTTTCTTTCTTTCTTTCTTTTGTATGCAATGCTGAGGGTCAAACTTGGGGTCTCACGCATGTTTGGTAAGCACTCCAACCCTGAGCTATATCCCAGCCCTGTATTTTAATTTTTAGGTCTCACTCTGTAACCCAGGCTAGCCTGGAACTCACAATCCCCCCATCTGTGCCTCTAGAGGGTGGGTCCACATTGAGAGAAGAGGGTGATTTGCCTTCACTTTCAGAAGCTCTGGTGTGGAGCCTGGTATGTGAGGAAGTGTGATGTGAGTGTCCTCCTGTTCATGCCACCAGATGACAAAGGACGGGAAACTGGCTTGACATGGACCAGGTTGGGGCCGCCCACCTCACCTCCCTTCCTCCCTCTCTTGCAGATGAGCAAGGTATGGAATGACCTGAAGCCGAAGCTGAGCTGCCTCTTTGCTGGACCTCACAGCGTGTTGACACCACCACGCTCCCCACAGGAGGATGGCATGTGTCCTCACTAGTGGCAAGGCCCACAACAGAGCTCCCTGTGGCCTCACTAAAACCTCTTTGCAAACAGTGTGTCCCCAGCTGATTCCCTCCAGGCAGCTGCCTGTGGGCTGTGCAGGTGGTCTTTGTGTCTCCCTGCTCCTGGGCAGGGGGTCTGTGTGCCTCCAGCCTGCCCCATGGCCTGTTGATGGGGTCGGTGATGGGAAGTTAGGGTGCTTCAGAATGGATTGCGCCCAATGCCCACAGTGCTGAGGGCCTTTTGCAGCCAGCAAGTGGTGTCTAGGGGAGTGTGGAAGGGTCACTGAGTGCTGAGAGAGTCTAGGGGTTAACCTAGCAGCAAAGAAGTGGGAGGGTTGGCCTGCCCTGTGGCCTGGCAGTACTGCCTGGCAAGGAGCCGGATGGTCTCTGAGGGTGGCCTTGTCTGCAAACTAGGGCCTGTCGACATTCTGGGAGGTGTATTAGAGGCCAGGCGGGAAGTATGAGTGCGCAGTGATTTGTTTGGTGCTTTGGAGGACATGTTTCACTCCAGTGCTGTCTATGGATCCCTGGTCCAAGGCTTCTCGAGGTCCACAGTGGATGAGGGCTCCAGGTCCTTTCTTGTGTTGGGTTTTGGAGGGTGAGAGCGAGGAGGAGTTGTGGAGGAGCACCGGAGATGGGCATCCCTGTTGGGTACCCAGGCCTCAGGGTCAAAAGTGTGGACCGCTTCCCACTAGAAGTCAGGCAGCAGGTTCCACCTGGATGTGAACTGCTTCCTTACTGGCCCACTCTCCCACTCCAGCTCACTCCCACCCCCGTGCTTTTAGTGTTCTAGGGCCCCGAGCCTGGCAGTAGAGCCTGCCTTTTCTCACATAGTCACTCCCTGACTGGGTTGTGGGTGCCTGACCCCAAACTTGAGGTTCCCCAGGGTACAAGGGAACCAAGAGTCCCTCTGGCATCCTGCTGCCCGAGCCTGTATGCCACACCACAGCCATGCTTTGGGCTGCCAGAAAGGTGACAAGTATGGACAGATCTCCCGCCTGCTTGTCCCTTCTCCTGGGCCGAGCAGGGGCCAGCTTCAGCTTTAACTGGACAGTCCAGGGCCAGCACAGTGGGAGTCAAGGGGAACAGCCTCTTTGGGTGCTTCCTACTCAGTGTTAGCCTGAAGAGGCGAGGAAGGGGCAGCAGGGCTCTGGGACACTGCTGTGGGGACTCTGGGCTGAGTGAGGAGGCAGATGCTGTGGGATTCGGCTGGATGAATGAAGCACTTTATGGACTGGGGGAATCAGTTACTGCCACACCCAATAAACTGGAAGTGTTTACAGATGGTTTCCATGCTGCTCTTTCTCTCTACAGACCCCATGAACATGGCCAAATGGGTCTTGGAAACTGGAATCCTAAGTTTGGGATGGGTAGTTGCCCCTAGTCTGGGTCCCAGTGGGGCAGTTTCCTGGATACAGAAGCATTGCTTCCTCCTGGAGGGAGGCTCCTCAGGCTCAGAAAATCTGCAAAATTTACGAGTTTCAGAAATCTGAAAGGCACATGGTTCACAAGGTCCCTCTCTGCAGTGGTGCCCACAGTGACAGTTGCTAAGGGGAGTCGATGCTGACCCGTCGAGCCCCCTGCACAGGGTGGAACTCGGGGCTGTGGCTCACACTCCTGTAAGTAACTGTTAGGCTCACTGACTCCCTAGGTCAGGCTTTGCAGGTTTTTGTTTGCTTGTTTTGGTGCCAGATCAGTTGAGTGCATTTCCTGTTGCTGTAATAAAATCCCTAACAAAAGCAACATAGCTGCTTATACTCTCTGTCACTTTGGGGGAGTCGGGGCTCCTAGTATGAGAATTGGAGCCAGGTGCACACACTATATCCAGAATTAAGTAGAAAATCAATCTAAGCGTGCGTGCCAGTGCCCAGTCTGCTTTCCCCACCTTCATATGTTCAGGGTTCCCTTCCTAGGGAATCATGCCACTCATGGTGGGCAGATCTTCCTACTTGAGTTAATAAATCAAGATAATCCCCCAGACATGTCCAATCTAATCTAGACAGTCCCTCACTGAGATGCTCTTCCCAGGTGATTCTAAATTACGTCATGTTGACAGTTAAAACTGTCATAAGGGCTGGGCGGTGGTGGCGCACGCCTGTAATCCCAGAGGCAGAGGCAGGTGGATCTCTGTGAGTTCGAGGCCAGCCTGGTCTATAGAGCTAGTCCAGGACAGGCTCCAAAAGCTACAGAGAAACCCTGTCTCGAAAAACAACAACAACAACAACAACAAAAAACCTGACATAAGGGATGGAGAGATGTTGGCTCAGCAGTTAAGAGCACTTGCTGTTCTTCAGAGGACCTGAGTTCAATTCCCAGTTCCCAGATAATGCTCACAATGTCCTGTAACTTCAGCTCCAGTGGAATCGCCATCTCTGACTTCCATGGTACCTGTACTCACATGAATAGCACTCCCACCCCACGTGCTTATTTAAATAACGAGTCCAAGAGAAGGCTGCAATTATGCCTTGTCTCAGCACTTATATCTGGGCCCCTTTAGGTTTAGGGAGTTTCAGCTAACAATGTATTTGACTTTTGAGTACGATACAGTGTGTATATTTTATTGTAAATTACGTGTACATGTATGGGGGAATGTGCTCGTGGGTGCTGATGTCTACAGAGGCCAGAAGAAGGTGTCCGCTCCTCTGAAGGTAGAGTTACAGGTGGTTATGAGCTGCCCATCGCGGGTGCTGGGAACTGAACTCTGGTCTTGTGCAAGAGCAGTCCTGCTGAGCCGTCAGTCCAGCTTTTCTGTTGGATTTCCTTAAAAGGCTCCCTCTTTCTGAGGGCGAAATGGTTTTCTTTGAAGCCGTTAGGAAGAGTTAGGATGCAGTGTGAAACGTCAGGGCATGCTTTCAAGATCCACTGATAACCAATGGCATCTGTGAGGTTCCTGGTCCAAGATGTAGCCCAGGAATTCCTGGCTGCTCCCCCATTAGGGGAGTGTCTGCTGTACTACAAGTATCATGGCAACAGCGGGAATACAGCCAGTGACCTGGTTGGGAACTCCCCGCCCGGGCACACACACACCAGGCAGTTAGTCTCAGGTTTTGCAGGCTCGTCTCTGATGAGTTATCGTTAAATGGTTTGCCTATAGCCCCAGCCTCTCAGGCCTCACTTGGGTCTATATAAACCCCTGGACACAGCCTTTCTGTCTGTTCAGCCACTGGCTGGAGTCCAGGTCCTGGTTTGCAGAGACACCATTCCTCTGCCTCCTGAGACCCACATCTAGTTTCTTGATGGCACCCTGCTCTCCAGTTTTCTTCCCGATGCCTGCTCTTGCCTGGCATCCTGCCCACACCAAGCATTGCAGAGCTTCTACTTTTGCATTCAGATTATTGATCCTGCATTAAAAAAAAAAAGTTGCTGGGCGATGGTGGCGCACGCCTTTAATCCAGCACTTGGGAGGCAGAGGCAGGCGGGCCTGCCTGGGCTACAAAGTGAGTTCCAGGACAGGCTCCAAAGCTACACAGAGAAACCCTGTCTCGAAACAACAACAAAACAAAACAACAACAGAAGTCCTCACCGCATCCTTTGGTGTCCATCCATCCTGTCTGAGGTAGTGTGACAAGACAGAGAATCGGCTGTCTTGGTGCCTGGCAGGATCTCTCCTTCCTACCCCATACCACTCACTTTTCTGCTCCCATCACATAGCAGCTTAGGGAAGCAAGCAAGTTTATTTTGACTCATGGGTCAATCGAGGGGATATAGTCCATCATGGCAGGTAAGGCACAGTGGCAAGAGTATGAGGTGGCTGGTCACATCAGGAAGCAAGGAGCAGACAGGAAGTGGGGTCTACCGGTTGTTGGTTGTTTTTTACTCTGACTCTTTTGGGGGCCTGCCACCCAGCTCCCAAATAAATATACATGGAGACTTACTATAAATGCCCAGCCTTAGCTTGGCTTATTTCTAGCCAGCTTTTCTTTCTCTGCCTGCCAGCCCCACTTATCCTTTCTCTTGCCTTGCTATTGGCTGTTCAGCTCTTTATTAGACCAATCAGGTGTTTTAGACAGGCAAAGTAACACAGCTTCACAGGAGTTAAAACAAATGTAACATAAAAGAATGCAACACATCTTTGCATCATTAAAACAAATGTTCCATAGCAAAAACAAATGTAACACATCTTAAAATAATATTCTATACCTACCTATCAAACTTTAAGGCCCATCCCACATCTCTCTGACCCCCAGTGACTCAGTTTCCCCATTGGTGCTCTGCCTCCTAAAGGTGCCACAACCTTCCAAAACACGACCAGTAGGTGGAGATGAAGTATTCAAACATTAGTCTATCAGTGACATTTCACATCCCAACCTCAACACCTTGCAAACAGAAAATACCAGTCTCTCTTTATGGTGCCCTTGGACTGACAGCTTGTGGCTGTGCAGCCACCTGAGTGTGGCCAGAACTGGCCAGACCCTGGGTTAGAATTCATCCACCTCACGCAGCGAGTAGTTGAGGATGGTGTCGTGATCCTGGAACTTGAAGTACCCACAGAACTTCTTCTTCTGAAGCAGGAGTGGGAACCAGTAGCTGTCATCAGGCCACATGTCAGCAAAGGGGATCTGGTCCAGTTGGAACCACTGAGGGCGCATTTCTGTTGCGGGGTAGAGGGATGGGGAGGAAGAAGAACATTGATGTTGAACATGGATTCCAGCTGACCCGAGAGGGATTAACCCCTGAATCTGTGTGAACACCTGTTTGGAGATTTTTGATTTGTTTGAGACACGGTTTGTAGCCCTGGCTGGCCTTGAATGCAGGGAACTGCTGTGTATCTGAGTATGTCTGTGTGAATGAATGCCACATGTGTGGGTGTCAGAGGAGGCCAGAGAGGACCTGGAGTTACAACTAGTCATCAACTGCCCAGTGAGGGTGCTGGAGACAGAACTTGAGTCCTCTGGAATTCTAGTAAGTGCTCTTAACTGTTGAGATCCCTCTCCAGCTGTTTGGATTGTTGTGGCTATTACTTGTTTTATATTATTTTTGACTGTGTATATGCATGTATATCTGGGTGTGGGTGTAAGCATATGAGTGCAAATACCCACAGAGGCCAGAGGCTTTGGGTCCCCCTAAAGCTAGTGTTAGTTGTGAGCTACCTGGTGTGGATGCTGGGAACCAAACTTGGGTTCTCTGGAAGAGCAATATGTGATCTTAACTGCTGAACTAGCTTTCCAACCTCTCTCTGCTTTAAACATTTGGTAAGAATTATTTTCTGTCTATGGGTGTTTTGCCTCTATATACCATGTGCATGGAGTACCTACAGAGGCCAGAAGAGGGTATGAGATCCCCTGGAACTGGAGTTAGGGGTACTGGGAAAAGCGTTGTAGGCCCTCTGGGAGAGTAGCAAGTGCCTTTAACTTCTGAGCCATCTCTCCATCCTCTGGAGATATTTTGGAACAGCGTTTCCATATTGTAGCCTAGGCTGGTCTGGAATAAGTAGCAATCCTTCTGCCTTAGCTTCTTGATTGGTTTACAGGGGTGTGCTACCACCATGCCTGCTTTGTTTTGTTTTGCTGGGTGGTGGTGGTTCACGCCTTTAATCCCAGCACTTGGGAGACAGAGCCAGGAGGATCTCTGTGAGTTCGAGGCCAGCATGGTCTACATAGTGAGATCCAGGACAGGCACCAAAACTACACTGAGAAACCCTGTCTCAAAAAAACAAAAACAAAACAAAACAAACAAACAAACAAAAAACCAAAAAATACAGGGACTTTCTTTGGAGCTCTGGCTGGCTTGGAATTCAGTATGGAGCCCAGGCTGGTCTTGAATTCATGGCAGGTCTGTCTCAACTTTCTTGGTGCTGCGATTATGAATGTATACCACTATACCTGGCTTATTAAGAGAGGAGCCTGGTCTAATTTTATATCTCATCCTCATGACCATCTCTTGGTTTTGACAGCCTCATGTAGGTCAGGCTGGCGTAGGATCCATTCTGTAGCCCTGTATGTCCTCAGATTCATTCTTTCTGCCTCGGCCTCCCAGACGCTGTGATTATATACCTGCATCACCACACCTAGTTACTCTCTTGTTTGTTTACTAAGAGCTCATCTCTTGTGTTGGGATTACAGACATGCAACTCCACACCAGGTTCATGTCACTGCTGGACATGGAACTCAGGTCCTTATGCTTACAGGTCAGGCATGCTGCCAACTGAGCCACACCAGCTACTTTATTATTATTTTTCCTTCTTTCTCCTCCCTCCTTCTGAGACAGGGTCTCACAAGGTGGAATGTGGATCATGCTGGCTTTGAATTCAGAGATACCCCTGTCTCTTCTTCTCAAGTGTTGAAATAAAAAGGCATGTACTAATATGTGTGGCTGATTTTCATATTTTGTGAAATAAAAAAACGGGCTTGCAAGGTAGCGGTGGCACACGCCTGAGTTTTAAGCTAGCCTGGTCTACAGCACCAGTTCCAGGGCAGCCAGGGCTATACACAGACAATGAATGAATGAATGAATGAATGAATGAATGAATGAATGAATGAAAAGGAGAGTGGGTCTCATATCTGGGCTACAAGGCTGCTTTGCCTATCTATCCTTGGTTGTGAGGACAAGCAAAGATCAAGAACATGGGCAGACTTGGGGCCCACACTTGGCAAGGGCTGATTCCTTTCTCCGAGGCTGGGTGTACCTCCCTGCCCATGGTGGGAAGAAGGGAGTGGGGCCCAAGGCTCACCATCACTCTCTGTGGGTGTCCCATGTACATGTTCAGTAGAAAAGATATGCACGTCCATCAGCTCAGGGGAACCCACAAACTCAAATGAGATGTGGCCCACTTTGTGCAGGGCATCCACAGTTAGACCACTCTCTTCCTCCAGCTCCCTGCAACAGAGATAGGTAAGGGAGATATATTAGCTCGTGAGCATGGCATCTGTGCTTATAAGGGCCAGGGCCGTGGGAGTGTAGCCTCAGGACCTGTGGGCTGCATGTTCTAGGGGGGATATGCAGAGGCATTGCTATATCCAATTTAGGATTCAGGCATGGCATTGCACACCTATAATCCCAGCACTGAGGAGGCTGAAGCAGGAAGGTTTGGGGTTTGAGGCCAACCTAGGCTACATAATTAAAGGCCAACTGGCATGTGCAGAAAGATCCTCTGAAAAAATTTAAAAGTTGAACATGGTGGTACATGCCTTTAATCCCAGCACTCTGGAGGTAATGGCAGGTGGATCTCCATGAGTTCAAAGCCTGTCTGGTCTACATAGCATTTGTGGGTCTCGGGTGTTTCCTTCTCCCCGGGTCTTCATCCCCTGCCAGGCTGGCTCTGTGGTCGGACCTCCCTTTTCCTCACCTCTTAGCCCCATCCTCAATGGTCTCTCCTTCCTGCACTTTGCCCCCGAAGCCATTCCAGCGGCCAGCACCAAAGCCCCTCTTCTTCATGCCCAGGAGAACTCGCTGAGGCTGCAGCACCAGCACCAGGGTGTAGAGCCTGGAGGTACTCATGGTCTCCTGGGTCCTGTGAAGAGCATCAGAAAATGAGGTCTATTTGGCTTGTGGTCTGTTAGAGTGTGCATCAGATGTGTGCGGTAGTGAATGGTGGCCAGGTGGGAGGGAGATTCATGCTAGGAGAATGGAAAGTGAGGCTGACTGGTAATTCCCCAGCCACAATGTAAACTCCCTGTGGGTTCCAGGGCAGGTGATGGGTACACATGTGCCTTTGAGTCCTCCTCTCCCCATTTTAGTTTTCCAGTGCAGGGAATGGAACTCAAAACTTTGAGCATGCTAGGCTATTGCTCTACCACTGAGCCACACCCCAGCCCCTCACTGGGGGATTCTAGACAGGGGCTCTACCACTGAGCCACACCCCAGCCCCTCACTGGGGGATTCTAGGCAGGTGCCCTACCAGAGTCACACCCCAGCCCCTCACTGGGGGATTCTAGGCAGGTGCTCTACCACTGAGCCACACTCCAGCCCCTCACTGGGGGATTCTAGGCAGGTGCCCTACCACTGAGTCACACCCCAGCCCCTCCCTGGGGGATCCTAGGCAGGTGTTCTACCACTGAGCACTGGGGGATTCTAGGCAGGTGCTCTACCACTGAGCCACACCACAGCCCCTCACTGGGGGATTCTAGCGGGCTCTACCACTGAGCTACACCCCAGCCCCTCACTGGGGAATTCTAGGCTGGTACTCTACACACTGAACCATCTTTCCAGTCCCCTGAGCCAACTTCTTATTGTTCTATCATTTTCTTGGTCTCAACTGGCTAAAGCAGTGTCCACTGAGCTCTACCACTAGGACCCTCCTAAGAGGGACCTAAAGGAGGGCTAGGGTAATGCCATTGGCTAAGAGCACTTGCTTCTCTTCCAGAGCACTGGGACTGCATTCTTTGTATCCACACAATGGCTCATAATGGTCTAACTCCAGTTCTGACGGCTGGCCTCTTCTGGCCTCTTTGAGCACCAGGCACAAACATAGTGCACAGATATAAATGCAAGCAAAATGCCTGTACTCATACAATGTAAGTTAACTTACAACAACAACAACAACAACAAAAAAGTGATGGTGGTGCATGCCTTTAATCCCAGCACTCTGGAGGTGGGAGGCAGAGGCAGGTGGATCTGTCAGATCAAGGCCAGCCTGGTCTATGGAATGAGTTTCAGGACAGCCGGGGATACACAGAGAAACTGTCTCGAAAACAAAACAAACAAAACTTAAAAAGAAACAAAGAAAGAAAAGGAAGCTTGATCCTGGTGATGAGGTTGGTCAGCAGAAGTGGGCTTAGCATTGGTCTGTCCTTGTCCTGACACTGACTTGCCCATGCTTGAGGTCCTGGCTTTCTAACTCAGCAAAGTCAGCCATCTTTCATAAGCAACAGCTATATACAGCTGTTTTTCCATATCCACAGGCGACTAGTACCAGGTTACTTCCCCCCTGCCATGGATACCGGAATCGAAGCATAGTGAAATCACTTCCAGGGAAATGGCATATTTGCATATATAACTTACACATATGCTCTAGCCCACTTTAAATGCAACAAAATATGGTATAAATAGTTTTCTTGTAGTAAGGACAGATGTCCACATGTTCAGTCTATGAGTGATTTGTTTTGCAAGTATTTTATATAAGATGGAGTCATGCCATGTAGTCCAGTCTGGACTTAAACTCACAATCTTCCTGCCTCAATATCCCAAGTGCTGGAATGTACCAGCATGTACCAGTACGCGTAGCTACCTGTCTCAGTGAAGTTGCTGTGAGGACGTAGACTGTAATCCAGTAGAATGGGTTTGGCTATGGCTGTTGATTGACATTGTTTCAAACATAGGCTCACACACTGTTTTTTCCCCTCTGCAAATGGAAATATCTTATCTCACAGTTTGGGGGCTTATTAAGTGGGATCGTTCTAACAGACAAGGTTAATTGGGGTTGGAGAATATTTTTGATTTGTTGGTTGAATTGGTTTAAATACTGAGCCCACAGATATAGATGGCTGATTAGCTTTGTGTGCGTGATGTGTGCACATATGCATGTATGTGTGTGTGCACATATGTGTGCCTGTGTGTGGTCACAGTTGACAATGGGTGCCTCCCTCAATTGCTCTCCACCTTGTAATTTTTTTCACATTAAAAAAAGATTTATGGCTGGGCGGTGGTGGTGCACACCTTTAATCCTAGCACTTGGGAGGCAGAGGCAGGCGGATTTCTGTGAATTCGAGGCCAGCCTGGTCTGACAAAGTGAGTTCCAGGAAGGGTGCAAAGCTACACAGAGAAACCCTGTCTCGAAAAAACAAACAAAAAAATGCATATGAGAATTTGTCTGCATGGATGTCTGTGAACTATGTGCATTCAGTGCCCATGTAGGTCAGAAGAGGGCATTGGCTCCCCTGGAAATGGAGTTACAGATGGTTGTGAGCCACCATGTGTGTGCTGGGAACTGTACTGTAGCCCTCTGCAGGAGCAGCCAGGGATCTTTCCAGCCCATACCTTATTTTCAAAAAAGATTTTACGTGTGTGTGTGTGTGTGTGTGTGTGTGTGTGTGTGTGTGTGCGCGCAATTCTGTGTGGCTACCCATGGAGACCAGAAGAGGATGTTGGATCTTCTGAAGCTGGAGTTACAGGCAGTTGCAAGCATCTTACATGGGTGCTGGAAATCAAACTCAGGACCTATGCAAGAGCAGCAAGTGCTCTTAACCAGAGCCATCTCCCTAGCTCCATTAGCTCCACCCCCCTCTTTTTTTTTTTTTTTTGAGACAAGGTCTGTCACTGGAACCTGTAGCTCATGAAGTCAGCAAGACTAGCTGACCAGAGTGCACCAAAGACCCAGCTGTCTCTGCCTCCCAGCACTGGGGTTATAGGTGCAAACCACATTAGCTATTTATGTGGGGTCTGGGGCTTGATAACTCCTCATGCATGTGAAGCAAGCATTTCACAGGCATCTATTACCTTAGATCCAATTAGCCTTGTTTTCAAAAGCTGCTCCATTTAGTAAGCTGTGTAAGACTTACTTTCACATTTCCTGAGGAGAAAACTGATGCTCAGGGTCTAAAATTTGCAACGGGGTCAAACGGCAGAGCCTATAAGGAAACTAGGGTGTCCTGGATGTCAGTCTAGTGTTCCCTTATCTCAGGTAGCTGTGACATGGTAAATTGGATGCGTCTCAGGGAGCTTTGAAATGATAGGGGCTGGGGTGCTGACAGCCATCTGGTCTGAATTGAGGTCAAGGGTTGCAGGTGTTGGAGGCAATGCACATGGAGTGCAGAGCTCAGACCTGCCTGCAGGGGGCACTCTGCAAATGCTGTTTCCTAGCCTTCCCTTCCAGGGCCTATACCTGGTACAGCCTTTGCAACCTGGCTGCAAACTGCCCCTGCACCAATTTAGCGCCCAAGCCGCAGGTTCCAGGTCCCCTTTCTCTTTCGTTTCCGCTCCTTACTATTACTTCCCCTAGACTCCCCGACTTCAGGTCTACCTACCCAGTACCCCAGTCTTCCTGGCTGGCGTGAAGCAGCTCCGCCGTCCTTCCGCCCTCTCCCTTCCCCAGATCTCCCCCAGCACCCCCGATCTCCCGCGTCTCTCCGGCACTCGGCTCCCACGCATGGCGAACCATCCATACCTTCGCGCCCCAGCCCCAGCTTCTCGGGGCGGGGCCTCGGGTTGGTAGCAAGGGCGGGACTTCCGGCGGCGGGAGGAAACCGACAGCAAGCACCCATGGCTTGGTGAGTGTTGTTATGGCGTCGGCCGGTACTAGAAGGGTTCTTGCTGCATGCGTGCGTGGAGTGGTCGGCGGTAGTTGGGAGCGCAGTGTCTCGGGCCGCAGAGGGGCGCTGGCAGCCTCTGTCCCAGGATACTGGACGCGTGTACACGATGTTTATTCATGTACAGGCGTGAGTGAGTGAGGTTTCTCAACGTGGAAATAAGTGTGTGGGCTGGGGACATGGCTCAGAGGATAAACGTGTGCATGCATGAGGACTGGAGGTCAGTTGCCCAGAACCCTCAGAATGCTGGCCTTGTGTGCTAACCCAATACGACGCCAGTGCTAGGAAGGCAGAGACGGGCCCCTGGAGCAAGCAGGCTAGCTATACTGGCAGGTTAGCGACCTTACCTCAATAGGTAAAATAGAGAGCAAGCTAGGAAGACTTCCCTTGTGAAGTTTGAGTCCCCATACACACGCAGACACACGTGCACACACATGCCTGCATACCGCGCATACATATGCAAAAAAAATTAGGTTGAACTAATACCTCCTACCTGCCTCTTTGTAATTGTAATGTTCACTGGCTAACTAACTCCTTTCTTGCCACCAGGTCCCCAAAGCTGGTAGGCGTTCCCCTTAAGGTTCAGAGATTCCACACTGCGGCGTGTCGCTACAAAGGCCGGACGGGCGCCGAGCACCTGTGGTTGATGCGCCATCTAAAGGACCCGTTTGTGAAGGCCGCAAAAGCGGAGAGTTACCGCTGCCGCAGCGCCTTCAAGCTGCTGGAGTTGAATGAGAAGCATCAGATCCTGCGGCCCGGCCTCCGGGTGCTAGACTGTGGAGCGGCTCCGGGAGCCTGGAGTCAGGTGGCGGTGCAGAAAGTCAACGCCACAGGCGCAGGTGAGGCCTGCATGTCACTACCAGCAATGATAGTAGCTCTTTACTCGGAGACGTTGTTTGAGTTGACTTGAGGTGATGGTTATAGAAATGGGACACAGGCTGGGGACACTTAGCTCAGGGGCTCAGTTAAACAGGTGTGCTGGCACAGGCCTATGATCCTAACTTTTGGGAGGTGGAGGCAGGGGGGATTAGAAAGTCAAGATCATCCCTGTTACCTAGCGCGTTTGCAACCCAGCATAGGAGATCCCATCTCTCAGAAGAAAAGGACAAGGTTGCGGGGAGGGGGAGACAGGGGATGGAGGCGATGCTGGCGGGGGTCTTATTCAGCAGTGGTTTCTCAACATGTGGGTCTCGACCCCCTTTGGGGTTGCACATCAGATATTTACATTACTATCCACCACAGTAGCAAAATTACAGTTATGAAGTAGCAATGACATAATTTTATGGTTAGAGGGTCACCACTACATAAGGAAGTGTATTAAAGGGTCGCAGCTTAGTGGGTAAAAGGTGCTGGCTGCTAAGCCAGATGGCGTGAGTTCTCTCTCCAAGACCTACATCGTGAAGAAGAGACTTGACATTCGAAAGTTGTTCTTTGGCCTCCCCAAGTGTGCCACCGGCATGTGCCCCTTTGCATACAACCACTTACACACACACACACACACACACACACACACACACACACACAACTAAACAGTAACGTCTGAGTTTGCTCAGGGGAGTGTTTCTGTCAGTTTACATGAAGGGAAGTTGGAGGCAGGAACCGAGGCAGAGATTAGATTATAGGGGCACGCCATGTACTAGCTTGCTCCTCCAGGCTTTCTCAGCCTGTTTTGTTATGGACTCAGGACCACCTGCCCCGGGGCGGCACTGCTAACAGTGGGCTGGGGCCCTCCCACATCAGTCAAGAGAATGCCCTCGGCCAGTGGGAGGAGGCGTTTGCTCAGTTGAGGCGACTCTAGCTTGTGTCAAGTTGACTAACTTAACCAGGACAAATAGGATATTGACCTTTTCAAAATAAAAGAGGAAGTCAGAAGTTATAATGAAAAGGAAAATGTATTTTATTTTTTCAGGGTTTCTCTGTATAACAGCCCTAGCTATCCTGGAATTCTCGCTTTGTAGACTAGGCTGCCCTCGAACTCACAGAGATCTGCCTGCCTCTGCCTCCTGAGTGCTGGGATTAAAGGCATGCGCCACCTTTACCTGGCAGGATAACGTATTCTAATTATACTATCTAGATAGACTGTGTTATGCCATATCCTGCATTTGAGCTTTGCTGGAGTTTTGGTTTTTGTTTTTTTTTTTTCCAGAGTGACATGTTGGCAGGTGTCCTGACTAGTTTTATGTCAGCTTGACACAAGCTAAAGTCATCTGAGAAGAGGGGGCCTCAGTTGAGAGAACGCCCCCATAAGCCCAGACTCCGCAGCATTTTTTCCCCCGAGACAGGGTTTCTCTGTGTATTTTTGGTGCCTGACCTGGGTCTCACTCTGTTGACCAGGCTAGCCTTGAACACACAGAGATCACCTGCCTCAGCCTCTGGAGTGCTGCTGCCTGGACCCTGGGGCATTTTCTTAAGTAGCAATCAATGGGGGAGGGCACAGCCCATGGTGGGTAGTATCATCCCTGGGCTGGTGGTCCTGGGTTCTATACAAAATCAGGCTGAGCAAGTCATGAGGAACAAGCCAGTAAGCAGCACCCTTCCATGGCCTCTGCATCAGCTCCTGCCTCCAGGGTCCTGCCCTGTTTGAGTTCCTGTTCTGCTTTCTTTCAATGATAGACAACGATGTGGAAGTTTAAGCCAAATAAACCCTTTCCTCCCCAACTTGTTTTTTGGTTATGATGTTTCATCACATCAATAGAAACCCTAAGACAAGGAGGATTTAGGGACCAGACAGTTAATGTGTCCCTGAGGTTCCTGAATTGTCCCCTCAAAGTCTGAGAGTCTTGGAGGTCCCACTGGGGCTGCCACTCCAGGACCTCAGGAAAGGCCGGCCTGGGGCTGTGGTAAGCTGTAGTGTGTTTATTTTATAGGGACCTAACAATATTCTCTATGTGAAGTGCTGCCCAAATAGGAAAGAAAACAGCCACCTCCGTGACATTGTGTTGGCTGGGGTGGTCACACCTGTGACCCTTGTGCTCTGGAAGTCCAGGCAGGAGAACCAGGAATTCCAGGCCTGAGTCACCCGGTTCTCAAAGAACCAAAAGCCAAAAAGGAAGGGCTGGAGAGAGCATGGCTCTTGCAGAGGACTCAAGTTTGGTTCCCAGCTCACAACCTCCTCAACTCCAGTTCCAGGCCTTGTTGGACTGTACGGGCACCTGCACTTGATTGTACATCCACACATGGCAAACACACACATAAATAAACAATAAATCTAAAACCCCAAACAAAACGGCAGAGCCTGATCCCACATGCCTTTGATTCTAGCACTCTGGAGGCAGAGACAGCAGTTGAGAGCTTGAGGCCAGCCTACATAGTGAGGCTGTCTCAAGGAATAAAAAGTAATGTTGGGAGCTGGGTGTGTGGGTGCCCACCTGTAACTTTAAACACTCAGTGTGTTAAGACAGAGGAGCTTAAGTTTGGGGCCAGCCTGGGCTTCCTAGTGACATATCCAGTTTAGAATCAAAACAGACAAAAATAAAATAAAAAGATGCTTGGAAGCGGAATCCTAGAGAAGAGGAGCCTGGGGTACCAAGCTGCCAGCAAAGTGGGCTTTGGTGCCTTGCTTGTGGTTCTGCCTCTGCTTGTCACTCAGGATGGTCGGGACACCATGTCCAAGTCTCAGCTTCGCCAGCTGTCCCAAGGGGAGTAGAGGACACCCTATCCCGCCATGTGTCTTTTAATTTTTTCAACTTTGAGAGATAGGATCTTACTCCATAGCCCAAATTGGCCTTGAACTTATGACTATCCTCCTGCCTCAGCCTCCCTAATGGGATTATAGGCCTCTGCCATCACATCTACCTCATGTGTCTTCATATACAAGGTCTCTTGTGCACATATATGCATGTTAGCTGGTTTTCTTGGTCCTGATGCCTTACTTTATTTTGTGGCTTGTATTTTGGTGGGGAGATTCATGGTGTCATCATGCATTCTGTTGCTTCCATAGACTCCAGCTCTCCTGTGGGCTACGTGCTTGGGGTTGATCTTCTTCACATATTCCCTCTGGAAGGAGCAACCTTTCTATGCCCTGCCGATGTGACTGACCCCAGAACTTGCCAGAGAATTCTAGAACTGCTTCCCAGAAGGAGCGCGGACGTGATTCTGAGTGACATGGCACCCAACGCCACTGGGTTCCGAGACCTCGATCACGACAGGCTCATCAGCTTGTGCCTTACCCTTGTGGAGATGGCCGCGGACATCCTGCATCCCGGGGGGACGCTGCTGTGTAAAACCTGGGCTGGAAGTAAAAGCCCCCTGCTGCAGAAGAGACTGACCCTGGAATTCCAGAACACAAGGGTCGTGAAGCCGGAGGCCAGCAGGAAGGAGTCTTCAGAGGTGTACTTCTTAGCCACACAGTACCGGGGAGGGAAGGGCTCCGCGGAGCAGTGAGCCTGCCCTGCCCTGCCCTGCCCTTCTGGGAGTGCTTTTCTGGAGAGCGGCTGCGATCTGAGCTGCATTGTGCATGTGAACAGCATATCCACAGGCACCTCCGGGTTTTTAAAGAGATGAAAGACGTGTTCGAGGGTTGTGAAAAATGATACAACAGAAACAGTCTTCTATGTCATGATTTTATCTGTCTGGCTTGTTCGTTTTTTGAGATTGGGTTTCCCTATGTGGCCCAGGCTGCCCTTGAACTCACAATCCTCTCAAGTGCTGGGACAAGTGTGCACTGCCATACCTGGTTCATGACATGTGTGAAGAGACAGTTATGAGGAAGACAGATGGAGAGTGAAAGGTAGAAAAGGAGGGGGAGAGAAGCCGGGCGGTGGTGGCGCACGCCTGTAATCCCGGCACTCGGGAGGCAGAGGCAGGAGGAAACTGAATTTGAGACCAGCCTGGTCTACAGAGTGGGACAGTTCCAGGACAGCCAGAGATACACAGAGAAACCCTGTCTCAAAAAAGAACAAAACAACCCCCCCCAAAACAAAACAAAACAACAAACTTGGAGGGGCTGGAGAGGTAGCTCTGAGGCTAAGAGCTATTCCTCCAGAGGACCCAGGTTCACTTCTCAACACTCACATGACAGCTCACAGCCATCAGTAACTCCAATCCCAGGGGATCTGATGCCCTTTTTTGGTCTCCATGGACACTATACTAACGTTCACAGACATACATTCCAGCAAAACACCCACACACCTAAATTCAACACAAAAACAAAAATCACAGCCCGAACTCTCCTCGTTATAGACCCAGAGAGAGGATGGGCAGCTGTGCCCCACTACTGCTGGCAGCTCTCTGTGCTGTAGAAAGCCCTGCACCATCCACAGTGGCCTGCTGGGCAATCCAGGCAAGGGCTCCACACTGGCCTGGGTAAAAATGGCTGCCGGCGTTCACAAAGCCTTTTCATGGGCAAAAGTCTGGCCCAGGGTGTTTGAAACAGGACATTTGAAGCCAGACTCCCGCTTTGGCACCCAACAGCTGCAGCTGTCCCGTAGCTTCCTCAGTGGGTCTGTGGAGGCAGACGGAGGAGGGCTCCTAAACCAAAGCACTGACATGGCTTTCACCTCGAGCCCAATCTGAACGACTGTGGCTCAGGAAGACACGTTTGGGTCACTCCAAATCCCACGTTCCAGCATCATAGTGGTTTAAGTTTTTATAGCAACAGAAGGAAGTTCTGGGTCAAAGCCTTTTTTTTTTTTTTTTGAGACAGGGTTTCTCTGTGTCACCCTGGCTGTCCTAAAACTCCCTCTATAGACCAGGCTGGCCTTGAACTCACAGATCCACCTGCCCCTGCCCCCTGAGTGCTGGGATTAAAGGCATGCACCACCACCCAGCAGTCAAGGCACCTTTTAAACACACTGGAACACATTAAATAGACAGTTAAAGCCAGGCAGAGAAATCTCAGCTGTATGCCTCGGATGTTATCTGATGACATTTAGCCTTTTAGTTGGTGGATTTTAAAGGTTGTTAAGTTAATGCAGCCCAGAGGTTTTATCTGTTATTCACAGGATGTTAGGTCAGGCACAGAGGTGGGTGAGGAATGGCTATTTACGGAGGCTGAACAGCCAGAGATAAGTTTTCATTAGGCCCCAGACCTGCCACCTCCCAACCTCCTGGCAAACACTGGAGCTCTAATCAGTCAATCAGCGCTGCAGAAGGGTCAGTTGAAGATACAATGGCTTTTTGGAAACTTTATTATTAAAAGATACACTGGCCCAACAGTGGTGGCACATGTTTTGGCAGGCGGATCTCTGTGAGTTCGAAGCCAGCCTGGTTTACAGAGCAAGGTCCAGGACAGGCACAAAAACTACACAGAGAAACCCTGTCTCAAAAACAAACAAACAAACAAACCAACAAACAAATAAATAAATGATGCACTGTTAAGCCAGGACAGGCACCAGCACCAAAACTACACAGAGAAACCCTGTCTCAAAAATAAATAAATAAATAAACAGACAAACAAACAAACATAATACACTGTTAAGCCTGGTATGGAGGTACATGCCTTTAATCCCAGTTCTGGGATAGTCAGGGCTAAAGAGAAACCCCCATCCTGAAAAGTAAAAAATAAACCAGGAAAAGATATACTGCAATGGTATCAGAGATGCACTGTTTATACTGTTGTCTAGAAGGTTCCATCTTCAAGGATGGGAACAATGTTGCCATCAGTTAGGGTTGACCTGCCTTGCCCTCCATGCTGCTCAGGAAAGAGCTCCATTTCTCTTCTGGCATGCAGCGCCTTGGGGTAACTCAGTTTGAATTTCCACTGGACGCAGGAAAAAGCACATAAGACTATAATAGTTCAAGACAACACTGTAGAGCTGGTTGTGTGTGTTATCAAATGATGTTACAAATGATGTGGGAGGCCAGGGCAGAATGACCGAGAGTTGGGTAATTTACCAAGACCATGTGGAATTAAAAGAAGTGCTGGGAATGTACTTTAGTGGTAGAGTTCTAGCCTAGCAAACAAAAATGAAACAAAAATCCCAGGCTAGGCATAGTGGCCCATGCCTTTAATCCCAGCTCTAGTGAGGTAGAGGCAGGAGGATCTCTGTGAATCTGAGGCTAGCCTGGTCTACAGAGGGAGTTCCAGGATAGTCAGGGTGAGACCATCTTGGAAAAAACCAAAACCAACCAAACAACAAAACCCAAATCCTACCCAAACAAACAGAACACCTGTAGTCAGACTTTTCCTGTTCCTCCTGCCAGCTCCCAAATAACCACTCAGAGTTCATATTAATTACAAAAGCTCATCCAATAGCTTAGGCTTGTTTCTAATTATCTCTTACAACTTAAATTTTTATTTAAATTTTTATTAATTTACTTTCTGCCTTGTGGCCTTATTACTTTTATTCTATACTGCCCATGCTGCCTCCTCTCTGTCTGGCTGGCGACTTTCTGAATCTCTGCCCTTCTCCTTTCCATCATTCTTTCTGCCCCGAAAATCCTGCCTAGTTATTGGCCATTCAGCTTTTTATTAAACCAACCCAAATGACAAATCTTTATAGGGTACAAAAAGATTATTCCACAACAAACACCAGCTGGGCATGGTGGCACACACTTGACATCTCAGTGTGAAGAGAGTCATTGTCACAGGCTGTGTCCTAACAAGCTAGGTTTGGCCGCTTGTCCTCAAAAGAGCTGCTGTTCGGCAGTGGTGGCACATGCCTTTAATCCCAGCACTCGGAGGCAGAGCCAGGCGGATCTCTGTGAGTTCGAGGCCAGCCTGGGCTACAGAGCGAGATCCAAGACAGGCACCAAAACTGCACAGAGAAACCCTGTCTCGAAACAACAACAACAACAACAACGACAACAAAAGCTGAATCCATAGTAAATCAGAAAAAGGAGATTTACTCAGTGTGGCCACAATGGGAAGAAGGACACAGAGCTTCAGGCTATCCCCAAGTCTCAACTTCAGGGACCTGACACTGACATAGGTAGGGCTAGGGTTTCAATAGAAGGCAAGAGGTCGGCATAAGGAAGGAGTCTGGCTTGGGTGTGGTCAGTTCCATCATTGTCTTAGCTCTGCATCTTTCCTCACCTTCAGCTGACAAACTATAAATCAGTTTTGTGGAGATAAGTTCTTCCTGTGGCTGCCCCAAGGGCTTCAGCCTTTTCTTCTTTTGGGAGGATATCCTTAGGAGGAGTCTAATGTCTTAGGGTCCTTTGTTTCAAGGATCTGATAAACAAAAAGGCAGGCCAGTTTCAACAGCACTCAGGAGGCCGATGGATTGCTGTGAGTTCCAGGCCAACCTGGGCTACACAGTGTGGTCTAGGCTAGCTTGGGCTACAGAGTCCGATTCTGTTTCTTTATTCCTGAGCCAAATATTAATGGTCATGTCCTGGAAACACAGACTTATGTTACCCCAAATTCCATGTTTCCGCATGGAAGCATTGAGGAAGTTTTCATAGTAACAGAACAAAGAAAGTTATGAATCAAGGAACTTTAAAAATACATTAGTGGTGGTGCTGAAAAAATGGCTCAGGGATTAAGAGCACCCGCTGCTCTTCCACAGGACCCAGGTTCAATTCCAAGCATGCACATGGTGGCTCACAACCATCTGTCACTCCTATCTCAGGGAATCTGTTGTCCTCATCTGGTCTCCAAGGGCACCATGCATGCACATGAAACACTCATACACAAAATAAAATAAAACGAACAGACAAAAAACTAGTGGAAACATGAAGTAGGTGATTTCATCAAAGCAGAGAAATCCCAGCTAAATGCCTCACGTGCTATCTGATGACTCTGAAGCCTTTTAGCTGGCAGAAACTGGGTTTTGTTAATATATTCCAAGAGTTCTTCTTTTTCCTTCCTCCTCCTCCCTCCTTCTTCTTCTTCGTTTTGTTTTTTTTCGAGACAGGGTTTGTCTGTGTAACAACAGCCTTAGCTGTCCTGGAACTCGCTCTGTAGACCAGGCTGTCCTTTAACTCGTAGAGATCTGCCTGCCTCTGCCTCCCCAGTGCTGGGATTAAAAGCGTGTGCCACCACCGCCCAGCTCCAAGAGACTTTTATCCATTAGTCACAGCATGTTAGGGCTGACACAGAGGCGGGTAAGCAATGGGTGTGTAGGGAGCTAAAGCTAGCCCAAGACAAATCGTCATCAGGCTCTGGACCTGCAACATAACTGAAGTCAATCAGCCAATCCGCCTTTGCAGACACAATACTCCCCCCCCCCGCCCCGGAATTCTCATTCACAGAGGAAAGAAAGAGAGAGAAACAAGCTTGCCAACCAAATCTCAAAAACATTGCCCAAGTCAAAACACAGCAACCCGGGTATACATAGTAGCAAGATTCAGGGGAAATTCAACTTCCTTCAAATTTGTTCCCCACACATTACGGAGCACTCAGTTACGGTGGAAGAGCATCTTGTGGGCCAGCGGGGACAACCGGGCTCGGCTTTGGTTCCAGGTCCCTTGGCAGGACGCCGGGGATGTAGACTAGCTGTTTGTCCTTACGCGCAGTAAACTCTGGACGCGCCAGTGGCGCACGTACTGCATTCTTTACGGTTCGTTTTCCTTAGATCTCGCGAGACCCCAGCGGAAGTCTCGCGAGACGTGGGCGCCGGCGGAGAGGAGGGAGATCCGAGCGTCAGCTGCGGCGCCGGACTGCTCGGCTGAGGTTAGTGACAGAGTGGCTGGGTTTGCGTGCCGGGTCGCTGGGCGCGCTGCCGGGGTCGCAACGAGGAGGCCGTGGGACGGAGCTGTCCGCCGCGATCGGGCATGCACCCAGCCCGGGTGGGTTCCTGTCGCGCGCCTCCCCTTTGCAGGGTCTCGGGTGTCGCGCTCCGGGGGCCGGGGTGCACGGCCTCCCACCCGTGTGTCCCGCTGCAGGACGCGGGGAGGCGTGCCTGGACAGGGAGTGGGGGGCGGCGTGGCCTGTGGACCGAAGGGTTCCGCCGTCGGAGTCGGGTACCTCCTTGGACCCCGTAGGTCCGGGAGATCCAGCTCCACTTGACAGTCTTGGCGGCAAGCCCCTGCAAGCGCAGGATCCTAGCTTAAGCCCACTGTATTCATTCATTCGTTTTTGGCGGTACTAGAGATTGAACATAGGACTTCATGCGTGTTAGGCAAGCACTCTACCACTGAGCTGTGTCTCCAGCCCTTTTAAAAATTTACTTGATTAATTAACGTGTCTGTGTGTGGGGGGGGGGTTGGGAGACGGGATAGGACTGTAAGATGCTTCACATTACCGATCTCCCTCCAGCCCCAGAGTTTAGTACATGTTTACTTAGGAACGAGATGCACAGTTGATTCATCAGCTAGAGGTTTGAACTTGAGTAAGGCAGCTCTAAAGACCTAGGCAGGAGAAATGCCCTCCCTAGCCCAGTCTTTATGGGAGGCCCCCTCCACAGATACTCTCATGATAAATCCGTGCTGCTGCTCAGTCACCTGCTCCCTGTCTTGTTTCTTCACCCCAAACACCCCGAACCTGAAAAACACTGGCATGTTTTTGGCCAGGTATTAGGATGGTCCCTGGTTGCTTATTTGTTTGTTTGTTTATTTATGGCCATAATGAGGGCTTCAAGCATGCTGGGCAAACACTCTGGCACTGCACTGCATCCCCAGCCCTCTGAGACCAGGTCTCACTAAGTTGCTTGGCTGGGCCTTGAACTTGCACTCATGCCTCCTGAGTGTCTGGGATGACAGGCCTGTGACACCAGGCTGTATGCCTCCTCTTTCAGTTTTCCCAGCCGTGACTTGGCTGGGGGCCCAACTCTAGCCTGACTCTCAGCTCACAGGCTAGCCAGAATAGTTGGTATCCTGTCTGTCCCCCATCCTCCCCCCCCCCCCCCCATCCCGGCTCTGGAAAGTTGCGGTTCTACTCAAGAGGGTAAAGTTTGAACCGGCTCCTTAGCTGCCTGTGTAGCAACATGACTCCTGTAGGTTGGAAACACAGTGTCAGGCCACTCTGGGCCAGATAGCAAGACCAAGTCTTAAAGAAGAGGAGCTCGGCATGGTAGTGTGTGCCTCTGTGAGTTTGGGGCCAGCCTGTTCTACGTGGCAAGTTCCAAGGTCAACTGGGGTTATAGAGTGAGAGCTTTTTTTAATACAACACACACACACACACACACACACACACACACACACACACACACCTGTTTAGAAACTTAAAAGTAAAAAAACAAAACAAAACACCCCCCCCCCCCCAAAAAAAAAAAACACTCTGCAAAAAGCCTGGCTTAGCCAATGTGCTGGGAGCTGGCGTGTGTAAATGTACCTAGTGAGTGTCAACATGGTACCATCTAGCATTGCCCTTTGGTTCCTTTCCAAGGTGGGTTATCACCCAAGTGGGTTTATGGGTGAGGCTTAGTTAATTGTAAGTGCTAGAAACCTGCAGGACCCCTCTTTATGTGAGCCCCAGTTAGAGGCAGTGGGAGAACTGAGCAGCATTGCTGGTACCCGCATTGCTGGGGCTGCCACCATCACCTGACTGCTGAGTGCTTGTTTCTGACTCCCAGAGGCCACTTTTGTGGTGAGTGTGGCTTTGGGAGGTGAGTCCCTGGCCCTCTGAGCACCTCCTCCCAGGAGCTGAATGTCTGCCAGTCTGGTGTGCAGACGAGCCCTCAGATGGCTTGGGGTTGAGGATTTGTATAGTATGACTGTTTTACAATCTCTCTCTCTCTCTCTCTCTCTCTCTCTCTCTGTGTGTGTGTGTGTGTGTGTGTGTGTGTGTGTGTGTGTGTGCATGTGTGCATGCTCCATGGATGGAGGTCAGGAAAACTTTGGGTATTGATCCTTGTCTACTTTGTTAGAGACACAATTTCTTGTTCATTGCAGTGTGTACAAGGCTGTGTGGCCTGTGAGCACTGGAGGATGCTTTTGTAGTAGGAGTGCTAGAATTACAGATACTTGCCACCATGCCCAGGTTTCTGGTGATTCAAACTCATGTTTTCTACTTTAGGCACATGGTGCCATGGTATGAGCAAAGGACCATGGGCTCTGGGGGGTGACGTTCAGGTTGTCAGGCTTTACTACTGCTTTTACCATGGAGTTGTCTCACTTGCCATGTTTTTAAGTTTATTTTTTATTTCTAAGTGTGTGTGTGTGTGTGTGTGTGTGTGTGTGTGTGTATGCATGCGTGTGCACATGAGAGCAGTCCTTAGGGAGACCAGAAGAGGGCACTGGGTGCCCTGGAACTGGAATTGCAGGGTAGTTATCAGCCTGATGTGGGTGCTGGGAACTGAACCTGGGTCCTCTGCAAGAGCAGTGAACACTCAAATGCTGAGCCCTCTTTTGTCCCCCACCCTCTTTTTTTTTTTTTTTTTTTGAGATAGGGTCTTTCTATGCAGTCATTGACTGACCTGGAACTTGCTGTGTAGACCAGGCTAGCCTTGAACTCAGAGATCTGCCTGCCTCTGTCTGAGTGTTGGGATTGAAGGCTATACTACCGCACCCAGTTCCTTTTTTTTTTTTCTTTCTTCAAGTCAGGGTCTCAAGCTATCCTCGTACTCATGTAGCTAAGGCTGGCCTTGAACTTCTGATCCCTTGCGTCTACCTGCTGATATGGACATACCATGTGGCATGCTTTTGTGCCTCATTTTCTCTCTGCATTGTTGGCAGTATTGGCTTCAGGTAAATGTTGAAGACATGGTGGTTGACTCCACAAGGGTCCTGGGTAGTGGGCTTTGCCAGCAGACAGCATGTAGGGAGGCTGGCTCTGACTTTTGCTTTGTCTCCCTGAAGGAGCGAGCGTAACCATGGAGGACCTGGGGGAGAACACCACAGTCCTGTCCACCCTGAGATCTCTGAATAACTTCATTTCTCAGCGAGTGGAGGGAGGATCAGGCCTGGATGTGTCCACCACTGCCTCAGGGTCCCTACAGCTGCAGTATGAGCAGAACATGCAGGTGAGTGGCCTACTGGGTGGGACTCTGGGCAAACATCTGGCCTGGGTGACTCCAAATCAAGCCCTGTGTAGTGGGTGGGTCAGCATGACCTAGGCTTGGAGGCATTTATGTGCCCTGCAGATACTTGTAGGCATTTATCACCCCAAGCAGTAGATGGAGACCAGGGCCTGCCCTGGACCATGCTAGGTAGAGGCTGCCTTGGTCACCCCTGAGTCATCTCCCACAGGGTGGCTTTTTATTTATTTATTTATTTGTTTGTTTGTTTATTTTTACTTACTTATTTGAGACAGGGTCTTACTGTGTAGTCCTGGCTGTCCTGTAACTCACTATGTAGACCAGGCTGGCTTTGAACACACTGAGATCTGCCCACCTTTGCTTCCCAAGCGCTGGCAGTAAAGGCATGTACCACTGTGCCTGGCCCCACAGAGGGTGCCTTTTGCTGGCAGAAGTTTACTGTGATGTGTAGTCTTAATTCACCTCATGCTCTAATTCCTCAGAATGCTCCAGTGGATACAGTTCCAAAGGGGCCAGGTCTCCTGGAGGAAGAGCTTCATGCCCAAAAGTTGCAGTCCCAGCCCAGTCTGGGTTCGGGCTTCTGGGTCCAAGGAGGGACCGTTGGGCGCCAGGTCTTGTATAATATTAGAGGGACCAGCCTTAATATACATTCCAGGGGCTCAGGAGAGAGAACTACTAACGGTGAGCACTATTTCCAGGAAATAGAATGTCAGCACACCGAGCTCTGTAGTCCACTTGCTTTAATTCCTCTGGCATAACATCCTATATGCACAGCTTCAGTTCTGTTCTCATGCCTAGCTCCTTTCTTGCCTGTTTCTCTCTATACTTATCTATTGCTGCCTCTAAGTTCTATCTTAATTTTCCCATCTTAATTCTGCCTCACCTAGGTCCTTTTCATCTTGTTCTTACCCAGCTAGTACTTCCCCATCTGGCTCTTCTTTATCTTCCATCTCGTTCCTCTAGTTCTCTCTTCTAGTCCTTCAATCCAGTTCTTCCCCGTCTCAGTTTGTTCCTCTCAAGTTCTCTTTTCTCCGACCTCCCGTGTCCTGGAAGTCCCGGTACATTACACTTACAAGCAGTAATCCCTTAGCAGTGCCAAGCCAGGCTGCCAGGGTCAAATGGAGGGGTGATAAGAATCACATAGAGGGGCAATAACCGTTAATTATCATTTGCAACCCCAAAGGGAAGTGAGTGACCAATGGGGAAATGAATTAACTAAAGGCTAAATTCAGGGTAATATTTAAAAAGAAGGATCTTATGTGCTCAATTTTAACCTCAAACGTGATTGGTAGAAAATGTTAATCTATACATTGCTAGGTCAGTGGGAGAAAATAAAACTGTCTTCTTTTTTCCTGTGGCTCCTATCTGTCCAAGCTATCTGCTGTTTTTCTGTAGGGTGGGGGAAAATGTGCTCAGTTGCTAGGCAACCTGTGTACAGGTAGATGCCTCTGGTGATAGTTAAAGGGAGATCTGGAACTGGAGGTAAGATTTAGGAAAGTAGGAAGTTAAGCTTAATTGGCACATTAGTCAAGCCATCTCAAACAGGTAGCCTGGATGCTTAAGTCTGTTCTTAGACGAGTACAGAGGTGTCTCTGATAAGGTACTTTCCTTCATCTAAGAATGGACCTGGCTGGATGCTGCCAATGATGATCATTACAGGGAGGCTTTAACTGGGGTTGTGGCTGAGCATAGCTGTCAGCACAGAAAGTTATCTAAATATTCCTAGAAGCAGGTTAGGTAAGGAGTTGGAGGTCTATAAAGTTAGTAAGGCTGTAAGGAAGGAGGGTCCAAGCTAAATTGTGTAAAGCTATTACTTAATGTTCACCTGACCTAGGTAGTGTCTCCTTGTGGAATTTATCTTAAATCAGGAGACTTGTTATTACTGTTAGTCCTTGAGAATGGCTAAGGGAGATATCTGATTCCAGAGGAAGCCTTTCCTGAGGCTGTTCTCCAAATACCTGGAATGTGTATGTCCAGAGAGTGATCAGTCCACACTGTTAGCCCTTTTTAGGGAAAAGTCAATTGGGAAAACTATGAAGGCACACATAATTTTCATAACAGAACACAGCTGATATATAACAAGCCAAGTAACACCAAAAACTCCTTGGAATTTGGCTTCCTCTGGAGAAATTCCTTAATCCCTCTAGATAGTGACTTTGCCACAACCAGCTGAGTTCTTATGATATATTCCTGCGGCCCACAGCAGGAGGGCAGTGCTGTTTCAGCCTTGCCTGGTCCTGTAGGCAACAGTGACCATGCCAGGCTGCTGGGGCTTCTGTGCTTACCTCTCTTTCCTGTTCTTCATCTGCTCTGGAGTGGTTCCATGATGAGTCAGGAGCTTCTTTTGCTCTGGGAGCCCTAGTGATGCTTATGCACTGCCCGGCAAAGTGGACAGTGTCTGTGAGCATTGGTGTGGTGACCGAATCACAGTTTGTCACAGTACTAGCCCGTACACAGCTTTTTGGTGGCAAGCTGTGTCTTTCTTAGTGAGAGTAGGTTGTTTATAAGTGTCCTTTTGGTGCTAAATTGTCCCCTCTCCACCCCCTTTCTTGAGTATTGAACCCAGAATCTCTCCTTTTTGTTTTTTTTTAAAGATAGGGTTTCTCTGTTTAGTCCTTGCTGGCCTGGAACTCACTTTGTAGACGAGGCTGGCCTTGAACTCAGAGATCTGCCTGCCTCTGCCTCCTGAGTTGGGATTAAAGGTGTGCTCAGAGGGGGCAGCAGGTAGAGACAGAAGGATCCCTGGAGCTCCTCAGCCAGCCTAGAGGACGGAGGACCCCTGGGTTCAGTGAGTGGCCCTAGGAAATGAGGTGGAGGTCAGCAAGGGAAACACCCAAAGTTGACCTCTGACCTCCAAGATACACATACATGCCCACCCACATGAACACATTCACATACCACACATACACACACACCCTCCAAGTGCATAGGTCGAGGGATGGGGAAGGCTTGGCCTCGGCTTATGCATCCTGGATAGTTCCTTGGTGTGTGGGATACATAGCAGAATTCCTGGCTTCTGCCCACTAGGTGTCAATTGGGCACACACCTCTAACTCTTTGTGGCAACTGGAATGTCTCTACACAGCACCAGATGTTCCTAGGGGGCTGTGTTGCCCTTTGTGGGGAACCACTGCCTAGTCTGAGGTTCTGATTTAAAGTGCGTGTGAGAACTCCAAGAATGTGTCTGGATGAGATACTGGTTCAGAAAGTGGTGCCACCTGAGGTTCTGTGAGCACCTAGGGTGTGTTGTGGGGTGGCACTTCCCTGGGCTCCTGGACAACTGGCTTGCTTGTATGTAGTCACCCTCTGGTGGGGCAGTTCAGTTTCTGTGGCTCCCCAGTTCTGGGCCTCCAGCAGTCATTCCTGTCTGTCTGCTGTTTGTCCAGGCACTAGCCAGGAGCTACGGGTTGTGAAGGTGTGCTGGAGGTCTCCGGCCAGCCTGCCATCAGGGAGTCCCTGGGGTGGATGCACTGGCAGAGTTCCTGGGCTTGGAGATGCCGTCTGTCATCTCCGAACTTGGGAATCGAGGCAGGAGGATCCCAGCAAGTTCCAGGCCTGTCAGGACTGCAGATTGAGACCCTGCCTCAATAAATCAAAACCCAGAGTTAATCACAGTGTGGTAGCATGTGTTTGTCACCCAGCTCTGCAGGGGGTAGAGACAGGATGGGCCAGCCATGACTACATAACAAGTTTGAGGTCAGCCCGAGCTGCGTAAGACTGTTATAAACCAACAGCCCATTAGCTGAGAGTCGTGGCACGTGCCTTGAACTCAGCTCCCATAACCCTAGCTATTCCACAACTACTCAGGAGGGTCCCAGGTTGTAGGCTAGCCTCGGCAACTTGGTGCAGCTACAACCGGCTGGTGTGGTTCAGTGGGAAAGTGCTGGCCTAATATGTGTGAGACAGGTTCAGAACTCCATCATCAGCACTGGGAGAGGGGGTGGGTGCGGGGGTCTAAACCTCAAATTCAAAGTAGGAGAGAGACGACCACAGAGAGGGACAAGGGCAAGTTCCAGGGCCAGCATTAGCCCAGGTTGACAACTCAGCACGGAAGTAGACCTCTGTCCTCACTCTGCGAACTATCCAGAGGGAGTCAGCTCCAAACAGCACAACTCCTGACTGGCTAGAATTTAGAATTTAGAATTGATGATCAAAGCATCGAGCCCCAGGCGTCCAGACGCCTATCTCTAGAGCGAGCGGTCAGCTCACACTGGTGTTAGCTGCCATGTTTGTGGTGGCCTGTTAGCTGTAGAAACACAAAACGCACCCTCTCTCTTCAAACAAGCTCACACAATGTCACTTTCATTTTTTAAATTTATTTTATTTATCTTTTTTTTTTTTTTTTTTTTAATTTAGGTGTGAGTGCTCTGTCTGCATGCATTCCTACATGCCACCAGAGGGCATCGCATTCCATCATAGTTGGCTGTGAGCCACCATATGGTTGCTGGGATTGAACTCAGGACCTCTGGAAGAGCAGCCAGCACTCTTAACCACTGAGCCATCTCTCCAGCCCACAGTGTCACTTTCAAATCCATCCTCTGCCTCCCTCTTCTTGCTCCTCATGTGTGCACATGCGCATACACATGTGTGTGTATATGGAGGCCAGAGGTTGGCGTTGGATGTCTTCCTCAACTGCTCTCTTCTGAGATGGGGTCTTTCTCTGATGCTGGGGCATGCCAGTTTGGCTGCCTGGCTTGCCTGGCAAGCCCCCGGGGTCTTCTTGCCTCCACCTTTCTAGTGCTGGGTTTACAAATGCTCACAGCTGCACCTGGCCTTTTTCTTTTTTTCCTTCTTTTGTTTTTTGTTCTTAGAAACAGGGTCTCTATTACATAGCTGTGCTGGGACTCACAGAGATCCACCTGCCTCTGCTTCCCAGGTGCTGAAATTAAAGGCATGGGCCACCATGCCTGGCCTATGTTTTTTTTCTCTTTTATCTGGGTGCTGAGGATCTGAACTCAGGTCCTCATGCCCATGTGGTGTCTTGGTTATTTTTCCTGTTGCTCTAATATAGTTCCTTGACACAAGCAACTTAAGAAGAAAGGGTTTATTCTGTCAAAGCAGAAGGATGGAGAAATCAAGACAACAGGCTCTTGAAGTAGCTGGTCCCATCACACCCACATCAGGAAGAAGAGAGGCGAATGCACGTTCTGCTCAGCCCTTTCTCCACTTACACAGTCCAGAAGCCCAGGAAATGTTGCCAGCCACAGTGGGCAGGTTTTCCCACTTCAACCCAAGATAATCCTCTACAGAGGCCCATCTTCCAGGTCACACTAGATCCTTTCCGGTTGACAGGTAGCTCCTAACAAGACTGTCGGACTGATCCTGGACCCTCTCCTTTTTAATCTTTCTTGCTGCCTCCCGCTCTTTTCCAAATAGGAACTCAGTGTGCAGAGTTCAGCTATTTTCCTCCCTCCCTCCCTTCCCCCCCCTTATTTATTTATAAATTTATTTATTTAAGACAGGGTTTCTCTGTGTAGCTCTGACGCCTTTTCTGGAACCACGCTGGCCTGGAACTCACAGAGACCGGCCTGCTTCTGCTGGGATTAAAGGCGTGAGCCACCACCGCCCGGCTCCTCCTTTACCCCTATTTTTTAAGGCAGGATCTTGCTATGCAGCAGTCTTGCCTCAGCCTCCTTGTACTGGGTGCTGGCCTTGAAGCTTGTCACTTGCCTTATTTGATACGGCCACTGAGCCTGTCTTCTCTTTTTGGGTGTCGCTTGTTCAGCTGGAGGAACGAGCAGAGCAGATCCGTTCGAAGTCCTACCTCATCCAAGTGGAGCGGGAGAAGATGCAGATGGAGCTGAGCCACAAGAGGGCTCGGGTGGAGCTGGAGCGAGTTGCCAACACCAGTGCCAGGAACTATGAGGTGGGTCCAGCCAGCCCCAGCAGGCAAAGGGCCAAACTGGGACCCAGCTGGTGGGGCCACAGGCACCAGGGCGTTCTTCTGTGGCCACCCGATGCTAGCAAGTTGGAGAAGGGGGGCTGATGTGGGGAGGACTGTAGAGGGGCTCTTTACTGTGTCTGATGCTCAGGGATCCTGTGTTGTGGGCAGACCTGCCTCTGACTGGCCTCTGCTCCCCCTTTTCTCTAGAGGAGTTGCAGTGCAGATCCGGAAGAAATACTAAGTGCTGGGGTAGGGGTGGGGTAGGGGGACAGGCTCAGGAAGTTGCAGACTTGCAGAGAGTCTTGGGATCTATGTAGTATTTTTCCAGAGCCTCAGGAAAGTTCCCTGTTATGGGGTGGGCATGGGGAAGTACAGCCCCATGATTTGGGGGATGTACAGAACAGGAACGTCTCCCATGGTAGTCAACAAAGTCTGGCATACCAAGTTGAAGGACAGCCTAGCCCCTCCCCATTGTATCAAGGCTGAACAAGGTATCCCACCACAGGGAATGGGCTCCAAAAAGCTAGTTCATGCACCTGGGATAAGTCCTGGTCCTGCTGCCAGGGACCCCACAAACAGATCGAATCACATAGCTGTTCACCCACATTCAGCAGGCCTAGTTCGGTCCCATGCAGGTTCCTGAGCTGTCAGTCCAGAGTCAGTGAGCTCCAACTAGCACCGGTCAGCTGTCTCTGGGGGTTTCCCCATCATGTTCTTGACCCCCTCTACTTCCTTTTTTTTTTGAATGCCGAATGCCGTTTGTTGAAGGAGGGAGGAGGTCTTAATTATAGGCTTACATCTGCTTCAGTTTTATTACCAGCTTTGCTGGGGCTTTCCAGGACTCTGGTCAGTATGGGAGTGCCACTGTGACTCTCAGGTGGTGCATCAGAACTCAAGTCTGTGTGACCTTCCTCCCTTCCCTGTGATGCCTGCCTGCCTGTCATTGTCTGACATGCCCATCACAGTCTGTCTTGAGCTGGTGGGAACGGCATGTAGAGTGCCGGCTGTGGTGTGATGTCCTGGTGTGGTGAGCTGAAACTGAAGTCCCCTTGTTAGGGTCCTGTGTTGGTTACTTTCCTTGTTGCTGTGGCCGAATACCTGATAAAAGTAACTTAAGGAAGGAAGGATTTGTTTTGTCTCACAGTCTGAGGGTGCACAGTCCCTCATAGCGGGAAGGCACAGCGGCAGGAACGAGGCGGTTGGTTACATCACACCTACAGTCAGGAAGCAGAGAGATGGATCCTGGTGCTCAGTGTTTCTCCTTTTTATTCAGTTTGAGTTCCCAGACTTGGATCAGGCTGCCTGTTTCAGGGTGGGTTTTCCTTCCTTAGGTAAACCTCTGAGGAAACATCTTCATAGATAGTCCTGAAGGTGTGTCTTCTAGGCCATTCTAAATCTTGACAAGTTGACAATCAAGATGAACCATAACAAGTAGATGTGTTCCACCCGGGTCCACGTCCTGTGCTGGTGGCCTGGTCCTGTCTCTCAGGCGTATCCCTCAAGGGCAGAGCCTGTCTGCTGCCGTGGGTCTCTAGTGTGCAGTGCTGATGTGGCCTCATGGGCATGGAGGACATTTGAGTGAGTGAGGGATGGTAACTGGGTCTGGTGACTCCTCTTGGGGAGAAATACACAGCAGTGGTGGCAAAGCGAGTCCTGGCCCTCCGGCTCCCGGCTGCCTTCCCAGAGGCCTGTTCTTCTTTCTCCGTCCTGCTCGGATACACTCTAAGGGTCGGGTGAGCCTCATGGTCTTGGAGCTGTAAGACTGTCCCTTGGAGTCTTGACATCCTCAGTGCCTTTCCTGGGACTGCTGCTCATTTGATGGTGGGTAGATGAGAGAGGTCAGGCACCCCTCCCATCTTGAAATAGCTATGGTGGGGGGGGGCTGAAGGGCTGGGGACCTGTGTACATGTGTCGAGCCTGCCTTGGTTGGGGCTGCGGCCCTGTGTACATGTGTCAAGCCTTCCTTGGTTGGGGCTGCAGCTCTGTACATGTGTTGAGCCTGCCTTAGTTAGGGGCTGCAGCTCTGTTTTAGACACAGGTGACATCTGCCCTCATTGAGTGGGACTGGCTGCTGAAGTTCTTGGTGGCTCTGAGTGGAGCTGGGGTGGGTGGCTTCTGCTGAGGTCAGAGTGACTATTCTTAGCATGCTCCCCAGACTCAGCTGGAGAGGCCCAAGCTGACATAAGCCTCATGTCCCTGCTATGGTAGTCACACTGTGTGTAACTGAACCTTAGTACTGTCCTCTAGCTCTCTGGGCCACACAGCTCTCCTGGAGATTAGTGTGGTGGCCCTGAAGGCGTGTGTGATGGACACTTGGGGCAGCAATGGTCCTGCCTGCAGGCTGCCATCCACGTCCCTTCCATTCTGCAGTCATCTTCTCCGTGGGGAGTTTCAACGCATTTTAATGACAGCCTGAGCATGGCCAGACAAGATCTGCTGGCGCTGCAGAAACTCAGCTTCATTCCAAGGTCAAGTCTGAATTGTAGATTTTCCGTGCTTTATCTCTTCTTGCAAGGAGGGTGGTGGTGAGCAGATGGTGTGACGAGTGTATAGTGTGGTCCATGCCAATTGCCTCTCAGAGTGGGAGCCACCATGCTGCTGCTCCAGGAGCCCTGGCACCCAGGTCTCTTGTCCCGTCCTGGCTCTCTCCTTTTGTGACTGGTAGGCCTGCCTGACTCCTCTGTGTATCACACTCCCTGACCAACTTCTTCCTTCTCTACAGCGTGAGGTTGATCGTAACCAGGAGCTCCTGGCACGCATTCGACAACTCCAGGAGTGTAAGGCTGCAGCGGAAGAGAAGATGCAGGAGCAGCTGGAGCGTCACAGGCTGTGCAAGCAGAGCCTGGATGCTGCCAGCCAGCAGCTTCGGGAACGGGAGGATGGCCTGGCTGCGGCCAAGGAGGTGAGCGCAGGCCGGTGCCTGAGACTTAGCCTCACCCTGGTGCAGATGGTTGTGAATGAATATACCCATAATTCAACATGGTGACAGCAAAGACATCTTCATTTTTTTTTCATCTGTTTTTTTGTGTGAACACACATACATGTGTGTGCATATGTCTGTGGAGGCCAGAGACCAACCTTGGCTATTTTTTCTCAGTTGCTGTTCACCTTGTTTTTATTTTAAAGATTTATTTTTAATTATACATAAACATATAGATATGTGCATATTAGTGTAGGTGCCCATGAAGACCAGAAGAGGGCATCAGATCTTTTGGAACTGGAATTAATGTGAGATACTCGATGTGGGTGCTGGGAACTTACCTTGGCTAGTTTGTATGGCCCCGCATGCTGAGCCATCTCTCCGACACCCCTCCCACGCCGTATTTTGAGACTGGATTCCTCTCCGACCCAAGACTTACCAATTAGGCTATCCTCTAGGCCAGCAAACTATAGGAACTGGGCACTTGTCTCTGTCCCCCTGCTACTGGGGTTCCTAGCGTCACCACCCCAGTTCTTGGGTAGAACTCAGGCCTTCATGCTTGCATGACACACATGTCCCTGACTAAGCCGTCTTTGCTACACGCAACTTCATTTTAAATACACATATCACGGGTGACTGCATTTTAGGGGCTGTAATCACAGTACAGACACCAGTTTTTCCATTCTACAGGGTTAGTGAGTGTGTTGACTATCTTTTTTTTGGGGGGGGGCAAGGTCTCACTTTGTTGCCTAGGCTGGCTTTGAACTTGAGACAGTCTGCCTGCCCTAGTCTCTGAAGTCCTGGGATGACAAGAGTGAGCTGCCCCCCATTTCTGAATGTGGCCTTTGTAAATGTGAATTAGAGTTGGCCAGCCCATTGTTTTTATGTTCTTCTATTTGTGTGAGTCCATTGGGTTCCCCAACATTGCTTTGCTTGGGCAAACTAGGTTCAGGGTGACAGGCCCCTGAGGAGCTCCCTGGCTGCTGCCACCCCTTGCTGGGCTGTGTTCACAGCCACTGTGAAGTATTGGTGTCACTGTCATCTTGTCTGTCATGGATAGGGAATGTTCTCGAAGTTCCTTTTTTCCCCCAGAAGATGTAAGTAGGTGCCTGTGAATTTGCATGTCTTTGATTACCAGCGAGCTCTGTTAGCATCAGAGATTGCCTTTGAACCAGGGTGCAGGTGCAACGCAGTCCAAGGAAGCTGCTGCTGGTGTGTTTTGGAGGTTGCCTGAGTGTGGGTGTGGAGGGAGTCGGACCCCCCCAGGCCTCCCGCCCCTGTGTTCAAGATCACAGGTGCCGGAAGGGAACAGCTGAGAGCTCCAGGGGCCAGCCGCATGGCATCATTGGTATTCTGTCCCCACACCTTCTCCACTTGATAGATCCTCGGAGCGGGCTGCGGGTTATTTTTGCCTCTGCAGCGCCAGGGAGCATGTTAAGGTTGTTGGCGCATCTGTCTTCCAAAGCAAGTCTTGGCAGGAGAGGAGCCGTGATCTGTTTCCAGACGAGTGGGCTCTTGCTTCACAGAGACCTGGCCCGGCTCCTTGGCCCTTCATGGTAGAGGAGGCCCTTGCATACCCCTCCGTGAAGAGTACAAGAGGCTCAGTGGCCCTCCTCAGGGAAGCCTTTCCAGGTCCAAAGTCACAGACCCTCCTCTGCGGTTCTTAGGCTCGTGCCCTGGTTCACCACCTCCCCCACCCTCACCCTGCTGTTCTGCCATTCATCTGTTCCCTCTCTGGTTCCCCTCCCCATGATGCTTGTCCTTCATCAGGGCAGACTGTCCTTGTTGTAGCACCCGGTACCTGTCTATGCTACTGAATCAGAGAGACCTCTAAAAGGTCGTACTCACTGTTAGACGATGTATGCAGGTGTACACACGTGCACATGCGCAGGTCTTTTCCAGTCACTGACAACCTTATTTTGTGACATGGGTCTCTTAGTAGACGATCTGAGGTTGTCTTCTGGTTTGATTGGCTGGCCAGCAAATTCCAGGGGTCTCTATCTGCTCCTTAGCAGTGGGACTGCAGGTGTGTGGTGCCACACCTAGCATCCTAGTCAGCGTTTCTGTTGCCATGACAACACACTGTGACCAAAAGCAATGTGGGGAGGCAAGAGTGTTCTTCAGCTTTCCGTCAGTCTGTCATGAAAAGAAGTAAGGGCAGGCACCAAGGCAGGAGCTGGAGGCAAGAATGGAAGCAGAGTCCATGAAGGAACTCTGCTTACTGGCTTGCTTCTCATGGCTTACTGAAACTGCCTTATAGCACCCAGGGTGGCACCACCCCAAGTGAGCCGGGCCGTCCACATTAATCACCAGTCAAGAAACTGCTCCATAGGTTTGCTCACAGCTCAGTCTGGTGGGAGTGTCTTCTGAATTGATGGTCCCTCATCCGAATTGACTGTACCTTTTGTCAAGCTGACATGAAACTAGCCGTAGGTACACTGACTTACTACACGAGTGCTGGGGGCTGAGCTAAGCCTCATATTTGTGCAGCATACTGACCAAGTCATTTCCCTAGTTTCCTGATTTAAAAAAAAAGATTTTATTATGTGTATGAGTGTTTTGCTTGCTTGTCTCACAGTATACTGCATACATGTCTGGTGCCACAGAAGCCAGAAGAGGCCATCAGGCCCCCTGGAACTGGAGTTATAGATGGTTGCAGGCTACTGTGGGTGCTGGGAAATGAACCCAGGTTTTCTGGAGAAGTGGACAGTGTGGTTAAGCCATGAGCTATATCTACAGTCCCCTGAATTTTGTTTGTTTTTGAAACAAGGTCTCCCTGTGTAGCCCAGGCTATCTCCTCAGACTTCCCGTTTAACTTAGCCTCAAACTTGCATGCCTCCAGCCTCAGGCTCTCAAGTTCTAGGATTAAAGGTGTGGGTAATGTTGTCTGGTTTGAACATGTTCTTTTTATTTTAATTCTTTGAAATTTATTCTTACTAGCATGTGTGATGTGTGTATGTGCATCTGTGGAGGTCAGAGGTCAACTTTGGAGTTGGCTTCTCTTTTTTATGTGAGTCCTTTCTGAGTGGCAAGCTTTACCTGCTCAGCTGTCCCACCAGCCCTGTTTTTTTTGTTGTTTGTTTTCTTTTTGAGACAAGGATTTATGTATTTCCAGCAGGACTCAAACTAGCTATGTAGCCAAAAATATTGTTGAGTGAATTTTCTCCCTGCGAGGGTGCAAGGCGCTCCTCCTCCTCCTCTAAGGTACAAATGGCAAACCAGAGTTACTCTTGGGAATCAGCGAATTTATGCTTCCTAATAGAGCATGTGTGACAGGGTGACCCCAGAGCAGCCACACTGTAAAGTCTGCACCCAGTATGGATGATGGCTTCCCCATAGCTGTGTAGATACAGCCTTTTTCCTTTAGTCCTTCCCAGCCTGTGTATTCTAGCCCCTCCCCAAGACCCCAAGGTCACATGCAAATTAGTGCAGAATTGAGAACAAGTGGGTGGGTAGAGTGGCTGGATACTCCAGATAGCTCTGGTGACCCTCTACACCCCTTCTGTGACGTGCCATCTACCATCCTCAGGCCCAGCTGAGATGATCTTGTGTAAGCAGGCACAATGGAAGTCAAGAAGGTAGCAGCTGTTTGCTTGGGAGAGTAGTGTTATGTAACAATGGCCTTGACTTCTGATCCTCCGGCCTCTAGCTCTCCCCACGCTGCTATTACAGGCATGTGCCATCACACTCTGTTTTTGGACACGTTCTTAATACCATTGTAGTCTGCGTGTTGTGATAAGGTGCAGGCTGTTATGATGTTCCCCAAGGCACCTTCCCACAGGACATGGGTGTAACAACACTACATCTTAGTGGCTTGTCAGGCACAGGGAAACAAATCTTGTGGCCTCTTTCTAGAGGGTGCTACTTAGAGAGAGCTGTTAGACTCCAATGTATCACCTATGGTCTCAGCATCACATATGGTCTTTTATGGTTCCGTCCATTTTGTTGAGATTTCTTTGCAATTGGCTTCAGGCTACTGTGTGCAAATGTTAATTCATGTAGCAGTTGTAAGTGGGCTGGCTTCTCTTGAGTGAGTAGCCAGCTTACTCTTTCTAGGAAGGCAGCTGCGGAATCCGCTGGGGAGGTGTGGATGGAGCAAGGGTGGAGGTTCATGCAAGTCCCTTTGGGTGGACATTCAATGTTATCAGATGTGCTTTCTGTCTCTCCTTGAGTCTGCTGCTCAGGGCCTCTGGCTTTGCTCTGAGACTGCTTTTTCCAAGCACTGTTGTTCTCCATTAGCTTCTGGCCCAGGTTGTTAGCTTGCTTTTCCTATCCTGAGGGGCTTTTATGATAGGATTCTAGGCAAGTGCTGCTCCCTCTGAGCCACACCCCAGCCCCTCACTGGGGGATTCTAGGCAGGGGCTCTACCACTGAGCCACACCCCAGCCCCTCACTGGAGGATTCTAGGCAGGTGCTCTACTGCTGAGCCACACCCCAGCCCCTCACTGGGGGATTCTAGGCAGGTGCTCTACCACTGAGCCACACCCTAGCTCCTCAATAGGGGATTCTAGGCAGGTGCTCTATCACTGAGCCACACCCCAGCCCCTCACTGGGGGATTCTAGGCAAGTGCTCTACCACTGAGCCACACCCCAGCCCCTTACTGGGGGATTCTAGGCAGGTGCTCTACCACTGATTCACACCCCAGCCTACTGGGGGATTCTGGGTGGGTGCTCTACCACTGAGTCATACCCCCTATACCCTTCCAATAGTTATTCTACCATTATACTACATCTCTGCCTTCTTTCTCCCCCCTTTTTTTTGAGATTAAAAAAATTATTTTTACTTTCATTTATATGTGTGTGTGTGTACATATGTGGGTATGTGCATGTGAATGTAGATGCCCATGGAGGCTGGAGGTCAGAGGCATTGGATTCCCTGGAGCTGGTATTATAGGCAGTTGTGTCAGCTGGTATGGGTGCTGGGAACGGACCTCTAGAAGAGTAGTATGTGTTTCTAACCACTGAGCTATCATTATTCTCAACTTTATTTATTCATTTTTTAATAAATACTTGCTTAATGGATTTATTTATTTATTATTTATTATATATATTGTGTTCTACCTACACACTGGGAGAGGTCACCAGATCTCATTACAGATGGTTGTGAGCCACCTTGTGGTTGCAGGAATTGAACTCAGGATTACTGGAAGAACAGCCAGTGCTCTTAACCTCTGAGCCATCTCTCCATCACAGCTTTAATTTTTTTTTTTTTAAGACAAGTCTTACCATATAGTCCTGGCTGGCCTTGGACTCAGAGTTCGCCTGCCTCCGCCTCCTAAGAGTTGAAAATGTGTGCCACTGTGCTTTACCCTCTGTGTACTTTTTATTTTGACATGGGTTCTCATTATGCTGCCCAGGTTGGCTTTGGTCCTCCAGGGGCTTAAACTTTAATTCCCTTTCCTCAGGCTTCCAAGAGGCTGGCGTGGCAGGCCTGCACTGTTGTACTCTGAAACAAAGTCCTGACGACAGTTTGCATCTTGACCGGGACCTTGTCCTCCCATCCTGGGTTACATTCTGTTGGGGTGTTGGCATGCAGGCGTTGGGGTGGAGGTCTGAGGTGTGGAGAGAGCTGAGGTACATACGCAGTGTCCAGGGAGCAGGGAGCTGGCTGTGACCCACATCTGTGTCAATGATGAAGAGCACAAGGCAGACCTTGAGCCAGGGTGCTTGTGAAAGAGGGTGCTGTCTACTCACCACATGCTCCCAGGAGAGTGGGCTCTGTTCTGCCCTGGGTAGCACATGGGAGGTGCCCTGCTCTTCCTTTCTCCTTGGTCTCTGTATGTGAGAGTCATGCTTGACTACTGAGTCTGCATGCAGACAGGACCCCAGTGAGCAGCCAGTTTTCTCCACTTACAGACGATCAGTTCCTTGAAGGGCCGTGTCTCTGAGCTGCAGTTGAGTGCCATGGACCAGAAGATGCGAGTGGAGATTCTGGAGTCTGAGAAGCAGGAACTGAAGGAGCAGCTGGACCTGCAGCAGAGGTGAGAGCATGGCTAGCCTGTCAGTCTCCAAGACAGGCCTGCCATAGACACATAGGGACACACAGGCCTCTGCACTGGGGAGTGAGCGGCAGAGTAAGGGGTAATGACTTCATTCTTTCCTTTCTGGGGTGAAGTGCCTTCTTGGAGCTGGCTTCCAGAGGAGGGCAAGCTAAGCTAGGTTTCCAGGGCATGGGTTGCTGTGCCTGGGCAAGCCGTTCTAGGTCATAGTTTACTCGGATATGTGGTGGCTAGGAGGCTTTGGATTCCACCCTGAAGGTCTGGTCCTTACCCTAGGCAGGCATTGCCTGAGAAATGTTCTACCCCTAGTATGGGTAGGCCTTGGTGGATGCCTGCAGTAGCGCCATGGCTGGCAGACACTGCAAGTGGTGGGCAGAGAACCAGGTAGTGCCTCGGGTAGCCTGGGCTCTCTTGTAACCCCATCAACATCACAGTCTTCAAGCCTGTGCAGAAGCTAGCCCAGGACTTGTGGTCTTCCTACATAAGGGGTGTGTGTATGTGTGTGTGTGTGTGTGTGTGTGTGTGTGTGTGTGTGTGTGTGTGTGTGCATATGCCTGCATCCTGGGGGCTCAGGCTGAGGGGTATTATGGACTGGCCTCTTTTCTCATAGGAAATGGCAGGAGGCAAATCAGAAGATTCAGGAACTGCAGTCCAGTCAAGAAGAGAGAGCTGACCATGAGCAGAAGATTAAGGTAGGCGTTTCCTGTCAAGCCTGTGCAGCTTCCTGAACTAAGCCAGGGATAGGGTCAGCCTTCCTATCACTCACAGGCCTTCCGAAATGGAGGTGTGCTCATTGGTATGTGAGGATGCTGATTATCTTGTGGTTGCCAGGCCCTGTGCTAGCTGGCTAGGGAGGCCACAGTGAGTATTCCATGGAAGCTGGCACCTTAGTGATGAAGGCCCACTAGAAACCCACGGGCAAAGAAAGGTAACACTGAGGACCGTGCAGTCTAGACTTAGAGAGGTAGGCACAGGACACACCTGTGATGGGAGGATCACACTTGAGACTAGCTTGGACTCCATGAAGTACGTTTAAATCCTGGCTGTATTTGCACGGCCAGAGCATGGCTGAGATAGGACACCAAGCTAGAGTTGTCTGATTTAAGTCAGGCTCCCTTCCTCTAGTGCAGTACTTCTCAACCTGTGGGTTATGAATGACCCTTTCATAGGGGTCACCTAAGACCATTAGGAAATATACATATTATTAACCTCACGTTTCATAACAGTAGCAAAATTACAGTTATGAAGCAGCAATGAAAATAATTTCATGGTTGGGGTCAGCACACCATGAGGAACTGTGTTAAAGGGTCACAGCATTAGGAAGGGTGAGAACCCCTGTTCTCGTGGGTGTTACTGGAGCTCCCTTCCATAGTGCCTGTGCCTTTAGGGTACTGTCCAATCTGAGGAGGGGGAGCTGTGTCGGGTGTCTCCCTGCTGCCCCTGCTGTGTGTGGAGGGTGGGGTGGGCAGCTCCTCATGCCTCTGTTATCTTTATCTTCTTAACTATTTATTTTATTTATATATGTGTGTGGGTGTGGGTATCTGCAGAGGCCAGAAGAGGTCTGGAGTTAGAGTTAAGGGCAGTTGTGAGCTGCCTGACTAGGTACTGGGGACTGAATTTTGGTCCAGCAAGTGAGTGCTTAATTGCTGAGCCTTCTCTCTAGACCCCGCCCTCTGCCTTTTTAGCCACCTTCTTCCTAGTTCTTGTCCCACCACTCATTATTTCCTTGTGCCTTGTGCATAGAGGTTGACCAGTTGGCCCTCTCTGTCACTTTCTTCCCACTACTTGACTCTACCTGGGTGGAGCTAGGCACCATGAGGGTTTGTTGATCAGTTGATTTGCTTCTGTGTTTATATACAGCCTGTTCAGTGACTTGTCACACTAGATGCCAGTGCTACCTTGTTGAGGGCAGGGTGACAGGTACAGTGTAGGAACATCTGTCACACAGTGGGGAAAGATTCAGCTGCTGCAGGTTCACCACTGGCACAGCAGAAGCTGACCACAGGTGGCCAGAGGTGTTCTGTGCACAGCATTTCGGCCACAAGTGCCGTGGGCTCTTGCTGTTGGGGACCAGAGGCCTGGATGGGATGTGGGTGGGCACAGGCAGGAGGGACAGTGCTGTGGGTGCTGGCTCTTAGGTACTGTCCAGAGCTGCTCTAGAGGTGATGATGAGGGTGCAGATGAGCAGAGTAGCGGGCATAGTCCTGGAAGGCTTCCTAGAGGGCCTGGGATAAGGTAGAAGACCTTTGAGGCTCCCATCACTTTGCTTACACAAATTGTATTTAATTAAAAATGAGGTGTATATTTCTGTCTGTGTGAGTATGCATATGTGAATGCAGGGGTACATGCGTGCAGGTGTCAGGGAGGCCAGAGCTGTTGTGTCCGCTGGGCCTGGAGTGACAGACAGTCATGAGTTTGACATGAGTGCTGGAGGTCAAGCGCTGTTCCTCAGGATGGTGTCCCCTCCCCTCTTCTTTTGAACAGGGTCTCACTGACTGAGACTCTCCATTGGCCTTCCTCCGCCTAGGATTGAAAAATGTGTACCACTGTTCCCAGCTTATTTTTTTTTTAATCCTTTTAAATGTTTATTTATTTATTTATTTTTGAGTCAAATCTTCCTATATAGTCCTGGCTGTCCTGGAAATTGCTATGTAGACCAGGATGGCCTTGACCTCACAGAGCTCTTCCTGCCTCTGCCTCCCAAGTGCTGGGATTAAAGGCATATGTTACTACACCTGTCTTTTTTTTTTGTGAGGGGGGGTGCCTAGGGTATTTATAGCCTCATGCTTCTTACATGGCAAGTACTTACTGACTGAGCTAGCCCCCTAGCTCCTGGCACCTCCATTTCTTCTCTTAGGCTGACCATCATGATTTCAGTGTGTCAGTCCTTCTGCCTATTCCAGATCATTCTGTGGTTGGAGGCCTGTGAGTCCTTAGGCTAGCCTTCTGTTTTCCTGAGCCTCCTCTTTGCCTCTTACAGGACCTGGAGCAGAAGCTGTGCCTACAAGAGCAGGATGCAGCTGTGGTGAAGAGCATGAAGTCTGAGCTGCTGAGGCTTCCTAGGATGGAGCGCGAGCTGAAGAGGCTGCGTGAGGAGAACACTCATCTGAGGTGAGGGCCCGTGCACAACCTGCTGCCCCCAGCTGGGAGTAGGCTGCCTGGGTTTGGTGTCTCTTGGGCCCATCTCCAACATGTGTGGCTGTTGGCATGACTGTTCTGGCCCCATAGGGAGATGAGGGAGACCAACGGACTACTCACAGAGGAGCTGGAAGGTCTGCAGAGGAAGCTGGGCCGTCAGGAGAAGATGCAGGAAGCTCTGGTTGACCTGGAGTTGGAGAAGGAGGTGAGTGGTGGGTGAAGCATGACTCCAGGGCTATCCTCCACCCTGTCGGGAGCACCCTGGGCATCTCCGTCACACACAGTAACTGGTCTGCCATGGGGCTGCTGTAGTGGGTAGCACCATCAGTTATGAGACTCTGCAGTCACTGCTGACCATTGCAGATAGAAGCTTCTCTGACTAAAGCTGACAGCAGTATATTCTATGGGCATAAATGTAGCTATTTAGAAGGCAACTCGACAGATCCATTATGTACAGTAGTTGTTGCTTCTGTATTAGGGTCCGTGACATCCTTAGCCATGGGCTTTTGACCTGGGTTTACAGTGCCAGGTGGGATTTCCCTCTTCTGGAATGAGCATCAAATCTAATCAGAAAGCAGTTGGTTACCCTGGTAACATACCTGCCATTGTTGCATCCTTAGGCTCACTTAGCTTGGTTGCTTGTTCTTGTACACACAGGTTGGATAAGGCTGTTGATCACAGTTCTTCCCTAGCAGCCTGCATAGTTCCTTGTAGCACCCATCCTGAGGACAAGGAGCTAATAGGGAGGAAGCAGCTAGCAGTTGTAGTTTGATTTCTGTGTTTTCCATAGTGTATGCTGTCTGTAGCAACAGTGTCTTACCGTGTAATTCTGATGGCAGCCAAGAGCAGTACAATTTCCCTCCGTTGTTTTGAGCCAGTCTCTCACTGAACCTGGAGCTTGCTAAATGAGCTAGCCTGGATGACCAATGGGCTCCAGGTCTCCGCCTTGGTTTTAGGTGGCTGCTCCTATGCCTAGCTTTTGTTAAATGAGTGTTGGGATTAAACTCAGATTTCATGCTTGTGTGGTAAGCTGCTTGCTGGACTGAGCTTCTGTCTCCCCAGTTCCATCTCTGTCTTCTTTTGAAGTCCCAGACAGCAGAGGGCCTGGTACTGCACAGTTCTCTGTGACCAGCTCCTATCTGTTTGCACAGTCCCAGACAGGCCTCTCTTGTAGGCTGGTCAGGGACCCGGAACTTTTTTTGTCCTTCCCTGGCATTCTGTCTAGAGAGCCTTTCTTTTGGTCTTGAGTGAGTGAGTTCATTAAGTCTAGAGCAAGCAAAAGGTAAAGAAAACAGCAGCAAGTAGCAGAGAGAAAGGGAGAAGCAGCAGTGTACAGGACAAAGCACCCAACTGGGTGCTCAAGCATCCTGCAGAGATGACTTGGAAGTCCTGCTGGGGTTCCAATGGAGAGTTTGGGGCAGACCATCCTCTCCATGGGTGATGCTTCTGGCTTCACATTCTCACCACAGGCGCTTTTATACCATGAATAAGCAATAGGTACCTTTGTTGGATGGTTCCCCTTTTAGCTATTCCCAAGGGCCAAGTGTTTTGTGGGTTTTTTTTTTTTTTTTTCCTGAGACAGAATTTCTCTGTGTAGCCCTGGCTGTCTTGGCTCTGTAGACCACATTGGCCTTGAACTCAGAGATCCATGAGTGCTGGGATTAAGTGGTGTGCCACCACGGCCCAGTACCAAGTGTTTTTAGTGTCATAGAAGCTTGTAGTTTTCTTCCTCCTTGTTGCAGGACAAGGGGGTTCAGTCTGTAGTTGAATTTCTTTACTCTTGTTCTCTGGGAGGCCTGCCACCCAGCTCCCAAATAATCACATGGAGTCTTATTCTTACTTATGAACGCCTGGCTTTAGCTTGGCTTATTTCTAGCCAGCTTTTCTTAACTTATCCCATCTACCTTTTGCCTCTGGACTTTTACCTTTCTCTATTTCTGTATATCTTTTCTTTCCTTCTTATGTCTGGCTGGGTGGTTCCCCTGCCCCTCACTCTCCCTTTTTATTCTCTCTGCCTGCCAGCCCCGCCTATCCTTCCTCTTGCCTTGCTATTGGCTGTTCATCTCTATTAGACCAATCAGGTGTTTTAGACAGGCAGAGTAACACAGCTTCACAGAGTTAAACAAATGCAACATAAAGGAATGCAACATGTCTTTGCATCATTAAACAAATGTTCCACAGCATAAACAAATGTAACACATCTTAAACTAATATTCTACCATACCTGTCCTGGGACATGAAATAAACTGGTTGAAGTCTGAGACAAGGAAGCAAGGAAGGCTAGGTTGGTCCCTGAGCCCACTTTCAACAGGTGCAGACAACACATGACATTTACCAATGTAATTTATATCACACCTAGATCTAATGTTTAGTCTTTGACATTTTTTGAGGTTTAGGATGTAGAATCACACTGCTTATTTCGATGTTGTACATTGAAGTGTTCTGGCTATTCACCCTAGGTCAGTCCATGCCCTGTCTGTCTTACGGAAAGCAGTCAGGGCCTGGCATGGAACAGTGTAAGTTTTTATTTTATGTTTTTATGTTTGTGTATATGTGTGTGTATGTGAGAAAGAGTGAGTGAATGCCAACTGTGTGTGTGTGTGTGTGTGTGTATGTATGTATGTTTGTGTGCATGTGTGTGTATGTATGTATGTATGTATGTGAGAAAGCGAATGCACATGCCACAGTGTATGGGTGTATGTGTATGCACGTGTGTATGTGAAAAAGTGAGTGTGCCAAAGCATATGTGTATATGTATGCTTGTGTGTGTGTATAAGTATGTGTGTGAGAAAGAGTGAGTGAATGTATGTGCCACATTATATAGCTGTCCCAGGACAACTTGTGAGAGTAGGTTTTCTCCTAGCATGTGCATTTTGGGGATCAAATTCAGTTCACCAGGCACGTTGGTGAGTTCTTTTGTCATCTTGTTGGCCATCTTGCCATCTTGAGTGATTTTGTTTTGTGGGGTTCAAGCTGGTATAGAACAGGCAAACAGGTATGGTTGGCTCTGTCTCCCCATTGTGGCTGGCTAGACCCATCTGAGCCGTCCTTGGTCCTGGCCTACTATAGAACTGGGGAAAACTTGGCCCTAGCATGGAGTTCATCTGCCTAGGGCTTAGCATTCTCCGAGAGGCTCCCAGAAGATCAAGAGAGATCTATCCTTTCGAGTAAGGACTGGGTTTGTACCAGGCCCAGGCTACTGCAGGACTGTGGCACTCTTACAGTGCTGGGAATGTGCCTGGACTTGACCGTAGGGCAGAAAGGTGTGAGGCGTAGGCTAATCATGTACCTTCTTGAGCTAACGTTGCACAGCCACCTCTGGCCTCAGATGGGACGGGGCACTCCAGTACCTTTGTCATTGTTAGCTTTCACATGACAGTTACTGGGTAGGAGACGTTGATGACTCTAATTGTCTTTCTAGAAACTGCTTGCAAAGCTGCAGAGCTGGGAGAAACTGGACCAGACCATGGGCTTGAATCTCAGGTGGGTGAGTTGCTGCTGTCTCCAGCCCGGGTTGCCACCTTCCTGTGCTGTCCTCCGCCTCTTGGCTCAGAGTCCTCAGAGGACAGGGCAGGCAGGCTTCTTCGTGTGCTGTGGTGAGGAGCTCTCGTTTAGGCTTACTGGGTGGTTTGCTCGGGAGGGAGGTAGAGCCTCATTGTAAGACTGTTGAGAATCTGCATATCCACAGAGTGGGCAACATTGCACTGGCCTGCGTGTTCACAGGACCCTGTGTGTATAAGGAAGCAACTGCTTTGGGGGAAAACAATGCCTTTTACTTGATGATAACCTGTGGGGGTGAACTGAGTTAAAACCCCATCGTACTGGAAAATTCATGTCCCAATGGAGCCGATGGAGCATCCCCATGTGACTGGTCTGTGAGGCATGGTTCCAGGACAAGCTCCAAAGCTACACAGAGAAACCCTGTCTAGAAAACCAAAAAAAAGGAAAAAGAAAGCAAATGTCCTCGTAGGCATGATTGGCTGACTTGGGTACTCTTCAACCAAGTTGACAGTCCGAGTTAACTGTTGAGGGCCCAGTGTGGTGACCGAGTAGATGTAGGTGTTTGTCACACAGTCCTATGCATCTGTGCTTGGTTCCTGGAGCATATTAAAGGTAAGATAAGAACTGACTCCACAAGGCTGTCCTTGGACTTCCTTACTCTTGCTGTAGTTTGTGTACTCCTCTTCCCATAATGGACGGAGGTAGTCACAGACACACACACCATCATCATCATCATCACCACCATCATCATCATCATCATCATCATCATCATCATCACACCATCATCATCATCATCATCATCATCATCACCATCATCATCATCACCATCATCATCATCATCACCATCATCATCACCATCATCACCACCATCATCATCACCATCATCATCACCATCATCACCATCATCACCATCATCACCATCATCATCATCATCATCATCATCACCATCATCATCATCATCACCATCATCATCATCATCACCATCATCATCATCATCATCACCATCACCATCATCATCATCATCACCATCATCATCATCATCATCACCACCACCACCATCATCATCATCACCATCACCATCATCATCATCATCACCATCATCATCATCATCATCATCAGAGGTAGACACAGACACACACCATCATCACCATCACCATCACTACCATCATCATCATCATCATCATCAGAGGTAGACACAGACACACACCATCATCACCATCACCATCATCATCATCATCATCATCATCATCATCACCATCATCATCATCATCATCATATCATCATCATCAGAGATAGACACAGACACACACACCATCATCATCTGTCCAACCTGTTTTAGGGATTTTATGTTTTTATAAAGACTTTTTAGAATCAGCTTTGTATTTGTATGTGTGTGTGCATGTACATGGGGATACATGAATCAGTGTACGAGTCCAGGATATTCACATTGTCCTGTAGCCCTCACACCAGAATTCTTGTTCACTTACTAAACACTGACTCCCTGGTCCCTGGTATTAGCACTTAGGCATCTGTACTGGCCTGCCCTTAGGGTCCTGACAGGATATATCCTCAGCTGTAGCCACTAAGAGCCCCTGTGCACATTTGCTACATTTCCCTATAAAAGGTGGGCCTTGCCCACCCACCTCTGTCTCCTTTCTCTTTCTCTTCCTCATCCCCAGGGACCCGTCTCTGCCCCTTCTCTCCCCTCCCCTCAATAAACCTCCTACATGGGCCCTGTTGTATGGTGTGTCTTCTTCCTGCCGTTTTTAAAGTACAGCACCTGGTAACCCCCATTCAGCTGTCTTCATGGTTTTTTGATCTTTGATTCTACATATCCAATAGGAGCAGGGTCCTATGGTGTTCGCCACTTTGTGAATGAATGGCTTATTTCATTGAACATCATGTCCTCAAGGTTGGCTTGTGTTTTAGCAGGTGACAGGATTTCTCTTAAAGATTTTACTTTTATTTGTGTGTGTGTGTGTGTGTGTGTGTGTGTGTGGTTATGTGCATGTTTGAGTGCATGTACTTACAGAGGCTAGAAGAGGCATCAGATCCACTGGATCTGGCAGTCGTGAGCCACCTGATGTAGGTGATGGGAACTGACCCTGGGTCCTCTGAAGGAATTCAAGCACTCTGCATCTCTCCAGCACCTTTCCACCCCCATTTTGGAGACAAGTTTCATGTTGTCTAGGCTGGCTTCAAACTTGCTGCATAGGATGTCTTTGAACTTCTGATCCTACTGCCTCTACCTGCCCAAAGGATTACCAAGAGTGTCATCCGTGTTTGGTTCTGTGTAGTGCTGGAGAACAGAACCAGGCCAGGGCTTCATGTAGACTAGGGAAGTTTCTGCTGACTCGGCGTTCTGTCAGCACACCCTCAGGGCAGCAGCTCCCCTTTAGAAAACATTTTCCTCTCCTCTCTCTTCTCTTTCTTTTTTGGGGGCGGGTAGTACTGGAGATTGGACCTACTTCTTTATGCATGCAAGGCAAGTGCTCTACCACTGACCTGTAGCCCGGGGTCCTTCCTCTTTAAGGTCTACTAACTCACCATGTGGACACGAGCTTTTTCTCTTCTGCTCAGGCAGGGATGCATTGTTTGTTGCTCAGTGTCCCCGCTCTCTTGAAGAACTCTGTAGAGAACATACAGACACTTGAAGATCAGTCTGGGCTTCATGCCCAGGCCATCCGTAGGCTTCTTCTATTTTATATTATTTGAGAAACCACTGAGTGGGATCTGGGTGTCCAGGAATGCTCCAGCATGGGCCTAAGAGCCCTCCCAAAGTATAGGGCAGGAAGCTTACGATCAGCGTTGAATAAATTCAGTGCTCAGGTGACAGTGGAGACTTACAGAGTTGTACAGAGCACCTGTGCTTGCCTTATCACGGTTGGGGGCACACATCTTTGGCTGCTAGTGTCCTGGAGTTAAATCTGCTTTAGAGTTCTAGACGTAAGTGGCCCACTTTGGAAAGAGTCTCTGTCACCAGAGGCAGCTCCCTAGCTTTGACATTGGTTCTGTGTACTCTTCAGAGGGACACACGAGACTCTCTTCGGATTCCTCTGTAATAAAACAAAACAAAACAAAACAAAAAAACAGTATGTGCTCAAGCATGTATGTGTGTGCACAAGCATGTGTGTGTGTGTGTGTACATGTGTGCATTCATGCATAACTCTGTCATTCATTCATTCATTCATTCATTTGAGATAGGGTCTCTAGTAGCTGAGAGCACAGGCTGGTACTACAGATCACAACTCCCTTTTGAATTTTGAGTGAGATGATAATGACATGCGGGGTGACGGACAGCTCCTTGGTATATGACTGAAGGGTGCTGAAGACATGTCACCTGCGCTCCTCTCAGGCGGGCAGGTCACAGCATGTTCCCTTACTTTCCCCAGCATTCCTCTCTGTTCCTGCCAGGCTGTTCCTGCCCCCAGGAGACAGCAGTTCTCAGTTCTGTTTCCACCTATCAGTTTCCTCTGTTCTAGAATTGTAAAGCAGGGAGCTGCGCTGTTTCCGCCTTTGATGGCTTCTTCTTTGTCCTGGGGCTGAGACAGAAGCTGAGTTCTGTCTGTAGCTCTAGGATGGGGCCTGGTGACATCATCTCTGTCTGTGCTGGTGACCCTCTAGCTCCACGATCCTCTTGGCCTTAGCTTCGCTCAACACAACACTTTTCAGAGGAAGCATATTTGGGGGCCATACCAGGGGTCATCCCTTCTTGTTGGGTGGTGGTCTATTGCAGGGACATGAGGGTGGCATCTGTTTTCTGTTGGGAATCGGGACATGGATGCCTCCATCTTGTGTATAGCTCAATTGCCTTCACCTAAGCTGGTACCTAAGACTGAAATTACTGGGCCAGTTAGTCAGTGTGTATTTAGCCCCATGAGAATTTCTGGCCAGGTGGTTATCCAGAGAGGTCACTGGTTTTGCTGGCTGTCTTTCCCGCTGCTCTGAGCAATAAGGCCAGATGGAGACTGCCTGAGCTCAGCTGTCTTATAATCACACTGTCCCCTGCTGGCTCTGGAGTCATCACCTTCCAGTGGCAGCGGTGCCTTCGTCACTCTGTCACTTGACAGCGTCTCTTCATTTCCTCTCTAGCCATCTGCAGCATCTTCTTTCAGAGGCTAGCCCAGCAGGCCCAGGCTGCATGCTTCCCCCTGCCCTCTGGGTTTGTTAGCTGCTGGCAAGGGTCCTTCCTCCTCCCAGGGCTGCTCTGCCCAGACAAGACACCTCCGTGACTTCTTTCCTGTGACGGAGATCAGAGGCCCCTCATGCTCAGTTGGACCAGCCCTGTTGGAACACTGGCATGCTGGTGTGCCTGCGTGCCCAGTGACTGCCTATCAGGCCAGTGCAGCCATTGCCTTTTCTGGAGTAGCACAGGCCACATTGGCCGGGTTGCAGTGTCTAGCTGCTTGGTGAGCCCTTTGGGTGTATTTCCGCCACTGTCTGCCCTGTCAAGAGCTCGGCTGGTGTGAAGGCAAGCTTGTCCTTGGGTGCTGTCTAGCTGCCTGTGCTGGGTGAGAGGGAGGAGTGGTGGTCCATGTTTCATGGAGGAAGGTGGGGGACACCCTTCTCGGGAGCCGCTCTGCCTTGGACCTCTCTTCTCTTAAGTGAGGAGGAGTGCATGGCTTTTCCCAGCTGTACCTGTGAGGTCCAGTAGGGTCATGTCCTTAGGAAGCATCTCACCTGGTGAATGGCCTTTCTGGAAGGCAGAGGGTGCTGGCTTCTTTGTCCACAGCTTCCTTATAGCTGTTAGGTATACAGTGGGCTGCTGAGGCTGCCTGGCACCTTGGAAGCCTGCTTACTTTCCTTATACATCCTAGGGCAGAGGTTTGGGTACAGGGACCCTGGGTAACTTGTACTTTACCCCTGTGGCTACACTCATCCCATGATGGTGTGGGATGAAGACCAGCTGCACAAACGTGCCTTGTGTGTTCCTCTCGGAGCCTGGAGATTCCATTTGCTCTGAGTTAGTTCATCAAGCCTGTTTATTTATTTTTTTTTTAAGCAATTATGTAATTATTCCAGTGGGTGTGAAGTGCTGTCTGCCTGGGATTTTTAATCCACATCTGCTCAGTGACTGATCCCCTAGTGTCTGTCATGGGCTGCTCCTCATGTTCTGAGTGGTGTGTGCTCTTTTGCAAGTGTCTGTTCTGTTGTGTTTTACAGCCTTTTATTGGTTTATTTTATTGTTCTTTTATATAGGGTGATTGTACTCTCGTGTTAGTGTGAGTATGCACATGTCAAGGCACTCATGTGGAGGTTGGAGGACAGTCTCAGGTGTCCTTACCTTCTACCTTGCTTGAGACAGAGCCATCACCGCTGGGAACTCCAGGTTGGGCAGCCTGTGAGATTTGGGGTATTCTGAGTCCACCTCCCCTCCTATCTCCCCAAAGGTGTGCTTGTATTAGAGACTTAGGCATTACCCCTTCTATATTGTGCATCCCCTCTCTCAAAGAGCCGTCTCCTAGGTCAGGAGGAATTTTGTTTTTGTTTTTGTTTTTCCAGACAGCATTTCTCTGTGTGTAGCTCTGGCTGTCCTGGAACTCCCCCATATAGACCAGGCTGGCCTTGAACTCAAAGAGATCTGCCTGTCTCTGCCTTCTGAGTGCCAGGGTTAAAGACATGCACTACCACCACTTGGCTAGGAATTTCTTTTTTCAAAGGTTTATTTTTGTGTGTGTTGTTGTTTTGCCTGCATGTATGTCTGTGTAAGGATGTCAGGTACCCTGGAAGTGGACTTACAGACAGTTGTGAGCTGCCATGTGGGTGCTGGGAATTGAACTTGGTCCTCTGGAAGAACAGCCAGTGTTCTTAACCTCTGACCTGGGCTATCTCTGTAGCCCAAAGGAGGAATTCTAATCCAGAGTGTGCTGATAGCTATCCACCATTCTACCATATAAAAGGAGAAAGAATATCAGAAATGTTTCTGTTTAGATCATAGAACATAAAAACATTGCCCACAGATGGCCTCAGTAAGACTTCCCTCTTTAGTTAAAACTCATTTCTGTATAATTAATTCTTACCGGTCACATCTGGGTTGATGGTTTCATGGAACCATATGGCTCTTCACTCAAAGAGCAGTCTGGAAGTCTGGATGCCATTGGAAGTTCTTGCTCAGGTGTCTAGTTCCCATGAGTCCAAGTTTGGTCCTCCATGGGGAAGATGGCAGCTCTGCCCATGGTCACCCTGAGTTTCCATCCAGCTCTTGAGAGTGCAGAGTGACTGTCTAGAGGTGACGAAAGCCTTACTACCGTGGTAACTTGTACTTGCTGATGGTGTTCAGATGGCAGGCATGAGTGAGGAGGAAATTGGGTTGTTTCTGTGGCATCAAAAACAGAGATATAACGAAGCAGTTAGAAAATTAGACACAGCATAGCCATGGATAGCGAGTAAGCCTATTTGAAAGAAGTGAGTGGAGGTCAGTCAGCATCTAATTCATCAGAATGGATGAATGTCATTTTTCTACAGAAACTCTTGATATACAACAGCTGGTGGAAGGCAGGACATTCTGGGAATATACCAAGGGTTGTCACACAAAGAGATTCAGTGAGCCTGGCCAGCATCATGCCATTTTTATTTTCACAGACCACTGGGCAGGTCTGAGGTGCATCTACCCAGTTCTCTGTGTGTATGAGACGAGCAGCCTTTTCTTGTGTACTGACTTTGTACTGAGTGGTCCATTCATTTTCCTTTCAGTGTGCTGGCATCTTCCTCTTTTAGATTCCTTGGAAATGTGTGCAGGTGCATGTCTCTGTGTTCACACAAGCGTGTGTGCATGTGGAGGCCACAGGGCAGTCTCAGTTATTGTTGCTAGTCTTTCTGTCCACTCTTTTGAGACAGATTCACACTAGCCTGGCACTTGGTGATTAGGCTGGGCTGGCCTGCCAGTGAGCATGTCTGTCTCTGTCTTTCTAATGCTGGAATCACAAGAATGTGCTATTATGCCTAGCAGCTGCTGCTGCTGCTGCTGCTCCTGCTGCTGCTCCTCCTCCTCCTCCTCCTCCTCCTCCTTCTCCCCTCCTCCTTCTCCTCCTCCTCCTCCTCCTTTAGTATTTATTGATATTTAGTTTTGTGTTCTGTTATGTGTATGGGTGTTTTGCTTATATGTTTGTGTATGCAGCATGTATATGTCCCATGTTGAAGGACATCCCCTGGACTTGGAGTTCACATGGTTATGAGCCACCATGTGGGTGCTGGGAACAGAACCTGGGCCTCTAGAAAAGCAGCCAGTGCTCTTAACCATGAGTCATTTCTCCAGTCCCCATGCCTAGTTTTTTAATGTGGGTTCTGGGGGAATCAAACTTGGGTCCTCATGCCTGGAAGACAAGCACTTTACAGACTGAGCCATTTCCCCAGCCCCTTATGTTATTTTTTGCAAGCTTTCCAGATGATTTTGAGGTTAGATCAGGACTGGGAGGACCAGGATGTTGGAGGCAGGATCTGACCTAACCTTGCTGGGGGAATTCCCAAGTTGCTACCATTCCAGTGTCAACTGAGCAATCATCACACTAGGTGTCTTATCAGTAAAACACAACTCACTTTACCAGGCTTTTTGTTAGAGGTAGTTTGGGGATATGGAAACTGATAAAGGTGTCAAATACAAGCTTATCAGATGAAGATGGAGAGCAATGATATATAAATGTGTGTGTGTGTGTGTGTGTGTGTGTGTGTGTGTGTGTGTGAGAGAGAGAGAGAGAGAGAGAGAGAGAGTATTCACTGTATATATCTTTTTGTCTTCCTGACACTCAATTTCCACACTGATGAGAGTTTGTCTCAGAAGGGAAGGCTCATGTGATAAGGGACAGAGAGAAGCTGGTTTATAGGGAGAGTTGATGATGGACTTCGCTGACTCAAGAGAACTGAATGCTAATTTGGGAGAGGTGAAAGCCAGGAGCCAGCTCGATTTATGCTGCATGGCTCTCACCAAACTCAGGAGCTCTCTCTGGTCATACACCTCCGGGTGAGCTATGAACAAGGGAAATAAGAGTGATTTGTAACAGACGCTGTGAGCTTGTAAGGGCAGCAGAGCCCTGGAGCCTCCAGTGTAACAGTGGGGTTCCTGTACGCTCAGCGTGGCAGAGAGATGGTACCAGGCAGAGGGTGAAGCCTCCAGCCCCTGTGGTTGGTGCCATGGTACGTGACGAGGTGAACTTGTGCATGACTTTTGCTGAGGTTACTAGTCTCTATCCTACTTGGCACTGATTCTGGCTAGCAAACTGTCACCCACTGAGGAAATGAAAGCGCCTCCAAAGCCCATTGTAGTGAACCTGCAAGCTTATTGGGCTTACTAACGGAACATGAGGAAGGGGTCATGTACAGTGTAGAGGACCCCAAGGGATCTACATCACTGGGAAGTCTCACCCTAGCCTGAATGAAAACTTCCTATAGCTTCAGGGATGGAGTCCCCCATTCACTTATGCCTACACACCCTGGAGATGCTGCCACCTCCTGAGACCCCGTGACCATGGCAACATGTACAGCTGGGGTAGGTGGAGCTCAGGTGGGGATCACTAGTAGGTCATCACAGCTATTCTGTTGTGTGACTTATAGCCACATGGCTTGGTACCTTTTCTCAGTTCTGCCTTGTCATCTTGCTTCCTCTGTGTCTGGCTGGCAACTCCTGACTCAGCCCTTCCTTTTCCCAGAATTCCACTTGTCTGCTCGTACCTCCTATACTTCCTCCCTGGCTACTGGCCAATGAGTGTTTTATTTATCAACCAACCAGAGCTTCACAGCACACAGAATGTCATCCCATAGCTTATGTGCATGCCTGTGTGTAAGTGTTAGTTTGTGTACATGCATGCCTTTGTGTGCATGCATGTATTGTATATGTATATGCATGCCTCTGTGTTTGGTTTGTGTGTGTGTGTGTGTGTGTGTGTGTGTGTGTGTGTGTGTGTGTCTCCAGAGGAGGATGCTGGGGGACCCGTTCTATCATTCTTTCCTTTGTTCTCTAGTGATAGGGTCTGTACTAGTTTGCCTTCTGTTGTGATAAATATCACAGCCCAAATCACCTTTGGGACGGAAAGAGTTTACTGGCTCACAGGTCACAGTCTGTCGCGGAGTGAAGTGAGGGCAAGCATGTGGAAGCAGGAACTGAAGCAGACCGCGGAGGAGTGCTGCTTACCTGTTTGCTTTCGTGGCTTCATCAGCTTGTCTTCTGCTTTCTTGTCTCAGGACCACCCACCCAGGGGTGGCAATACGCACCGTGGACTGGGGCCTCCCTAAGAGTCATCACTCAGACAGTGTCTCGTGTCCTCTACAGGCCATTATCTAACAGATAATTCCTCAATTGAGGTCTGTCTTCCCTGGTGTCGCTAGTTGGTGCCAGGTTGACAGAACTAACCAGCATCGGCTCTCTCACTGAGTCTGGAGCTAGGCTGGGGGCACCAGCAAGACCCTATCACCCTCCAGTTCTGCTATGCATGGCTACGCTTGGCCTTTTACATGGGTGCTGAGGCCTTGCTGACTTCTCACAGAGGCTGTGGCGGGAACCCCTCCAAGCTTGAACTGGGTCCTGCTGACTTCACTAGGTGGTCCAATGGCGTCTGCCCCAGGCTGGCACCTACACAAGTGGTCATCCTTCCTGTGAAGGCGGTAGCATCCTCTGAGCTCTGTTTTCTTTTTCAAAACAGTTTTGCTTTGCAATTTAGGCTTGCATGACTTGTTCTGTAGCTTAGGCTGGCCTCGAGTTGGCTACCCTCCTCCTTCAGCCTCTTCAGTGCTGGGATTACAGACATCAATACCAAGATGCTTGGTTTGCAAAACAAAACTTTTTTCCATGTTTGGGACCAAACCAGGTGCTGGTGCATGCTTGGTAAGCACTCTGCCAACAGAGTCACATCTCTGGCCCTTCATCTCCCCTTTGAGAAGCATTGAACAGAGGTGGTGGTTGAAACTTTCCGCAAGGAGGCATGAGAGTTCTCTGGAGACAAGGGACTTTAGCACCAAAGCTGTAACTTCCTGCTGAGAGTCCCAGGGCCCCTCACTGCTTGTCTCAAGCTGTACCGCCTCCAGCACCTCTGGTCAGAGGGGCTCCTGCGGCTCAGGGCCATCATTCTGCTCAAAGCCAAGTTCTGCGGTCTTTGCTCACCCCCCCCCCCCCCCCTTTGTGGTACCACACATGGAACTCAGGGCCTCACAAAGGCTAGCTAAGCATTCTCCCACTGAACTCCAGTCCGCCTAGCTCAGTCCCGCCTCTTTGTGCTGTTGCTACAGGAGCCCCCAACATCCATTTCTGTGCTTCGTGTTAGAGCACACTCAGGGTGCACCCTTCTAAAGCACATCCTAAGGCTGGAGAGATAGTGGTTTAGAGTGCTCCCCCCCCTTTTGTTTTTTTTTTTTTGTTTGTTTTTTTTTTGTTTTTTTTTTGAGACAGGGTTTCTCTGTAGCTTTGGAGGCTGTCCTGGAACTCACTTTGAAGTCCAGGCTGGCCTCGAACTCACAGAGATCTGCCTGCCTCTGCCTCCCGAGTGCTGGGATCACAGGCGTGCGCCACCACTGCCCGGCTCTTTGTTTGTTTTTTGAGACAGGGTTTCTCTGTATAGCTTTGGCGCCTTTCCTGGAACTCACTCTGTAGACCAGGCTGGCCTTGAACTCACAGAGATCCGCCTGGCTCTGCCTCTCGAGTGCTGGGATTAAAGGTATGCGCCGCCACCACCACCACCACCACCACCACCACCACCACCACCCGGCTAGAGTGCTTTCTTCTATTATAAAAGACATGGTTTCAGTTCCCAGCCTCCACATGGTGCTCACAACTGCCTGTAACTCCAGTTATAGAGGCTCTGATGCCTGCTTCTGGCCTTCATGGTATACTGCATACAGGTGGTGCACATTTATCCACATGGGCTTGTACACACAGACACACTCACACTCACACTCACAGACACACAAACACACACTCAAACACATCTTAGGGGTGATTTGGTGGCTCATCAGGTACAGGTGCTTGCTGCCAAGCCTAACAACCTGACTTTGATCCCCAGGGTCCACCTAGTGGAAGGAAAGAACCAATTTCTGCAGGTTGTTCTCTGACCTCCACATGGATGCTGTGGCACGTGTGCCCCACCCCCTCCCCCGCCCCTATTCCTAAGTGTAGTAAAAAATTTCTTTTAAAGTTCCAACATCTTAGAACATGTCACCATATCCTCATGCCGTCAGCCATTTGTTCTCTGCATCCTGAGAAGAGCCTCTGAGGTCCCAGTATGTCACCTGGCCCAGGCCCTGTGCCCAGCCTCCTATCCCTGTTGGCCTGGGCTTCCTTTGAGCAGTAGGGATGCTGTCCTGCATTCTTGATTCTGAGCTCCACTCGTTTCTATTTCTCATCACTCATAGCCAGAGGGCTGGGGTTCGGAGGTGGCTTTTGTTTCTGGAGAGAGCGTCATAAATCAGGATGTGGCCTGCTAGTCTGTTCCTCTCAGGGCTCAGAAGTGACTAGCCAGGGTTACCCACAGCAAGCTAGAGAGTGGCCCAGGCCCACAGCCCGGGTCTGTATGGATGTGGTACTAGCTTCCCCAAAGTTCTGAGACCGTCTTTTCTGTTTGCTGCTCGGTGAGTTCAAAGCCAGCGCCTCACTAATGACGGCCCCTCTCTGCGTCTGTGCATCTTCCAAGTCCTTTGTTCTCGTGTGGCGTTTGATTGTTTCCCTGGAAGCCAGGTGCACTTGATTTTTAATTCACTCTTCTCTCACTGAGAGAAGTCCTGGTAGGTAGGTGAGTGGGTCGGGAGTTCTAAATTTATTATAGGAGGTTCCCCCCTTCTGTTTAATATTGAAAGTCCTGTCAGGAGTGGAACAGGTTGATACCCAACGTCTCTGAAGTCTGATCTCTTGCCCAGGACACCTCTTGTCTCACCTGCTCTCTTGTCCTCAGACAGCACCATCCAGCATGGGTAGGTTTCCCATGCTGAACTCACTGGGGTCCTCTGTGGGGAGGGTGGCTTGCCTGCTTACTCCTGGTCTGATCAGGGACCTGTCAATCCGCCCACTCTGTGTCCAGCCCTGGCATGTGTACTGTGAGGAGTACACCCCTTAGGTATGTGAGGTATGCTTCCTGGCTCTCCCTTTCTTCCTTTCTCCCTGCTTCTGCTTGAGCCCCTGGCTGCAGTTTGTTTGGGGCCACATTTCTGGATGTTTAGAGCATCAGAGGACCAGCTCTTCCAGAGCGACAGACAGATGCGGGAGAGGAATTGAGGCATTTGTTTGAGAGCTTCTGAGAGCTTTTTTTTAGTGCGAACAGTTCAAAGAGCTCCTCTTGTTAATCAGAGGAATATTCCAGCATCCCTGGGGTGGTCACACTGGCTTAATTGGAACCCAGGCTGCTTTGAAGTCCTTTTAATCCTTCCGGGCTGGGAGAAAGAATTGGGAGGCAGCAACTGTAAATTTGAAATTTCTTCATTTTATTTACATGTGTCTGGGGACCCATGGAACTCGTTTCCCAGAGGCATTGGTGTTTCCGGCTGTGGACAGCTGAGAGATTTGGACGATAGGTGGCTGGAGCGGGAGAGTTGCAGGGCAGTGGGTCACCTCAAAGTGGCAGCAGTGGGCCCTGGTGCCCATGCAGTCTGGCAGCCTCTGGTCATCCAGGTGCCCATGCAGTCTGGCAGCCTCTGGTCATCCTGGTGCCCATGCAGTCTGGCAGCCTCTGTGTGGTGCCCATGCAGTCTAGCAGCCTCTGTGTGGTGCCCATGCAGTCTGGCAGCCTCTGGTCATCCTGGTGCCCATGCAGTCTGGCAGCCTCTGGTCATCCTGGTGCCCATGCAGTCTAGCAGCCTCTGGTCATCCTGGTGCCCATGCAGTCTAGCAGCCTCTGTATGGTGCCCATGCAGTCTAGCAGCCTCTGGTCATCCTGGTGCCCATGCAGTCTGGCAGCTTCTGGTCATCCTGGTGCCCATGCAGTCTAGCAGCCTCTGTGTGGTGCCCATGCAGTCTAGCAGCCTCTGTGTGGTGCCCATGCAGTCTGGCAGCCTCTGTGTGGTGCCCATGCAGTCTGGCAGCCTCTGGTCATCCTGGTGCCCATGCAGTCTGGCAGCCTCTGGTCATCCAGGTGCCCATGCAGTCTGGCAGCCTCTGGTCATCCAGGTGCCCATGCAGTCTGGCAGCCTCTGGTCATCCAGGTGCCCATGCAGTCTGGCAGCCTCTGGTCATCCAGGTGCCCATGCAGTCTGGCAGCCTCTGGTCATCCTGGTGCCCATGCAGTCTGGCAGCCTCTGGTTATCCTGGTGCCCATGCAGTCTGGCAGACTCTGGTCATCCAGGTGCCCATGCAGTCTGGCAGCCTCTGGTCATCCAGGTGCCCATGCAGTCTGGCAGCCTCTGGTCATCCTGGTGCCCATGCAGTCTGGCAGCCTCTGGCTGTCTTGGTTCCTTAGGAAGCATGCTGCCGTGCTCTGGCCTCCAGCCACCATGTCCACCGGTCATTGATCTTGCTCCATGGGGACGGGACATTAGGCACTCAGCAGAGCCGTTCTTCCACACCTCTGTAGTTCCTCAGGTGGATCCGGTCATTGTACCAGCTTGACACGGCAAGACAGGACACGCACTCTTGTTGGCTTTCCCTGAGCTGCTGAGGGTTAGTTGTCATTCAAAAAATTTTTTTGGGGTAGGGTCTTGGGGTCTAGACTGGCCTTGAACTCAACATATAGTTACAAATGACCTTAGACTTAGCTGTGTGCCACCAGGCGTGGTTTATGCAGGGGATGACACCAAGGACTTTGTGCATGCTAGGCAAGCGCTTGAACAGCTGAGCCATGTCCTCAGCTTGTGTTGGGTTTAGAATCAGGGTCTCACCGTCCTGACTGACCTGGAACTCAGGACTCTCCTGAAGCAAGCTTCCGAGTGCTGGAGTAGGAGTTTGTATTTGAAATTTCAGTTTTACTTGTCCTCGCATGCTTTGGGGGATGCTCTGTCTCTGTCTGTTGTATTCACGCTGGGATTACAGATGGGTGCTACTGTGTCTGGTTATTACGTGGTGCTTGGGAGTCAAGCTCAAGTCGTCAGGCCCTAGTGGCAATCACTTTACCCACTAGCCACTGTCCTAGCTTCAGAGCCGCCCTTCAGGAGGCTCTTCCCGACCAGCTTGTCACTTTGGTCACCCTGCCCCCTTTCTTTGCTGGTCTGTCACTGTGCTCCTAATGGAAACATTACATGTTGGTTTCATCCCGGTGATCGTCAGGCCCATCAGGTAATGAGTGTCTGTGACTCTGGACACCACCTGTTCTGTTACGCACTATCTGCCTGTCTTAGGATGGGACCGCACACGGAACACTCGTAGATTTGTTGGAGACAGGGCCTTACTTGGTGTGGGTCAGGCTGGCATAGACCTCGGTGGCAATCCTCTTGCCTGAGCCTCCCGACTGCTGGCTGTGCTGCCATCCCAAGCTGGAAGGGTGCCCCAGACACACAGTCTGTAAGTCCTCACAGGTGCTGCACTGAACCAGACGCTCCCTCCTCTGTGTGCTCAGGGTTGACTGGTTTGGTAGTAGCATTTCTTCCTCCCTGTTACCTACCCACAGGCTTCCTCTTGGTGATGTTCCACCTGGTTCTGTCACTGGGAGCTGGCAGGCCTGTGTCCTACAGGGCCAGCATCATGGCTGGAAGTGGTGTGGGGTGATTTACAGTGCCGTGCACTGTCCTGGGGGGCCCTACAGCAGCAGGGGTCACAAAGGCCTAGTGATGGCCCAGTGCCCTGATGTTGGGGCCATCGGTCAGGTCAGGTAGTGTCACCCCTGTTTCCCAGATCGGGAAGCAAGGCTTAGCTGGACCTGAGCTCCATCCTGGCTAGCTCCAAGGCCCAGCCTCACCATGTCCATCCTCTCGCCTCTTTGCCTACTTTCCTCATCAGCACTTTGGGGAAGTCATAAAGAGGGTTGGAGCCACACCTGTCTGCTCTGGAACATGGCCAAGCGGACAGAAGTGTCGATTCAGAGTTTCAAAATTGCATTTATGTGTCTGTTTAAGCACACGTGGGACAGGACACACGTGGAGGCGTGAGGACAACATGGGGCTTGGCTCTCTTCACCACTTGGGTCCCAGGGGTCACTCAGGTCCTTAGGCACTCACCTCTACCCCCTGAGCCATCTCACTGACCTGGAAGTGTGCTGCTGTCAGTTTCTGTGTGGTCCAACTGAGCATGTCCTAAAGGACTGTCTGACCTGCAGTCCTTAGTGGCGTCACAGTGACGCCTTCCACTAAGCACTCTGTTCTTATTGATTCAGAGAGGGCCACTGTGTCTGCAGAGGTCAGCTGGTTGGGTATGGGGCCTGAGGCCTGTGTGAGGGCAGCTCAGGCTGTCTGTCTCTGCCTGGCATCCCAGTGTAAGCTGTGAGTTCCACGCCCCAGCCTCCTGATGACCTTGGGGTCTCCTGTTTGGAAGTCAGAATGAGACCTATGCACATGTTTCTGTTCTCTGTATTTCTTGTTGTCTCGACTTGCTCCATGCTTGGGCTTGGATTTGTGTGGACAGCAGGGCACAGCTCTGGAAGGACCATGACCCTAAAGGACCTCTGGGTTGTCTAGTGCTGCCTAGGCTAGCCCAAGTTAGCTTTGGCAAATTCTGGCAGATACTGTAGCCCTGAGTCACTTCCATTTGCGATTGTTCTGTTTCTTTCTTTTATTTGCACATGTATATGCATGTGTGTGAGTGCGTGCGTGCATGCGTGCGTGCGCTTGTGAGGTTAACAGTGTCTTCCTCAATCATTCTCCACCTGTTTTTTGAGAGCCTGGTGCTCACTGATTTTGCTAGATCAGCTGGCCACTGAGTTCTAGGGACCCTCCTGTCTCTGTTTCCAGAGTTCTGGGGTTATAGGCAGGAACTGCCTTTTTACATGGGGACTGAGGATCAGTCAGGTTAGTGAGATGGCCACAGTGGGTAAAGGTGCTTGACACCAAGCCTGATGAGGTCACCTGAGTTGGATCTGGGACCCACATGATGGAAGGAGAGCACTGACTTTCAAAAATTCACAAGGAGCCTTTGACCTACACACACACACACACACACACACACACACACACACACATCAGCTACTCTCATAAATAAGGGCAAACAAACAAATCAGGTGTTGGTGCTTTCAGATTGGCATTTTATCAACCAAGTCGTCTCCACAGGCCCTACCCTTGGTCCCCCCAATTGTTTGTTTATTTATCTACCTATTTCTTTATCTATTATTAAAAAGAATCAGGCTTTCATCTCTGTTGCCATCTCCAGTCACCAAAAGAACAGTGCCTTTGAAGGCATGGGTCCTTCTCCATTTGACCCTGCTCTGCCCCTGAGCATGCCCCAGGGAGCTCCCGTGGTGTGACTGGTGAATTGTTCTGAGCTCTGAGGCAGCAGTGGGCTTGCTCATGCACCCCTGCTCCCAGGAGGTGCCTGAGGGTGTCAGGTGCATGTGCTTTGTGACTGAAGAGAGACTCCGGAAGCGCTCACCAAGCCAGAGTGTGGACAAGACGGCATTCCTATGCAGAGTGAAGGCTGAGGAGGGCGCACAGGGAAATTGTGGAAAAGTTGTTAATGAATGGGAAAACTTTAAACAGTGGAGATCAAAAGTCATAAAGTCAGGTGGCAGGGCCCGCCTCTGAGGCACAAAGCTTGAAGTCGAGAGTGTGTTTTCTGGGTGTGGTTTGTGCGGAATACCAGATAAAACTCCGTGAAGATTTGAGGGTGTGTGTGTGTGTGTGTGTGTGTGTGTGTGTGTGAGACACACTTCTGCATGTTTGCCCAGGTGAGGCGGCATGGAGGCCACAGGTTGATGTCAGGTGTCTTCCTCAATTGTTGTCCACCTTACTGTTTTTGAGACAGGATCTGTCACTGAATGGAGCTTGCTGTTTTTGTCTACACTGACTGGCCAGCGAGCACCAGGGACCTCTGTCTCTGCCTCCTCTATGCTGGAGGTACAGGTCTGTGTGACCGTGCCCAGCTGGTGCATGCTGGGCATCTGAACTCAGATCCTCATGCCTGTGCAGTAAGAGCCTTACCCAGTGACCCATCTCCTCAGCCCACATTTTTTTTTCCTTTTTCTTTTGAGGTTAAAATGTCTTGGGTACAAGCTGGGTATGGTGGCACACACCTTTAATCTTAGCACTTGGGAGGCCCCAGGCAGTTGATTTCTGTGAGTTCAAGGCCAGCCTGGTCTACATGGTGAGTTCCAGGACAGCCAGGGCTAAATTGTGAGATTCTGTCTCACTCCACCTCCCCCCAGATTTAAAGCAAAAACAAAAACTTAGGTACATAGATTTCTGATTTCTCTCTTAACCAACTTTAGGGATCAAATCCTCGTGTATTTAGATAGAAAGCCCCACTCTCACGACAGTGCACACACACACACACACACACACACACACACACACACACACACCAGATTTCACCAATATTCCTGTAATGGCCTCTTTTATGACGCAGGTCATTTGTGTTATATGTAGCTGAACCTGATTTAGGAATGATCTGATTGCTCAGTTATAAAAGGTTATAGTAGAATTTCTATGTGTTAATTGGTCATGGAGATAACACATTTCCTTTTTTTTTTTTGAAGAGATTTTAGATAGCACCTGCTTCATGAGGTTTCCAGCTAAACTTTGAAATTATTAGTCATTGACTACCTAGTATTTGTTATATTTCCATGGTGCAAAAGATTTAAGAAGGGACCTGGCTCAGCCTGTGATGGTGCCAGCTACCAAGCCTGGTGACCCAAGTTTAATCTCTGGGACCCACATGGTGGAAGCGCAGAACCGACGCCTGCACGTTGTCTTCTGACCTGCACATGGGTGCTGGGCCATGCCACCCCTAATACTAAATGCAATTTAAAAATACGTCAGAAGCTTAGAAATGTTGGCGGTAAGGCTCCTGCTGATTTTCTCACTTCCTCCTTTCTTTTTCCCTATACCTTTGGTACATATGCAAGCCAACATAGCCAGGCTTACTTTTCGGTTTATTCAAATGACTGTTTGTACACTTTCTACTTTTCTTCCCCCCCCATTCCCCACCCCCGGGGGTGGGTGGGTGGGGCGTGTGGATCTTGAGACAGGGTTTCTCTGTGTAGTTTTGGTATCTGTCCTGGATCTCACTCTGTAGACCAGGCTGGCTTCGAACTCACAGAGATCCTCCTGGCTCTGTCTCCCGAGTGCTGGGATTAAAGGCGTGTGCCACTGCTGCCCTGGCAACACTGAACTTTTAATCCAGTGTCTTAACTTAAGATTCAGGCAGAACTTGGCAGGATGTGGAAAGGTCTCATGGGGTTTTGTCCATTCTCTGTTAGGAGTCTCTGCAATGAAGAGCCAGGACAGAATCCATGGTCAGTTCCTCTTGTGACTCTGCCACCTGATGAAGGAGAAAGATGGCTGGAGGCCAGGGTGGAGTTAGCTCATGGTGTGTGAGCCTATGCTTTGGGGAGGATAATGGTGCAAACAGAACCCATGAAGAGCAGGGCTTGATGATTAGACTTCAGGTTGTAGATATGTAGGCTGGTGCAAGCCCAGCTAAAGACAGGTGACAGTGAGCAGACCCCTAAAGTGACAGGAGAGCTGTGTGTGCACACTACAGGAGAAGCACCTGGGGGGACTTGTGGGGCCTGAGGAGGGAGTGTGGTAATGACTGTGAATTGGAACAGCCTCTGCCTTCCTGTTCCTCTCCTGGCCAGGCCATCTGTGTGACCTCATTTCCAAAAAGGAGGAGGGATGTCATGTGACAGGCCTGTTGGTCCTTCGCTGCTGTGGCAAACCTCTGTGCCTGAGACAGCAGCCTTGCCTTCCTCAGGGAGAGGGGCTGTCCTCTACACACTTGGAACTGGCCGCTCCGGAAGGTGGATGAGTGAAATTGCCCGTTTCGTGGGCAGGCTGTCACAGGGCGGTTCCCACCTCTAATGATGAGATAGACTTGTGCCTCTCCAGCATCTACTGGAGCCTTAGTGGCTGTGGCCACTGTCGTGGATCTGCAGTGCATGGCACGGTGCTCATCTGCCATGCAGTGCTGACTCTGTGATGTTTGGTTGTCCTCTGACCCTCGCTAGCAGGGTCTCATCAGTCCCAGGCGAAGTCCGATTCTGTGTCTCCATAGCAGTGAGGGCTGTCATCCTTTCAGCTTTGAGCACGAGTTTTTGCTGTCTAATGTGTTCTGTTCTGGACTGGCATACTTTTTTGCAAGAACAATAAACGCATCTCGGTGCGGGTAGTGGAGGGCTCTGTTCCCTCCTTCCCTTTCCTTTGCAGTTGGGCCCTGGCTGAAGACCAGTCCCTGCAGTTTTGGACCGTGGTCTCAGCCCTGTGGCTTCCTGTTCTCTGGGAAGAATGGCACCTTGGAAGAGAGCTCATGGCCTGGTGTTTGCTAATTGGGTCTGTGGCTGCTGCCACCTCGTTCATTTTCGACACTGGTGTCCTCGGGATTGGGTGTCTTTCAGACGCTGTGAAACCAGCACTTAGGGCTTCAGTGAGAGCCATGGCACCTGCTATTAGAACTCAAAATAGCTGCGGCTGGGGCTGGAACTGTCTTCGCCTCCGAAATAAACTAGTGGGCTCAGGCCCCAGCATTCTGTGCCTGCAGCTGAGTCTGTCTCACAATCAGCTGCTCACGGCACAAAGAGGCCTCTCCCCGAGATCCCCCGCCAGACCGTGAAAGGCCTCGCAGCTGAAGCCACGCTTGTTGGGCAGCAGATGCCACAGCTTGGGCTGCACTTGGAACTGTCACTTCCCTGTCATCCCATGTGTTGGAGGCCCCAGAGGCCCCGAGTGCCTTCCACTTTGTAGTTGTGAAGTGCGAGTGTCACGCTCGCTGGACCGGACTGGCAGTGGTATTTTTAGGCCGCAGTGGCACTCGGTGGGACGCCTTGTAGTTGAAAGCACTTTGCTAATCCCTAGAGTGCCTGGAAGCATCTCTGAGTCTTTAACCAAACCGGTCAGGAGGCCTCTGCAGCACAGAATCTCAGCCGGCACCTGGAAGTCCATGGGCTCTGGTCAGGACGAGGTGAAGGCTCTACTATGGATGAATCCCCTCTGACTCTACAGGCCTTGAAGGCCCTCCTCCATGCTGGAGGCCGATTGCCACTCTCACTTCCAGTGGGGTCATGCAGTGCTGGGGTGGTTCCTGCATCCCAGGGCTTCTTACGAATTGTGGTCCCAACGTCCCCCCACCAACCTCCCCATGCCCTTCATCCTGGTTCCAGGGCTGATGGCAGACTGACAGCACATGGCAAGTGTCCTGTCCCCTAAGCTGCATACTTCTGGTGACTTTCTCCATTGTGGCCTTTCCTTTCTTTCTTTCTTTTTTTTTTTTTCCTATTTTCTTAAGTTTTTTTGTTTTTCGGCTTTGATTTATACTTACATATACATGCACTACAAGTTCTCTGTGAAATTCACACAGTGCATAGAAGAGATCTTGATTGCCCCCCACCAGTGCGGGCAAACACAATTTCACTGAACCACGCTTCCCACCAGGTGTGTCCTGTGACTGTAAGAATATACATGTTACTCACCCTCTCTGTGTGTAGTTCCAGTGTAGAATCAGTTTGTGCCTGGCTCTTTCACAGGCATCTTTTTTCCTGGCACCCTTGTTTGGCCCCGCTGCCAAGAGAAACTTTATAGCCTGCCTGGGTTGCCAGCAGACCCGCAGGTGGGGCTTTTCGGGCTGGAACTGACTGACCTCTCATGGGTCTGCAGTGGATGGTCCAGTGCTGATGAGGGCTCACCTCCCACCTTTCAGATGGTTGCTTTCTTGTGACCTTGTATTGCAGAAAGGGGGATGAAGAGAGGTTCTCAATGTATTTTCCTGGTTGGAACCCTGGGTCATATGCCTGCTAGGTACTCTACCACTGGGCTGCATCTCCAGCCTCTTATAAGATCAGAGTTCAGCTCATTGTACCAATGTACATGGGGCAGCTCATCTACACCCAGGACTGACCAGGGTTGCTCATGAGAATTGTAGTGCACACAAGTGCACACACATTTAGAGGTCAGAGGTCAACTTTGGGTGTTATTCCTTGGTGCCATCCACCTTGTCTTTTAGATAGATTCTCTGATTGGCCTGGGACTCACCAAGTAGGTTAGGCTGGCCAGTGAGCCCTAAGCATACACCTGTGTCAACCTCAGCACTGAGCAGGTGTTAGCACATCTGGCTTTGTATATTCTTAATATTTTTAATTCCATTTTGTTTAATTAATTAATTGTGTATGTGAGGCTCAGAGGACAACTTGAGGGAATTGGTTCCTTTCCCCATGTGGAGTCCAGGGATTGAACTCAGGTCTTCAGGGTTGGTGGCAAGTACCTTTTACCCACCAAGTCATCTTGCTGTCCCAACACACCAGCTTTTAAATTTTCCCTAAATATGGCTTCTGGGAACTGAGTCCGGCTCTTCATGCTTGTGTGGAAGTATGTTACCAAACTGAGCCATCTCTGTAGTCTAAGGTGTATTTTGAAGGGGTCTGCCTGGGTGGGTAAGCTGTGTTTGGACCTGGATGACAGCTGTGCCCGCTGGCTGTTCTGTCTGCACCGGGCTGCAGGACGGACTCAGGCAGACCCCCGAACTGCCAGTGGGTGGTGTGGTTTTTGGTGTTCGGTCCCTTTCCAGGCAGAGCAGGAACTGAGCGTGCCTTCTTTATCCCGCAGGACTCCGGAGGACCTTTCCAGGTTCGTGGTTGAGCTGCAGCAGCGAGAACTCGCCCTGAAGGAGAAGAATAACACCATCACCTGCAGGTAGCCTGTCCGGGTGCATCTGCTGTGCGGAGTTCTCGGCAGCTGAGGCCTGTGTACCTTCCTTCTGGTATACTTGAAGTGGCTGTCTGTTTTCCGTTACTGTTACATAGGACCTGCGGCTGGGTACTTTTCAAGAAGAACAAATTTTTTAGGGCATAATGGTAGCATTCTTAGGGTGTAGCTGTGCTTAGGACAGCAGATGATAGGTTTGTGTGCATGCATGTTTGGGCTAGCTTGCATATTAGAGGTAGCTAGAGGGGAAGGGTTGGGATTTTGCCTTAATAGCTCTTTTGAGCACCAGCCAAGGGTTTCTGAGAGCTGTCATTGCCCTCAGCAGCCTGAAGGCCTCTCATTCCACCCCCTTCCGTGTATGAGTGCTTTAGGTGAACACGTTTAAACTGCACACACACAGTCAGCATTGGAGATGGCTGTGCCTCGCGTGGTCTGAGTCACGGGAGTCAGTGCTGCCTGCATGCCACATAGCAGTGAGTCTCAGCTTGAGCCACTCCTGCCTAGATCAGGAGCCTTACAGCTTCCCAGCAGTGTGTGGACTCTGAAAGGCCCTTGGGTGCATGCATGTGTGATGTGTGCAGACCTGTGCGACCACAGACACGGACATTCCATCTGACCTGTGCCCTTACCCTGAGGAGAGCAGTCAGCACGTGTGTTCCACAGTCCAGCAGGACATCCAGGGGCAGCTCTGAGGCTGCGCGGCCTGCCATGCTGCCTGTCCTCCCACACCACACACCTCTTGCTCTGTCTGTCCAACACCACTTTCCCATGCCCGACACCAACTGTGCCCTACGCTTCTGCTCTGACACTAAAGGTCTGCTCAGATGTCAGTCACAAGTGTCGTATCCTCAGGTCACCCACACTCCATCCCACCACCCTTCTCAGGTTGGGGATTCTCAGAAGTCAGGAGAGTGTCTTCCTTGAGACTCCTGGTTTCTTCTAATGGATTCAGCCCAGGAGCACCCAGGTGGAGGGTGCTCAGAGCAGGGTGTGTGTCGGGACATTGCCTTTTACAGGTACACCACCCTCTCACCATCCTGATGCAGCCACCCACCCCAAAGTGTCCAAATCCTATTGGGAAGAGTTTCAGAGCCAAGCCTTCATGTTAGTGGCTGGGGCTAGGAGCTTCTCCCTCTCTTTTCTAGTCCCTTTGTGACCAGCTTCAACCTGAGCATGGTGGGCTTGGACTACCTGTCTCATTAGCAAAGGGACTTGTTGAGAATACCAGCAGACAGGCCTCTCACCCAGTGGAGCCCAATAGTTTTAGGGTTCTGCCAGAAGCCAGACACCTAAGCCAAATGTGTTTGGTCTTCTTTCACGTTAGCCTGGGCTCTTGTCCATTTGCCCCATGGCTAGCCACTCAGCCAATCTTGTGACTTAGAGTGCCATCCCAGGTTTACACCTACACCAAGTAGTCTTCTTTGAGTCTTTTCTGGAATAGGGAAGACTTTCCTGTGGCTGATCCCCTTCAGTGCCCAAAACTGAGTTGTGTGCCTGTCTAGATTCTGTACTGCCAGAAGATGGGGTTGCCATGGTGAGCCCAAGGTCATCCCACGTGTGCTTGAGCTACCTGAGGCAAGTGGGGTGGGCTTCTGCAGAGCCAGAGGGAGGGGCTGTGTGCAGTGATGAGGACAAGAGCCTCTAGTGCCCTTGCATGGACAGGGTTGGGGGGAGCATGGAGCCAGCCTGATTGTTGTTGATGATCCAGCCATAGCCTTGTCCTCTTGCGGAGACAGTGTTTTAATCATTTACTAGCCAGAAGGAAGGGTTTCTCATTTTGAGTGCTGATGTCACTCTGAAAATTGGCTTCTAGAAGCATCTGGTTATGTTGACCATAATCACATCCATTTACTTGGGAAAGCTCACATGATAAAGATTGCCTTTTGCTTTCAAAGCCACTGTCAGATGAAACGGGCGTGAACAGTGATTTGGAATGAAAGCTTGAACGTTTGCCTGGTGATCCTCTTCATTTTCCTCTGACTATAAAACAGAATGAACTATTAAAGGGAAGGAAACCTGTCTACGATTCCCTCCCACCCAGGAGTTAGCTGCTGTGACCAGGCAAAGTAAGACTCACATCTGCCCGAGAGCCATGGGGAAGGGGGGGGCCACTGGCACACTTCCCAACATACCTAGCTTGTGTTTTCCAATGTAGGTTGAGTCAGCCTATGCCAGGGGCAGGCAGGGCTGGGGGGTCCCCTGAGCCAGTACAGCTTGTAACATCAGGGCATCCTGTGGGTGTGCCTGGCATTTCACTCTCTTCTGTAGGATGTCATGGTCCCTAGTTAACAGATCTCAGGAAGAGGCACGGTCCACACTACTGCCTCTGCCTCCCTGGAAACATTTTTCCAAGATGAGTTGTTTTTGGGTTTCTATGTGCTGGCCTTCTGTTCCTGGGTTCTTGTGGGACCTGTGACTCCTTGTTGTCTGTGGCTTCTGTAGCCTGGAAGCAGGCTTCTCACAGAGCTGGCTAAGCAGTTGCCTGGCTTGTGAGCCTTGCAGAGCTGATCTGCTGAGCTGAGAAGTGGAGAGGCAACAGCTGTGGGGTTCTGGGGCTAGGTTTCCAGGGCTCTTCTAGGTTCCTCACTGTCGGGTTGGGGCCAGGGGCTATTTTTAGTAAGGTGGGATGCAGTGGTCACTGTGTAGTCCAGGTCAGCCCTGCTCCATGCCTGGAAACTGGGATGGTCTAGAATAATATAGCTGCCACTTTGGTGGGGGTGGGTGGTTGTTGGTTTTTTTCTTCTTGCTCTTTTGAGGGCCTGCCACCCAGGTCCTAAATAAATCATATATGGAGGCTTATTCTTATTTATAAATGCCCGTCCTTAGCTTGGCTTGTTGTTAGCCAGCTTTCCTTAATCCATCTACCTTTGGCCTCTGGGCTTTTCTGTTCTCTTACTTCTGTAAATCTTGCTCTCACTCTTTCTGGCTAGTTGTGTCGCTGGGTGGCTGACCCCTGATGTCCTCTTCTTTCTCTGGCTACTTCTTTTATCTCAGATTTCTCCTTCTATGTATTCTCTCTGCCTGCCAGCCCCACATATCTTTGCTTGTGCCTTGCCATTGGCTATTTAGTTCTTTATTGGACCACCAGGTGTTTTAAACAAATGCAACAGAAACAAAAGTAACACACCTTAAAATAATATTTTTTAACCTGTGATTACCAACCCCAGGACCTCTGGTGCATCGTGGTTCAGGCCACTCAGGAGATAAGCTGAGACTCTGTGTTCCAGCCTACTGTGTGCTGGGTCCTGGGTCCTGGGTCCTGCCTTTCCCTTTAATGCAGGTTCCAGATGGAATCAGACCTCAGGATGGGGAGGAGGTAGGTGGCCTGGCCTTGGCGGTTGGGCCGATGACCCTAGTTTGAGTGTTTCAGCCTTTGGGTTCTGGGCTTACAGGGCATGTCTCCACTGTTTTGTTCACGGGACCAGGAGACTGCAAGGCCAATTGTTTTCTTTGGCCTTTTGAAGATGGTCAGGCAGATTCAGTTGAAATGAACTGAGAGTACAGGGTTCAGCCCGCACTGCGTGGGCGTCACAGGGTGGGCCTGACTTTCCACAGCAACAGGCAGGACACTGGAGGTCTTTAATTTTGGGTACCGTATAGTGCTGAGGAGCACACCATCAGCACCAGCTTAGGTCACCTCCTGCAGGGCTGTGGTTCTGGTCTGTGCAGGCTGTGCAGGACCGTGTGGCCTGCACTCCCATCATGCTGCATTCTTGTCCACTGTTCCAGCCCAGCTACTGACTATGTCTGGATCTTGCAAACAGGGGTTTTCCTCTTTTGTGGCCTTTAAACATGTTCTTTATCACACCGTTGCCCTGAGCTTCATAAGCTACTGTTGGCTCCATTTTCTTTCTTCCTCCTGTCCCTCCTCCTCTTCCTCTCCCTTAATTCCTTATCCCTCTAGTCCTTCCTTCTTTTCCCCCCTCCCTCTTCCTCTCACCTTCTCTGGTCCTCCTTTTTTTCATCTGTGTTCTTCTTTCTTCTTTTCCTTTTCATCCCCCATCTTTTCTTCCTCACCCCTCTGGTCCCCACACCTCACCCGTTTTGCTGTTGGAAAAGTACAGGATGCTCACCGGCTGTTGGACAACACACACACACACACCCACACACCCACACACCCCCACCCACCCACCCACCCACCCATCTTTCTGCTGTGAAAAGCATGGCACCACCTCCAGTCTTGAGGACATCCACTCAGGCGTACAGCACCTTCCCAACCCCATGTGTGAGTCATCTGCATCTTCCAGCACCAGCTGTGCCATAAAGTCAGGTGGGCGCCCATGCTGGAAGCCAGAGAGTGAGTGAGTGGAGGTCTGTCTCCTTGGAGCAGGGGGTGTTGCTGGAGTTGGCCTTTTGCATGGTGGCTCTAGTTTCCTCAGCTGGCCCTAGCATGTCTGGGGCAGAGCCATGCCTCTGAGAAGGCTGCTGAGCAGGGCTCTGACCTGAGGTTCACTGAAGGAGGCTGAACTACAGAGTCATCTGCCCCTGGGAAGGTCAGATGAGGTCTCATCATAGAATTTTCAACTTGTCAGGAGCAGGGAATGTGCCTCTTACCATTGAGATGGGATGACTTTCATCCCCAGCTGGTTAGGTGTGGTTCTGAACTCATTATACTGAAATTGATTTTTTGTTTGTGTTTTTGGGAGACATTGTCTCCTTCTGTCTTCAAGGATGATCTGGACCTCCTTGGAATTTCCTGTGTAGCCAGTGCTGACCTTAGACTCTTAACTTGCTTCCTCAGCCTCCCCAGTGCTGGGGTAGTATGTGTGTGTTATCCCAACTGGCTGAATTTGTTTGTTCTCTCTTTTCTCTGGGTGTTTGGGTGAAAGCCCAGAGGTGGGGCTGGCACTTCCTCCTGTGAGGGCACTGGGGTTTTTGAGCTGCAGAAGATGGGAGTGAGGAGTAGTAGAAGAGAGTGGGGTTGGGGAGAATGTAACAGGACATGTATGGATTGAAGGGGGAGGGATGGACGATGTGTCCTATTCAGTAGGGAGGGAGGACCTGGAGTCTTTGGTCAAGTGAATGTTGTCTGTTGAAGTGGAGAGCATGTCTCTGCAGTGCTTTCTTGGGGACTGCGTCCCTGGTGTTGGGCAGCTCTCTGATTGATGAGGACTGGATGGGAATGGTCCATGTGCAGGATATGTGCACAGGGTTGGACAGATTCCTCTTCGGTGGGCAAAGGGGCAGCTTGCCCAGTGGGCACCAGTAGGGAATCCTCAAGGAAGGTGCTGATCTGCACATTCCCATCGAGGGCTGCTGTGAGCCATCGGGCTGTGCCTTCTTTCCTTCTCACCCATCCTGCGCAGCTCATAGGTACCATCCATCATGGATATGGATGGGGTTGTCAGGGCCTGACTGTGCATCCTTGGCACCTTTGAACGGCATCTGATTACAGTGTCAGGAGCCTGCTGTTCTGTAAAGCTGATAATGTGTCTTCTGGTTTTGTGGCTAAGGGGCAGGCAGGTTGCCTGGGGTTTGGATGTAGATCTTGAGTGTGTCCTCTGTCCACTTCCCTGGGCTGCCCAAAAGCCCACTCTACTCCGGCTTGGGGTTCTCTAGAGTCAGGAGATCAGGGGCCCAGGTCTCCGCTGCATCACCATCATTACTTCCCAGCTTCCTGTTGGTTGTGTTAAGGTGCTTGTGGTTGAGTGTCAGGCAAGAGGTTCCCTGACTACACATTAGGTTATCGTGAAGACAGAGACTTACAGGATGGCGCCCGTGCCATGGTGAAACTTGTGCAGGGATTTGAGGGAGTTTCTGTGGTTTTTGCTAGATAGGAAGAGGGATGGTAAAGATAGCAGAGCCTTTTTGTCATCTGTGATGAGAGCAACCAGGGCCCATGGGTGTTTCCTTGTTTGGAATATTTTTCCTCGCATGCCCTAGGCAGTGTCTGATTCGTCCTAGGTAGGTGTGGTCCCCATTCCTCAATTTGCAGAGGTGAATTTGAACCCCAGGGGGTCTGCAGGGAGGCAGTAGAAATAGAACTTGAACAAGCCTGTCCAGTCTCCCTAAGCATCCATGCTACCTACAGCTGAGGTTGGAGCCCAGATTGCCAAGGAGGTCCTGACTCAGCTGTTGTCTGGCCACTTGAAGTTGTCCAGCCTGGAACCTGTGAGATGCTCGTGTAAGGCAGGCCACTGGAGACAAGCTGTGGAATGATGTGGGCAGGATGCTCTCCTCTTCCACTCTGCCTTGTCCACTCCATCCACCCGGGCCAGGCTGAGCTCTCGGGACTGACGCATTCTTCTTCCGGCCAGCTTCCATGGGCTGCCCGCTCAGACCCAGGACTGCACCTTCTGTGGCCTCACCTATGCCTGTAGTCTGGAAGGTCTCCTGCTACTGGGCAGAGCATCCCATGCCTGCAGACATGGTCAGGATTCGGGGGCCAGGCATGTTGAGTCTGAGGTACCCGGGTTCCAGGTCTTTGCTGACACCTACTTGTCTAGCAGAGGGGCCTTAAAAAGCAGTGAATGGGGGCCGGGCGGTGGTGGCGCACGCCTTTAATCCCAGCAATTGGGAGGCAGAGCCAGGTGGATCTCTGTGAGTTTGAGGCCAGCCTGGTCTATAGAGTGAGTTCCAGGACAAGCACCAAAACTACACAGAGAAACCCTATCTAAAAAAAAAAAAAAAAAAAAAAAACCAAAAAAACAAAAAAAAATAACAAAAACAAACAAACAAAAAAAACCAGTGAATGGTGGGTATCACCCAATCTGTCACAAAGGCTGTGCCCCAACATTCTTCATTGCTTCTCAAGAGCGAGTTAAGCTCAGCATCTGAGTCATAATTCTTGCCTCTGTTTGTCTAGAGCAGTTAGGCCACCGTATCACAGCATCTTGTAGTATAATGAGGCCTTGTCACCTGTGTGAGCCGGTGTCCGCATGAGTTATAACGCTCTCAAGCTGTCTAGAGGCCAGCAAAGCCAGTGACAGGTGCTCAAGATTAATGATGCAGGGACGTGTTTTGTGCCTCCAAGGGGGTGTCATGCTGCATCCTGGAGCTGTGATGGGGGTGAGCAGTTATTGCTGGCTTCAAACTCAGGTTGCCTGTGTTTGGTTCTCAGCTCCACCACTGAGGAGCACTTTGTCCTTGAACAGTTTAATTAGGTTGTCCACAGCAATGGCACCTTTCGGGTGGGGTGTGTACAGGAGGGGGAAGGATTGACCATAAAGGATACAGGCTGGTGTCTGGAATGGTAAACAAAGGGCTGGGTAGGCACTGTAGTCATCTTTATTGTCATCTGTGTTTGTGGAACCACAGTGAACAGCTCTGAAGACATGAATGAACACTCCTAAGAGTTGGAGTGTTCCCAGTGGGCACCACAAGCAGGATGTTTTGGTGGATGACTGCCGGTGATGGTCAGAAGCCTGGGGATGAATACAGGACAATGGAGATGATGCTGGAATTTGTTACGGTTGATGGAGTGAGCGGGAGAAGAACAGCAACAGCCAGCCCTGGCCTGGCCTGTCTCCCGGAGCCATGTCCCCTGCCAGGTCTTATGCTCATCTCAGCCATTTACTGTTTTGGCATGAAGTAGCTCCTGAGCTTGTCAGGGACAGAGGCAGGCCTCAGATGTCCATTTGGCTCTTTCCTCCAGCATGAATGGACTTTGGCTGAGCAATTGAGTCAGCTTGCGTCTGTCTGGTAGGCTCTCTCCACATGTCCACCATGGCGGCCCCCACTGTGCGTTTCAGGTATGCAGTGGGACCTGCTCAGTGTGACCACATGCCTGTCCTCAGCGGTTCCAGGCCAAGTTCCCTCAGGGGCTGCTGGTCATGATTCATGTGCCTTTAGACACTTGGCTTGGGCCTAGGGAGCAACACCCTGAGAGATCCTGTACTTTCCTTCCTGGGACCTAGGGAGGACATGTTCCTTGTATCCTAGGCTTTCTTCACTAGTAGATTGGTTGTATCAATACTTGTTTCTGAGCCGACTGTTGTATGGGCTCCTTATGGAGCTGTGGGAGGCTTAGTTTGTTGGCCGAGCTCCCTGGCTTTCTGTTTAGTGCCGAGGCTACGAGTGTGGTTACAAACACTTCTGTTTCCAAAAAACTCAGCCAGGGTGGGCACTGCATGGCTGGCCAGACAGACTGTCCGCCACCTGCTTTCTGTGTTATGATACGTCTGTAATGGCCTCATCACCATCCTTCTAGACCCGGGCCTGTGCCCTGTCTCAGGACTTGTTGAAGGGTGTGCCTCTTTCCTCCATGCTGGGATTCCCGCCACTCTGTCACTGCCTTTTCTGAAGTGACAAACTGTGTCATTCTTTTCTATGCTTGCCTCTAGACATCTGCTTTCCACACAGCTGCCTGAGGGGCACTTTATGACTCAGGTCACGCCATATTGTCACCACACCTGAGCCTTCTTCCCCTGGTGCTGTGTCTCTAGGGTGGGTGCAGCTTCCTTGCCAGGCTGCTCTCAGCACCCCAGCATCCCTGCTTCTGCACTGACTTAGTCCAGGGTCTGTGCACTTCCTCTAGACTGCCTTTCCACTCTCCTCCCCAATGTACATTAGTGCTGCACTCTTGGCTTTGTATCTTATGTCCCCTGGTGGCTTGGCAGACCCATTAAAGCTAGGATTCTTGTTTAAATGAATATACATTCGCCTCTGCCTAACTCTGTCCATGTCCATCTGCTTGTTCCCCTCAGTGCAGGGTCCATGCCTGGCTTGGCTTACAGTGAGTTTGGCCACAGCACAAGCTCTCTGCGGTGTAGCTGGATGAGCCAGAGCCATTGACAGGCCCACAGGCCTGGGGCTTTGGTCACATCCTCTCCAAGCCATTAGGCCACCGACTGTACCTGGAACCCAGCAGGAACCCTTTCCCAACAGCCTGGGCTAATCCCCCTGTCTCCCTCCTTGACTGCTCTGGGTTCAGCATGACTGAGGTGTCGTGATAGTCGCTGCCATTGTCCCTGTTGTCCCATAGCTGTGTGAACTCTGACTGCATCTGCTTCTGCCCTGCTGACCTGTCTGGGTTTCTGTGTTGTTGGACATGCTGCACCCACCCCCACAACCTGGGATCTGTCCCCTTTCCTCACCACAGCAGCTTGGCCTCTCATCTGCTGTGGAACCATCATGGCCTCCCAAGTGCCCTTCCTGCTGTCTGGCTTCAGTTTTCATTCTCACCCTTGTCGGTTCACGCGCCCCTTTGGGTACAGCATTCTCCCAGGTACTACGTGGTTCAGTGACCCTTCCTTGAGGAGACACCAACAGACGTCTGCTCCCCCGAGGGATGCAGGCCAAAGTAACAACCCCACCTGCCTGGCATGGAGAACCAGTGAGTGTATTGGTCTCCTTACATAAGAGCACGGTTGAGGGGTTACTTACCGAAGCATAGGTGACCCCTAGACAGCCACGTCCCTGAAGAGTCTCATACTGTCCTGGATGATGCTGTCTCCATGGCTGCATAGATAGAGCCCCTGCTTAGTTACAATAGATACCTTCCTTCCACAAGCTCCCTGCTCTAGCACCTCCTGGGACCACAAGTAGCTGGGGCAGAATTCTAAGCAGGTAGGAGAAGGGGCAGGAGGGAGGGGCTGGGCTTTCAGGTGAGGATCTAGTGGCCCTTCCTGATTCCCAGTTTGTGAAAGAATGTCAGCAGGCCTGTTCTTGAGGGTTGTCGTGAGTAGTCACACAGTTGCTGTGGCGAGAATGGCTGGGTACGGGTTCCACAGCACACTGGCACTCTGGGTGTGCACTGTAGTCACTGTGCACCTAGCATCTAATCCACCCCCAAGAGGTGTTCACTGCGCAAATGCATGCCCCTCCCCTGACATAGCATCAGCTCGGTCTTCTTATAGGCTTACGTTGTTGAGTTGGCTGTGCCCTGTAAGGTCATCGTGTCTCCCTTCCCTGTGTCCTCCCTTCCCTGTCACTTGGGCTCCTATTCTGCCAGGTGTGGCAGCAGCTGAGCTGGGGAGTTGGTGCCTTACATTGCCTGTGGCTGGTCTGCCACTTGGCACCAGTATTGTATGTGGCATCTGTCAGCTCCAGCCTACCTGCTTCAGCTTGAGGCAGCTGAATGGCTTAGAACTATGAGCATGGTATCTGAGTGGAGGCCACACCCCCATTCTGTTTAGTGCTTCAGCAATAAGCTCTCTCCAGTTTCCATTACATGGTACCTGGGAGGCAGCTTCTGTGCCAGCTCTGAGGCTGTGCCAAGCAGGAGGGACCAGAATTCATCTCTGGTAGGAATTTGTGTGCACTGGGCCTCAGCACAAGCCTGCTGTCGGTGATGATGGCAATACAGGGTGCTGGGCAGCAATGATATCACCCTGGTCTGTCTGCAGAGAGAAGGGATGGGATGAGACAGATTGTGATGAGGCCACGGTATAAGCACGTGGGTACGAGAGAGAGAGAGAGAGAGAGAGAGAGAGAGAGAGAGAGAGAGAGAGAGAGAGAGAGAGAGAACACGTGTACATGGACTTGTGTGCAGGCACAGGTGATAGAGAAGTATGGAGCTCGTGTAAAGTGTGTGCATTCCACTGGCATATATGACTGTAAAGGTAGATGAGGGAACATTGCTTAGTGGGTGTAGGTTTTGTTTAGATCCTGTAGTACCAGAACTGCTTTTTTTTTTTTTTTTTTTTTTTTTTGGATGGGGGAGCAAAACAGAAATAAAAGTGACTTGGAGTGTACATTGAAATGTGGGAGCAGCTCCCTGGGGTGAACCCTGCTCTCATGCCTTCTGCATCACTAGTGGCATGGAGCTGGTGCGAATTGCCCATGGCTGTCCTGCAAGGGGCATGCTGCTCTTAGACTCCTATAGCCCCAGGACTGCCTGGCCAGGAGCCATGGTCAGTGGGAGGCCAGGCTGTGTGCAGGGGGTGGTGGTGATGAGGTGCTGTGTACAGTTTGCCTTTTCACCCTCCTCTCCTCATGACTGTGGGCTCCATGGCCCTGCTTCAGAAGCTGGGGGTGCCTCAATGGAGAGCCTGCCAGTCTCTCTATCCTGATCCTCTTCTTCAGCTTTTATGTCAGTTCCTAGTCGGCACTGAGCCTGCCTCCCAGGAGCCGCTGTGTAGTGACCCGGGCTTCACTCTGCAGGCTGCCCACCCCACATGGATCTGGGCTGGTTGCAACCTGGGTTGCAGAATGCACTAGGCATTGTGGTACTGGGCTAGTTTACCTGCCAAGTAGTGGTCCCCAGCCACCACGTTTTCCTCTGGCATACTTACCAGACGGGCTTTGGCCATGCGTAGCACTGTGCCTGGTCTTGTTAGTCCGTCTGGTAGGTTTGGGTGCCATAGAACAGACCTGGTGCACTGCTGTTATGGGTTAGGGACCCAGCGGGCTGATAGCTGACACCATACTGCTTATACAGTCCCCTCAGCACACTGTTCTGAAGAGAATGTGAAGGCAGGCAGGACATGGAGTCTGGAGTGTGTAGCTGGAGACTTCTGGCCCTCTGCTAGTCCGCCTGTCCTTTTTGTTTTCAGAAACCCTCTCTTCTTGCCTCCTGGTTTTTAGCAGGAACAGAGCCCCGTGGCACTGTCCCAGAGTTGTGTGTGTACTGGAGCTGGGCCCAGCTTAAGCTTTCAGCACTGGGCAGCCTCCGAATGCTCTGGCAACTGGCTGCAGTGCCCAGCTTTGGACATGAGATGGTGCCCGCAGCACTCAGAGCCCTGTCTGCTTTCTCCCTGAACCTTCCTTCCTTCGGTGGGCTCCCCAGTGGTGGCATCCGAACCGAGTCTATAAATTTTGTGACCAATTAGTGGGAGAGAGGGATGGGGAAGAGAGAGAATGGAAAGACTGTGATGAGTGGCATCTGTCACAGGTGTCTCCCTGGAGGGTTTATCTCTCTTCCTGCCCTGTGCTGTGTGATCTTTGCCATAGCAGTCTTTGTTGGGGTGGGCTGGTGTGTGTGTGTGTGTGTGTGTGTGTGTGTGTGTGTGTGTGTGTATGCACATAGTGATATAGGCTCCAACCCTAGCTCGCCTTGGCCCTGTTTAAGACACTCCTCTGTTTCAGGCTGCCTCTGTTCTACTGCTGTGCCTTGAGACCAGATCTGGGTTCTCCCATTCCCCCAAAAGCACACCCACCCTATCGAGCAAGGTTTGGGTCTTTTATTGAATATTTTGAGTTCCCTAGCTATGTCTGCCTGTTCTTGATCGTGGTCTAGAGAGACACAGCTGTGTTTGAGGATGGGCACTGTGTGTGGTGGGTAGATGGGAAGGCTCCTTCAGGGCCAGGTTGCTGTCCTTCTGTGCCTGCCCAGTGTCCTCCCTCTACCATCCTGGAGTGGGGGAGGGCCAGGACTCTGGACCTGTTTGCTTGTGTTGGCTCTTCAACTAGGGGAGCTGCCATTAACTTTTCTCACCCGGATGGTTGCTTTGTGTGTCTTGAATATCCATATTTAAAATGGTATTTACATATTCATAGATTTTTAAATAAGTTCTTATTGTTAAGGGATGTAGAAATGGATAAAATGTGAAACTCCCTCTTCTATTCAAGCACCAGAGAAAACTTCACCCCACCCACCCCAAATGCATTCACTTTTTGAGTGGTTAGCTCAGTTGCCATGGAGATTATTCTGGAAGCCAGCTGTCCTGTCCCATGGCCCTCTCTCAACTCTGCCCTGCCCAGCGCATGTCCAGCACACAGTGTGGTTCACCAATTCCCTTCCCACAGCTGCCCTAGGGTCTTGTCACACTCTGGGTCCCTCTGGCATGACCCTTAACTCTTGATGGGATCCTGGATATACCGTCCCCATTTCTCTCCATGTACGTGTGTGTGTGTGTGTGTGTGTGTGTGTGCGCGCGCGCGCACACACACATGAAGGCCATGGGTTTGCATTGGATATCTTCCTTTATTAACCTATTTTTTTTCTGAAACAGAGTCTCTTGCTGAACCTGGGTCTCAGGTTCTGGTTTAGCTAGACTGACTTGCCTAGTGTCCTGTCTCTGCCTTCCCAGTGTTGGCATTACAGACATTCACTATTATTCCTGACTTATAGGTGGGTGCTGGGGATCCATACTCAGGTGGTGCTTGTATTGCTAGGACTTTCTCACCAGAGCCCCCCATCCCCACATTTCCCTTCTTTTGGAAGAAAAGCCTAAGACAGATAAGGCTCATTACTTTGGAAGTGACAGAGTCAGAGATGCTTCTGACATTAAATGTCCCTCCCCTGACCTCAGATTCTCCTTGCTCTGCAGCTGGTGCCTAGGGCTTTGAGGGACCAGGCACCTTGCACTTCCCTTTTCTGTGAAGGAGAGAAGCAACCACCCCTTTCTCCCTACAGGCTCCCATGAGGGTCATTGTAGTTGGATTTTTCTTTGGGCTGCCAGCTCCCAAATAACCAACATGGAGACTTTTTATTAATAATGAAAGCCTTAACTTAAGCTTGTCCCATTAGCTCCTATAACTTAAATGAACAACATTTATATTAATCTACGTTTTGCCTCATGGCTTTTTAGCCTTTCTTTCATACTGTATGTCCGATTCCCTCTATGCCTCGTTGACGTCTCTTTTTTTTTTTTCTTCCCCAAGCCTCAATTTGTCCTCCTATTTACTCTACCTGCCTGGAAGTCCCAACTATACCCCCTCCCTTGGTATTGGCCATTTAGCTTTTTATTAGACCAATCAGGTGTCTTAGGCAGGCAAGGTGAAATAGCAACACATCTTTACCTAGCTAAACAAATGTAATACACCTTTATATAGTTAAACAAATATTCTGCAACAGGTCATAGGTCAAAGGTGACCTAGGGTTGCCAGTTTTACATCTTGGATCTGTCTGAGCCTTTTGCTTCTGGAATATCTGTCTGTGGGAAGCCCAGTGGAAACACTGATAGAGTGGAGGGGCCAAGGAAGGAGATTCAGTGGGCTATCCTTGGCTGGAGGTCAAGTCTGGGTAGGCACTTCAGGTCCAGAGACCAGGACTTTAGGAGCCTTAGAGATGTGACTGTGCTCTCCTGGTTAGTGGCTGATACATGGCAGGGAATTGGCAGGGTTCTAGAGTCTGAGCAGTGAACACACAATAGGAAGAGCCTTCATGGACTCTACTTGACATTGCCTTGACAGAGTCGGACCTAGTGGGCATAATCTCTGGTCTCTGCCCTCCTCCCCCTTTTCTAAGCACAACATCATGTTTTGTCATCTCAGTGAGGTCTTCCTGTAGACCATGGTGTCTGGGAAGCCCTCGGAGACAGCCGTAGATGTGACTGAGTCAGCACTGGAAAGCTGATGTGCAGAAAGCAGTGTGAAGGAAATAGCAACTGATTGCTGTAGTCTGCATTCCAAATAGCTTTAGGTGCCTCCACTGAGACAACAGCCATTGGGCACAGTTGAGCATGTGACATCCCTTTTCTTGCCAACTGCCCGCAGGCCTCACCTGCACTGCCCAGCACCTGTGTCATGACTGGAATGAAGGCACACTGCTGGCATCCTTGGGACCCCTCAGGAGTGGCATTACTTTGCCTGTCAGAGGGCAGCGAGGGATGCCTACTTTTGTCATTAAGTAGGGTAGAGGGAGGTAACATTGGCCAGGTTCCTGGTGCTTGAGATGCCACTAGGTCCTCTTGTGGACACTCTCTGTCTTGTCCTGGCTGACTGGCTTGATGTGGTGCTCTATGGCTTGGATGGTTCTTAGGGCCAGAGCTAAGGCAGTCAGCCATTTTGGCTGAGAGCAGAGGTGCCTCAGTGCTGGGTTCAGGACAGGCAGCTCTCTTGCTTAGCAGCCTTGGTTGCAGACCCATGAGTCTGGAAGAGGGCTGCCCTGTGGCTCAGGGCCTCAGACTCTAAGCACTGCAGCTTGCTTGGCTGTGAGTGCACCTGGTTCAAAGCTTGAATTAGCGTGCACCATGTTGAGGCTGTGTGCCTCTGAGGGGTCTCTAGGGCCAGTTGTGTAGCTAGGGAGAGTAGGAGCTGAAGCTCATCGAGGTCTTGTGGAGATTCATGACTCCTAGGTCCTTACCCAAGCCCTGCCTGCCATGGGGCACATTTCTTGTCTTCCAGCCAGTCCCTGTGGCTATCTGGGTCGAAACACAGGCCTGTCTGTCATCTCTGTCTGTCTCACAGTGTCTAATTGGGCAGCACTTCTTCAAGCCTGGTCAGTCAAGGATTGTTTCTCTGGGTTACGTATGAGATCTCTATTCCTGACCATTCTTAAATACCTAGGCCAACAGACACAGTTAAGATAAAGGGTGCTAATGTAGAGACTGGGGGATACTGGCCCCTGTGCTATCAAGCACTGCTCACCCCTGAGTGCAGTGTGAGACTGAGTTGCCACCTAGTGAAGAATGTGACTCCTGGTCAGAAAGGAGCTCCCTCTGACTTGGAGGGTAAACTGACAGTGGGTTGGTGGGAGGTCTGGGGAGAGTGGACTTGGGGATCCCCATCTCAGCAAAGCTTCATTCCCACTTCCAGTCTCACAGGTTCCCACTTAGCTGCCTATGGAGAATGTGGGGAGACAACCTGAGACAGCCTAGACTGGCCTCAGGCCCCCTGCTGATTCGCCTCCCTTTTCCCAGTGCCCCTGAGTTGCAGGAGAGTGGGTGGACTCCCTGGCCCATATCAGTACTGTTTGGTATCTACTTTAGGAGCCCTGCATAGCACTTACTGAAGACAAAGAACTTCTGTTTGAGAGTTGTACCAGTGTTTATCCCTTTTAAAAATTAAGATTAAAAAAAAATATATATAGGCCAGGCATGGTGGTACATGCCCTTAATCCCAGTACTGAGGAGGCAGAAGCAGGCAGATCTTTGTGAGTTCAAGGTCAGCCAGGGCTACATAGTGAGAGACCTGTCCTGAGAGAGAGAGAGAGAGAGAGAGAGAGAGAGAGAGAGAGAGAGAGAGAGAGAGAGAGAAGAGAGAAGAAAGAAGAAAAAAAGAAAAAAGACACACCCTACCACATCCACTTCTGTGTTAAATCATTATTTCATTCAAAGTCACTTGTTGCCTATGAACATATAAAATATTTACATATCACCTCTGCATTTCTGTTACCTTTGCTTATCTTCCTCCCACTCCTGCTGAACCCCTTGTTCTTTGCAGTTAGTACCCCCAACATTCTAATGTCTTTACTCTTTTTTTGTGACCTCCGAGTTTATTGAATAAAGGGTTACTTATTGGAGCAAGGATAACTAAGCAGTGCACACCACTGAAGCACCCCACTGCCCCCGTAATGTATTAGATTCTTTTCTGTTACTGTGATGAGACACCACAACCAAAAGCAGCTTATGGAAGAGTTTATTTTGGCTTACGATTCCCGAGAGAGTCCATAATGGCAAGGGAGGCTGTAGCAGGAATCTTAAGAAGTTCTTATTAATAAGATCAAACCTGAGGCCAGTTATTGGGGTGAATGCTGGAAGATCAGAGAAGCAGAACAAGCCATGGGTTCCTTACCTCGCCAGTTCCTCAGCTGATCCTGTTTCCTCAGGCTGGAAGCCTCTGAGTCCTCATTCAGAATGAATCTCAGCTGAACTGCTGCTCAAAAGCCTAAAAGCTTAACCCGCCAAATGCTTCTAGTTTCTGGTCTTCACGCCTTATATATCTTTCTGCATTCTGCCATCACCCCCTGGGATTAAAGGTGTGAGTCACCACCATGCTTGGCTGTATCATTGTGGCCTTGAACTCACAGAGATCCAGACAAATTTCTGCCTCTGAAATGTCAGGATTAAAGGCGTGTGCTACCACTGCCTATCCTCTTTGTTTAATATTGTGGCTGTTCTGTCTCTGACCCCAGATAAGTTCATTAGGTTGCACAATATTTTGGGGAACACAGTACCACCACAGGAGGCCATGCAGTGGGTGGCTGTAGGAGGAAGCTAGAGCGGGCAAGGCTTTCCTAGCCAGCCCCCAAGTCACTTCCTCCAGAAAAACTCCTCCTAAAGTCAGTCCCCACAACCTCTCTCAGCAATAGCAGTAGCACCACCATCCCCCCCCCCACACACACACACTGTGTTCACATACAGGAGCCTGTGGGGGATATTTCTCATTTGAACCTCCTCACCTAGCAGCTGAGAACTGCCAGTGTCTCCTTAGGGCGAGGTGGGGCCTCCTCAGTCCCTTCTCCATCTGTATGGAATAGTGACTGTCCCTGTCTTGTTAAGTGAGCACTGTGTATTACGAGTGCAACAGGCATGTCTTTCCCAGAAGTCTGGGTTCCCTGGCACTCCACCTCCCTCCAGCTTTTACAGTCTTTCTTCCCCCTAGGAAGGCGTTTTCCAACACACTGCCAGGTTTAGTGAGAACAGAGATGTGTCGCCTCCTTTACTTTTGGCTAAAAGAGAGTTAGCAGAGTCCCATGTCTGCCTGTGTGCCGAGTCTGTTGAAGTCCAGTGTCTTCTCCCCATTTCCCTGGAGAGCTGCTGGGGGTGCGCAGCTTGATGTAGTATGAATGTGGTGGTGGTGGTGGGCTGCTCTTCTCTCCTCTCTGTCTATGTATGTGTGTGTGTGTGTGTGTGTGTGTGTGTGTGTGTGTCTCGGTTTGTCTGTCTGTCTCTCTGCAAGAATCCAGATACTCAATAACATGAGAGCTATAGAGCAACACAGTGCTTTAGATCACAAGGCGGTAAGCAAGGCGGTAGTACACAGGTCAGTGTGCCTGGCTCATCTGCTTTCTGTGAACCAGCAGCAACAGTGGGCATGTAACTCAGAAACAGACTGCCTTTTACACGAACACTAAATGATGAAAAGAAAAAGGTTATGAATATGGGTAGAGCCTGTATGAGGAAAATCATGTTTGATGACATAAAAAGGTCAAAGTTGTAAATACTCAGAGAGACATACCATGTTCATGGACAGAAGAGTCAGTGCTGTGGACATGCCAGCTCTTACCAGCCATTCTAGATACAGTGTGACCTCAACCACAATCCCAGAAGTTACTTTGTGGTGTGTGTGTGTGTGTGTGTGTGTGTGTGTGTGTGTGATGTGTGTACATGTTCATGTGTGGATGGGTGCACTTGTGTCTTAGGGTGCACAAGCACACATTTGCACATGTATGTAGAGACCAGGGGATGGTCTTGTCTCTCATTCCTCAGATGCTGTTTCTTGAAACAGGGTCTCTCACTTGCTTGGAACTCACTAAGCAAGCTAGGCTGGCTCGTCTAGGTGCCCCAGAGATCTGCCTGCCTCTGTTTCCCCAGCTCCTAGATTACAAGTGCATGCTACCATGCGTCCTCTGCCCTAGTGTGAATTCTTGGGATTCAATTCGAATCCTCGTGGTGCTCAAGGAGCACTTTACCCACAGAATCATCTCTCCCAGCCTGCTTTGAGGGTGTCGACTCATAGTGCCTTTTGTCCTTTTGTGTTTGGTTTGGTTTGGTTTTTCGAGACAGGGTTTCTCTGTGCAGCCCTGACTGTCCTAGAACTCAGTCTGTAGACCAGGCTGGCCTCCAACTGACAGCGATCTGCCAGCCTCTGGCTCCCGAGTGCTGGGGTTAAAGCTCCCGCGCCCAGTGACACATAGTTTCTTAAGCTTGTGTGGGAAAGCAGGAGACCTAATGGCCAGGGCCCCTTTGAGGAAGGATGAAGGGGGTGGCTGACATTGCAGGACTGAGTGGGAAACTGTAGTGACCGAGCAGCATGCCTGTGGGGTGGGGTGGGGTAGGGGGAAGCGCTCCAGGCTCACCAGCACAGCCAGCTAACTCTGGCAGCAGTGCAAAGGCAGCTCAGAGGGAGGAAGGGCTTTGCCACAGGCGTCCCTGCAGCAACTCAGTATCCACAGGAAAGAAACTCAGACCCAGGCCTTACACCTCTTACCAGTGCTAACTCCAGGAGGGCCATAAACGTGTAAAACACAAAATGTGAAAGTTCCTAGGAGGTGACAGGAGGAAAATCTAGCTGACCTTCAATTTGGTGTTGACTTTTGATACCCAATATGAAAGGCACAATTCCTAGAAGAAATAATTGATGATCTGGGCTTCATTAAAATTAAAAATGTCTGCTCTGCCAACTATATTGCCAGTAGAGTAACAAGAGAAGTCATAGTTGGATGTAGTGGCTCAGGTATGTCATCCCAGCTAGTAGGAAGGCTCAGGCAAGAGTATTACAAGTTCAAGGTCTGCCTGGGCTACAGAGTGTGTTCAGTGTTAGCTTTAGCATCTTAGTGAGACCCTGTCTCAAATCCCAAAAGAGAGCTAGGAATTAGTCTAGTGGTACAGCACCTTCTTAGAATCCCCCAGTGAGGGGCTGGGGTGTGGCTCAGTGGTACAGCACCTTCTTAGAATCCCCCAGTGAGGGGCTGGGGTGTGGCTACGTGGTAGAGCCCCTGCCTAGAATCCCCCAGTGAGGGGCTGGGGTGTGGCTCAGTGGTAGAACACCTGCCTAGAATCCCCCAGTGAGGGGCTAAGGGTGTGGCTCAGTGGTAGAGCACCTGCCTAGAATCCCCCAGTGAGGGGCTGGGGTGTGGCTAAGTGGTAGAGCATCTGCCTAGAATCCCCCAGTGAGGGGCTGGGGTGTGACTCCGTGGTAATGTGTGACATGTATGTGATATATGAAAAGCCAAGGTTCAATCCCTTGTCTTGGAGCAGTGGTGGAAGAGTAGCAGCTATAAACCATGAGAAAATATTTGCAGACTACATGTTGAACAATTACCAGAATACCAAATGTACAATGAACCCTTAAAACCCAGCAGTAACAATCAAGTTAACAAAGTGGGTAAGAGATCTGAGAGTAGACTTCTCACTGAAGAGAGAAGCAGATGGCAAATAAGCATTTGAAAAGATGTTCACTATCACATGTCACTAGGGAATTGTAAATTAAAATGAAACACCTCTGTACACCTATTGAAATATCTCAAATCCAGAACACTGGCCGTACCAAATGCTGGCATAGTAGTAGACAGAAGCTGTCATCCTTTGCTGGTGGGAATTCGAGATGATACAACTATTTTGGAAGACAATTTTACAGTTTCTTACAAAGTAAACATACTTTTGCCATATGGCTCAGCAGTCCCACCCTCTGGAGCTTACCTGTATGGATTGAAACCTGCATCCACACAGAACCTCACACAGAAGCAACAGCAGCAGCTTTACTATTTTTAACCTCCGTGTGTGTGTGTGTGTGTGTGTGTGTGTGTGTGTGTGTGTGTGTGTGTTCATGTGCCGCTGTGGGTAGGCGTGTGCCACACAGATGTATGAAGATCGGAAGATAACCTCAGTGCCAGGACTTGCTTCCCACCTTGTTGAGACAGGGTCTGTCTGTGGGTTTTCCTCTGCATACAGTAGACTAGCTGATTCCCAGGCTTCTGTGGACTCCCCACCTCTGCCTCCCATCTCCCTGTAGGGATGCTGGGATTGCAGCTGTGTGCTACCAGTTCTGGCTTTACCTGGGTTCTAGGGTTCTGAGCTCCAGTCCCCATGTTTGCATGACAAATGCTTTACCCATAGAGTCATCTCCCCAGTCCAAGCTTTATTCTTAATTGCCAAAGTCTTAGAAGCAGCTAGGATGAATTGAAGAGGTGACTGGATATACAAACTGTGAAAGACCCCAAAAGTGGAATACTGTTGGGACATGAAGTTGTGGGAAGATAGACAGAACTTCATACTTTCTGTAAGTGGGAGGCTGAGGTCTATATTGCAGGGCATTGGCTGGTGAATTGGGGCAGGGGGAAGAGGGATGAATGGATTGTGTATGTGTGTCGGAGGAGGGGGGGTTGCAGGTCAGAAGTCACTGTCCACCCTATGTACTGAAGCAGGGTCTCACTTGAACCCGGAGCTCTCCAGTCTGGCTCATCTAGCTAGCCAAGTTGCTCTCTGGATGCCGTCTCTGCTTTTGGGTGTCTGGAGTTACAGCAGGCTGCTGGCATCCTTGTGGTGCTGGGGAGCTGTGGTACCCACCTCAGGCTTGTTCTGCAAGTGCTTTACTGAGTCACTATGGGGGCGGGGGGGGCATGGCTGGTTCCATGGGTCTGTGACAGTTCTAGGATTTCTATTCAGTTTTGTTAACGACTCTGACTTTCTTTAAATAATAACATCCGTTAGTACAGAGAATTACTGTGTGAGTTACTGTCCTAGTTGAGGCCACCAGTTAACTGACAGAAGTGGCTTCAGGAGAGAAGGGCTTGTTTTAGCTCACAGTTCTGGGGTCCTGTCCATCATGACATACGGCAGACAAGGCATGGCAGCAGCTGGCTATGGTGTCCATAATCAGCCAGCAGAGAGGGAAATGCTGGTGCTCTCAGTTCCCTTCCTCCATAATTAGTCCAGGACCCAGCCGAGGGAATGGTGCCACTCATGTTTAGGTGAATCTTCCTTACTTGGTTAATCAAGAAATTCCTTTACGGACACACCCTGAGTCATGTTTCCATGGTGATTCTAAATTGCCAGCTCCATAGGAAAGTCTACCATCACAGGTACTAAGTAAGACAGGGTTAGAGAAGGCTCTGTTTTCAGAGTTGAGATTCCTGAAGTCACACGCTTAGCTTAACCTTTCTGGTTTTATTTTTATTTATTTATTTTTGTTTTATTTATTCATTTATTTATTGAGACAGGGTTTCTCTGTGTAACAGTCTTGGCTGTCCTGGAACTCACTTTGTAGACCAGGCTGGTTTTGAACTCACTGAGATCCGCCTGCCTCTGCATCCAGAGTGCTGGGATTAAAGGCGTGTACCACTACTGCCCGGCTTAGTTTATTAACCTTTCTTCAGAGTCCCAAGAACTTGACTGTTGTGTAGAGAATCAAGGATGCTGATCTGAGTGTGGTGACCTGTCCTTCCCTAGCTTTGGCCTGGTGGTCTCTCAGCTGTGCCTGATGGCCCCTGTCACCCCTTAGCCTATGGTTGGGCAGAACAGGCTTTTGTGGCTCACATTGTGCTCTGTGACCAGAGCCACTGAAGTGAGGCACTGTGTTGTTCACCATGCCCCCAGCCTCATTGTGGCTATAGCTGGGATTAAAGCTGGGAGGTGTGAGCTTGGGTTTGTGGAAATGTCAAGTGGAAGCTCAAATGTGGATTGGTGGACTCCCCTGTGCCACCTGTAGTCCACTGGTTGGCAGCTTGGGCCTCGCCTGGCCTATTGACTTAGACAGGAAGCTATTAGTCTGTTGTGAGCATGTGGTGGGAGTAGGCATTGGACTCAGGCGTTGCTGTCAGCGCCCAGGCCCAGTGTCCCCGGGGATGGGTGCAGCAGGCAAGGGTCAGTGGTTCTGTAACAATCTCTTGTCTTTCCGTAGAGAGACTTTCAACACCCTCTCATTTCCATGCTCTGCTAATTTTATGGTCATTCCATATTTTCTTGTCATAAATGTAACAGATTTTATTGTGTTTAAACCATTTCTTAATATAGATTCCCATAAAAAGCTGGAGAAATGAGAAGCTTGTGCCTCATCAGACCTTGGAATGTTCACCCACCTTTTTTCAAGCATTTGGGTTCTGCCATCCATGGAGCATTCTGGAAGTGCTCCTTATGTGCTTGGTTGGATGTGCTGTCCCCAAGAGGGCTGTACCCTTGTCTGTCCTAACTGAGGTTCCTAATGTGAGAGGACCTGTCAGATACATGGCCTCATTTGTAAATAGTGGACTCGAGGGAGGGAATGGCCAAGGTCCCAGGGCATAAGTCTCCTGTCATGCGATCCTGTTCACGGCACAGAGAATTTATCTCTGGCCACTTGAGTTGCCTCGTATCCCCAAATTGTCTAGTATGCTCACCTAGCTGTCCCCAGGAGTATTTACTGGGGAGGACTGTCAGGGTACCAGGCCTTCTGGCTTGGAGAGTCAGAGCCCTGTTGTCTTGTGGCCCTGGTAGTCCCGCTGTAGTCTGGAAAGTGGTGACATGGTTCACCATACATATTAGGTGTGGGTTCCATGTTGTACCTACTAGAGTTGGGACATGAACCCAGGCAAGCTGCCCCAAGAGGGATGCTTTGTGATTGAGCTTGGAAATCCATGACTGTCTTATAATTTGTTCTAAACGTATCTCAGTGTCAGTTTAGAAACATTTAAAGGATGCGGTGGCACACACCTTTAATCCCAGCACTCAGGAAGCAGGGATCTCTGTGAGTTCAAGGCCAGCCTGGTCTACAAAGCAATTTCCAGGACAGCCAGGACTGTTATATAGAGAAATTCTGTCATGGAACAAACAAACAAGCAACACCCCCACCCCCCCCCCCCCCCACACATACAAACTAAAAAAAAAAAAAATTTGAAGATTTTTGTCTCTCCCTCTCCCTCTCTCTCTCTCTCCCTCTCTCTCTCTCTCTCTCTCTCTCTCTCTCTCTCTCTCTATCTATCTATCTATCTATCTATCTATCTATTGTGTGATTGTGTGAAGATGCCTGTGGCTCACATGTGGACAACTTTCAGGAATTGGTTCTCTCCATCCACTACATGGGTCCTGAGGATCAAACTCAGGTTGTCGGTATTGGTGGGAAGCCACTTAGATGGCTCCTCACTGTTAGTTTATAAAATAGTTTCCTAAGTTAGTTTCCAGTATATAATTCTGATCATGTAGAGTCTTTGGTATCCAGTCTCCTGATGGCTCAGGTCTCCTTGGCTTTGTTCTAGAATGACCTACCTGGGTTTTGCAGGCAGACATTGCTGTTGTATCTTCTGGACTTGTAGGAGGCAAGTATGTGAAGCTGGGTATTGATTGAGGCCTTACCCCATTGACCATGCCCTGGCAGTGCTGGACTCTGCCGTCCATGTGGCCTCCGGCAGGCTGCACTGTGGGCAGCCTTGTGGACATAGAGTCAGGCTTGTTTCTCCAGGGCTTCCTTCACTGGAAGGGAGTGGCATCTCCTTGGCAGGCTGATACATGGCTGGCTCTCGTGTGGGGACCGAAGTGGTCCAGGAGGCCAGGCATCCAACAGGGTGATGTGGAGATCCCTAGGTTGTTGGTAGAGCCCTGTCCCTCAGCTCTCCTGGAGGCCAGATCCCAGGCACTGAGACGATGCTTCTGAGGCAGGCAGGTTTCAGTTGCCGTGTGGTATCTGCCATCTGTCAGAGCGTCCTGGTGCTCATCCCTCCCCTGAGGAAATGTTTTCTTCACAGTTCACTGGATCCCAACAGGACAGCTTTCCTGACTCATCAGGGCCACGCTGGCAGCGGATCCCATGATGCCATGAGTCCCTCTGTGATGCCCACCTGTCTGTTCCTCTGACAGGGCCCCATGTCCAGACAGGACCCTGGGGATGGCTTTCTCCAAGCTGCTGCGGCTCCAGCTTCTTGGACCAACTTGATGTGTGGGCAGAAATAAACATATTTGTTTTTCTGGTCCTTGGGAGGAGTGAAGAACCAGCAAGGTGGCCTGTGGTCTACTCTTCTCTCAGCAGGAGAGGACAATCTCCCCCCCACCCCCATAGACCCCTGCCTGCTTTCTTTCATACAGTTGTCTTTTGGAAGGGTCACATCCTTTGCTCCCCAGAAATGCCCAGGCTTAGTTCTGTGTCTCCTGTCTCTCAGCCAGGGTCCCTGGGAATCCTCACGCCTGGATGGTGTCGGACAGCAGCTGCACAGGGAGAGCATTGCCACTCACCGTGGCTGGGGGACTCTGATGGGCCTTTGAAAGCAGAAGCCTGTCCTGCCTGCCACAGTCCCGGAGAGATGAGCCTGTCTGTTTTATGCCTGTTACCGCACAGGCAGCTTCATCAGAGTCCACCCGGGCCCTCCTCTGAAGGGCATGCATCTTCCCGACCCCTCACATGTCACCCCTCACCCCCACCACCGTTGGTTCTAGCTGGTGTCTTGGGGTTCAGGGGTTCTCTGAGTACACCATCAGGACCACAACACTGCTTCAGTCCTGGCAGGTATCGAGCAGAGGGCCCGCTGGCTCTGGGGCTGGAGAGCTGCAAGTCACAATCTCCAGTCCCTTTCTGCAGAGAGCTCTTATGCCCTTTCATCCACTCATGCCTGCAGCCCACTGGGGCAGCTCTGCTCATGCTGTCCTTCCCTCATGCAGGCATTGGGCAGGTAGCTCTTAGAGGGGAGGCCACTTGGGCTGCCTGTGCTGTGGCCTTTGTCCTGGATTTACTTGCTTCTCCATGGCTGGCCCATATGAAGAGTACTGGCTGGCAACAGAGTATGCCAGCTCTCCATGGAAGGGTCTTCTGGTCCTGGCTCTGGGAACTCAAGGGTCTTCAGGGACTTCTGTTCAAACAGACTAAGGACAGACTCCAGCTGCTGTGCTCCTGCACCACATGCTGGATGACAGAGAAAGAACATGCAGACATAGAGACAAGCCTGGCTCCTGGCAGAGGGTACAGACTTATGTGCTCATGCTTAGGGGCTATCAGCCACACCTGTGTCAGTGTTTGTACCAGAGACTGTCGTGTGTGTGTGTGTGTGTGTGTGTGTGTGTGTGTGTGTGTGTGTGTGTGTCTCGCGCGCACGCGTGCTATGGCCATGCAGGTGCATGCTGAGGCCAGAGGTCAGCCTTACCTATCATTCCCAGGAGCTGTCCATCTAGTTTCTTGAGACAGCAGCTTTACTGGCTTTGAGCTTGGTGATTCACCTAGGGACTGGCCAGCCCACCCTGAGATCACCCTTTCTCTCCTTCCCCGGCCCTGTGTTTACAAACGTGCCACCATTCCTGGCTTTTTATGTGGGTCCATGAGGACAAAGGTAGGTTCCTATGTATGTGTGGCAAGCACTTTAATAAATGAGCCATCTCTCCAGCCTCTATTTATTTTATTGACAGAATCTTGCTATTTAGCCCAGGCTAGCCTTACATTCAGGATGTTCCTGCTTTACCCTCTGGAGGGCTTGGCTCCTAGGCATTCATATTACTGGCAACTGGTCATGTTTTATTGGTTATTTGGTTCTGCCTCAGGAACCACAAAGATCTCGATCTGTCTGTCATACTGTGGAGGACCTGCTGATTAGATGCTGCCACCAGGGGTGACTGGCTCACAAGAGCAGCTGTCCAGGGTTTGGGGTGGGGGGGGGGGGGGGGGAGGACAGGGGTGGGCGACTGCTTTCTTGAGACAGCTTGTGTGTCTTGAGCTTCTGGTGACTTCTTCAATGGTGAATGCTGTCTCATGACCTGAGCTGCCTGTTCTCCACACTGCAAAGGCCTCCCCCACACCCTGGAAGTGACCGGCACTGTGCTCTGTGAATGGGCTGCCAGACTTTGAGGAGGGCCATCTGGTGTGATGAGAAGCGATTGAATGGCTGGCGACAAACGCCACTCAGTGACAGAGATGTGGAATAATTAGTCTGGGACCACAGCACTAGAAAGAATTTGTAGGCAGTGGAATAACCACCTGGTTCATGAAAGCCAAATTGGTTTGGCAGCAATCTGGGGTGAGGCTCCAGCAGCCACGGAAGTACTTACTCAATGGTGGAAGGCCCCGGACCGTTCAGAATCTCCGTGGCTCGGATCAGCCTCTGTGTGTTCTTGTAACAAGGGGTGCCGTAAAATGCTTCCCCTTCTTTGACAGTTTTATTCTTACACGAGATGTGCTTTGACTGCTTCTCCATTACGCTCTCTGATCCCCTCCCGTTGAACCCCATTTTCTCCTGTCACGCCTTTTCATTTGCTTTGCTTTCCTTCCGTTATGCTTGTGTGTGTCCCACTACATTTAATTAGGGTTGCCTACTGAATGGGCATGGTGGGGCTTGGTTACGGCTCTTTAGCACCTTACCTGAGGCTACACCACTTAAGAACTGATTCTTCTCTAGCCTCCAGCAGCCTCTCTTTGCCCACAGCTCCTCAGGGAGGGGTGGGGTCTCATGAGCCACTTTCTTATCAGTGACAGGGTGTCGAACCCGGTACTGTGAGTTCTCCAAGTGTTTGGCGGCCACATATGTCAGTCAAGCTTCTTCCTGGCTTCCAGGCAGTCTCTTTTCTGCTTGCCATCTCACCAGGAGCCTGGGTTACAGATGTGCTACCTGTCCAGTGACCTGAACTCACACGGCAAATGCTTCCCCAGTGCTGAGCCATCTTGTAGCAGTGTTTTGGTTGCTGTTTGTGCCTGAAGCCCTTGTCTTGGCCCCTTTCCATTTCCACACATCTTGTGGTCATCTTGCTAGGTTTTTGCCCAATCCCAGGGCTGGCTGCCTTGCCCCGCTCTTAGCTAGCTTACTTCTTCCATGTGTCACTGAGACTGCCATTGCTTCTGCCCTTGCAGCTTCCCACGTGGACAGCAGCACGGGACATCAACCCTCACCCAGCACTGGCTGTGCTGAGGCTTCTCAGTTCAGGGCTGTAAATGTCAGGAAGCCAAACGATGGTGGGGCGTGCACTAATTGGCCGCGTGCTTGGAAGCGGCAGGCGGGCTCACTTTTAAGTAGGAGCTTTGAGCTGGCCTTCCCGCTGGCTGCTCTGAAATTCTGACGCCGGACAAATGTCAGAGGCTTTCTCCACACCACCACTTTCGTCTTTTTGAAGAGACCCCCGGAGGCTATTACCGGAGACAGAGGCAGCCCCTGTCTAGTTTTAAGATGGTCATAGAGAGCTCACACCACTCCGCCTCTGGGCTTCTCAGGTGCTCCCCTCTTCCATCAGGCAAGAGGGCCAGCAGCTGTCATCCCGCCATTAGGCACATCGGCCATTCTGAAACCTCTGTTCATAGTTAGTGCCTCTTCAAGGTGAGCTAAACAGGTTCCCAGGCTTACCTGGACGGCAAGAACTCGTAAATATTCATAGGTATTCATGTCAGAAATCGTGCCTAGAAATACAGCTGAAGCTTTGCTTCCTAGCCTAAGAGGAGGGTCTGACTGCCTGGTAGTCTGAAATGTCACCAAGTGTCACACATGTAGGTGGACAGACAAAGGGCCATCAGAGGGTGCCTTGGCTCTTAGCAGAGCCCATCCTAGGCTGGGGTGCTTCCTCCCTCCAGCCATTCTCTGGACCATGCTGGGACCTGCTCTGCCCACCCTACCTTTCCAGGGGTTGTTGGCAGCACCAGGGGCACCGGGAGGACTGTTGAGGTGACTTAAAATACGGTGGTCTTTTCCGAGTTTTGTCAACAGTCCACCTTCTGCACAGCCTCAGTTTACCCCTAGCTTCCCAGCATCTTGTGCTTAAAAGACAATTTAGGTCACTAGATAGGTGACTCCTTCCTTCCTTCCTTCCTTCCTTCCTTCCTTCCTTCCTTCCTTCCTTCCTTCCTTCTTTCCTTCCTTTTTTTTTAATGGCAGGGTCTCATGTAGCCCAGGTTCGGGTCCAATTTGCTGAGTAGCTGCAAATGGCCTTGAACTTCTGATCCTGCATCTACCACTCAATGGCTGAGTTTATAGGGGTTCACAACCACACCCAACTTATACCGTTCTGGAAATCAAAAATGGCTTCTTGTGAGTGCACAGCAGGGAGTCTGTCAGGTGAGCCCCATCTCCAGGCTGTCACCAGGGGGCTTCCTGATGTCATTCTGTTCGGCTGTGCCTATGGAGAGTGATTACTGCTGCAGGCTCCTCTTCCGGGTTTAGGTCCCCTGGTGGCTGTGAAGATACTTCATGTGGTGAGCCTGGCTCACAGGGACTCTGGCCTCTCTTGGCTGTCCTCATTGTTCTCCTCTGCCTTGTGTGTGTTTCTTGTGGGGCAGGCTCTCCTTTGTCTTCCCAGGGTCTGGGCCATCTGTTTGGGCTGTATCCCCTCTGTGCCTTTTCCTTAAGTTCTCAGGGTCTGTGTCCTTAGCTGTCATCCTGCATCCCTCTCCCCAGAGGTACATCTGTGGAGTGTCTCCTGCTGTAGCACTGGTGTGTCTGACACACATTGCTGGTCAGTATGTTTCCCGAGTGAGTCATGATGGGTGCTGTGGGTGCCACCTCAGCTGTGGTCAAACACACGCGCGCGCGCGCGTGCACACACGCGCGCGCGCGCACACACACACACACACACACACACACACACACACCCATGCAGTCCCTGTCTGTGGAGGCATGGCTGAGGAGCTGTGTGGCCCTGGCTCTTCTTGCCAGCAGAATTGGGCCTCTCACTTCTGTTCCTCCTGCTTCCCCGGGCCATCTGTTTCTGGTTGGTCCCAGTGCGGTTCCTTTCTGTAGGGTAGGCATAGCAGGTCCGCAGCTTTCTCCCTGGTTCTGCTTACTGTCCATCTTTCCCGGGGCCACCACTGACAGCCCAGAGAGCATCTGCAGTAATGGCAACCAGTCCCAAGAGTCTTCTTCTGGCCCTCTACATTTTTGTTCATTTTATAAGGGACTGGGACTTTCTGGTCAGTGTCTGTGGTTCCACTTTCAGAGTATTTCTCAAGGGTCTATGTGCTATGTCCTGTCTCATACACATTGTCTGTCTCCTTCTGTTGTGGAGGGATGAGCTGGCCCTGGGTATGGCCTCTAGCTGCTTCAGAGTAGATGGCATTGGACACTGTCACTGTAAGCCTCATAATGTGGTCCTTGACTCGTACACCTGTGCCCTGTCTACTAGCCCTCAGCTCCAGGTTGGGAGTCTTGTCTTCTGGGAGATACCTTCTGGGTAGGAACATCTGGTAGGGTGATGGGCTGCTTTTGAGGAGTGCGTGCTCTGCTCTTGGCAGTGGCTTTTGGGGCATGGGCTTAGGGCAGGGGTCTGCACTGAACTGGATGGATAGTTGGCTCCTGGGAGGAAAGGCTTTCTTCCAGAATGATCCACCCATGGGGATGTGGGGTAACATGTGAGAGCTGTGGTCTCTGACAGTGTCTGCGTTCCTCTTGGCTCTTTGGGTAGGGACCTGGGTTACCTGCCCTGCCTAGCTGAGCCCATATCTGGGGTTTTAGCCTCAGAGCTGCATGCTGCCTGAGGGCCTAATGGAAGGCTGTGTAGGAACACTGGCTCTCTGGAAGTAGCTGAAAAGCTCTTGCCAGAGAGACAAAGGTGCTGACTAATTGACGGCTTTATTTATTTATTTCCAGGCCTGGATGGTAAACAGCTTTGATTCTCTGCTCAGTGGGAACAGGCGGGAGGCACTTGCCTGATTGATTTCTCACCTGCAGGCTTGTGTGGGGGAGCCCATCGATTGGGCACCGCCTGCCAAACCTACTTGAGAGTGGGCTTAATTGCCTCAAGACTGGTCTGCTCACACCAGGCCCCAGCAAGCTTTGCTTGGAGGTGTCAGTTTACGTGCCAAGGGTCTCACCCTCCCCAGCAGCGAGGTCTCTCCCCCTCAGTGTGTCCGTGGAGGCCCCACAACGCCTTCTGGGTACTGTCCCATTCAATGGTCCTGGAGGTCCAGGCTGCTGGGCATACTCCCCAGGTTGTCAGAAAAGGAAATCCATTGAGGACAACGTCATGGGGTCAGAGAAACCGAGAGGCCTTTGCAGAGGCAGCCAAGGGCTGATCGGCTCATCTCCTCTTACAGTGGCCAGATGCCTGGCTTGTATGGGCTCATGTATGTCAAGTTTCATTTTCGCCTCTGGGCTGGCTGGGCTCTGATGCTTTCTTGTGGACTGTTTTTAGCCAAAGTAGATAGGTACCATCCCTGCCTGTCAACTGCTCAGATTCCTCACCTTTTTATGGGCAATGTGGGCAGAGAAGATTTTTCTGTATTTGGGGTGGGAGCTCTGTACTTGTGGTATAAGCTGGGTGTGGGGACAATGCCCCCAGCCTCTTACCTTGCTATAGGGGATGTCTAGAACATTCAGTTGCAATGACATGTTCCTGTACTTATTCTTTATTTTTTTGTTTGTTTACGGATTAACCACTAGAGTCAGTCCTTAGCCCCAGCCTGTATGAAGGGTGGCATGAGCTAGAGTTTCCTGAGCCTGCTGTCTTGTCTGTCCCCCAGGACAGTCACTTCAGGCAGTTAGTGATCCCAGACTTTGCCACTGTCTGCCTGTGTATCTGTGACTTGTCTGGTATACTCTGGTGCCCATCCATGCACATATGTTTGGCTGTCTTTGGACCAGCCTGTGCCAGGGACAGAGCAGAGTCCAGGTTCATCATGGTCCTCACCATCTGACCCAGTGGAGTCGGATTTCGTGCTTTTAGCAAGCAGTGCTCTGATGGTCCCTCAGAGACCTCTTACTTGTTACTGATGGTCTGGGGCTGGTGGCTGATGTCCTTGGCCTTACTTAGCTCTGGGCCCTTTTACCAGCCACAGTCTAAGTCTGCTCACCCAAATCCACAGCTTCATCTTGCACCTTCTCCTTCCAAGGCGTGCTTAGAGCTGGTTACCTGGCAAAGCAAGATCAATGGCTCTACTAATGAGCCGCTTGCTCAGAGCTGTGAGGCTGTACCAGCCACCCATGGGGAAATTGTAGGCAGGCCAGTGTGCCTTGACTTTGTAGACTAAAGCACGCAGGGGTGTGTGTGTGTGTGTGTGTGTGTGTGTGTGTGTGTACTGTGCTTGTGTGTGTGTACTGTGCTTGTGTCCTCACCCTCTCCATCCCTTCCTGAGGGCTGGTACATCAGGCTTTGTGTTGTGCTGGGCACATATTGCATGTGGACTTATCCTTTTAGCTGAGCCAGTGCTCTTAATGTAGGGACAGGGCTCTGGTCAGCAATTGGAGTTTGGCTCGTGAAGAGACTCAGACCTAGACAGGCTCTCAGCTGTCCTTTCTAGCTCTGTCCTATGAGTGGCACCACACAGGCCCACCCCACCAGAGCTTGCTATCTGGAACAGCAGGCCTGGATGATCCTACAGATCTGTGTTGCCACAGGTGGCCCTCCCCTGAGACCTTCACACTTAATACTCACGTGAGTCCCATGTGCTGTGACTATATAGTTTACGTGAGTCTTGTGACTTCATGCCACCTCTCCAAGATTGAGTGCTGTCGCGGGACGTGCTGGCTAGTTTTATGTCAGCTTGACACAAGCCGGAGTCATTTGGGAAGGGGGACCGTCATATAGAAAATGCTCCACCAGATCGTTCTCTGGTGTAGTTCCTTGATTGATGTTTGATGTGTGTGTATGTTGAGGCAGGGGTGGGCATCGAGGGAGGGTTAACTCACTATGGGCAGTATCACCCCTGGGCTGATGGTCCTGGGTGCTATAAGAAAGCAGGCTGAGCCGGGTGGTGGTGGTGCACACTTTTAATCCCAGCACTCAAGAGACAGAGGCAGGCAGATTTCTGTGAGTTAGAGGCTACCCTGGTCCACAGAGTGAGCTCTAAGACAGGTACCAAAACTACACAGAGAAACCCTATCTTAGAAAAAGCAAACAAACAAATAAGACAAACAAAAAAACAAAACCCCAAAAACAAACAAACAAACAAAAAAAAAACAAGAAAAAGAAAGCAGGCTGAGCTCTTTTTTTTAAAACAAGGAACAAGCCAGTAAGCAGCTCCCTCCATGACATCTGCTTGAGTTGTTTGTTTTTTTGGTCACAGTGTTTGCTCACAGCACTGGGAACCAAACTGGTCACAGGGCCACTGTGTCTTCTTGGCTGGGCGTTTTCTAGCCGACCTCTGTGGCTGGCCCTTCCTGGGTAGCTCCAGCACCATGAATGGACTTCTCTGCTCTGCCAGTAGAAGCCACACAGACTCAGTGGGATGAGTCATTCCCATGCTGTAGTCTCGATGGCATTGAGAGGTACCTTTCTGTCATGAACCTGTCCCCTTGTCCCTCCTGCAGATGCGGCTCAGGCCACTGCTCCACCTCTATTGTCCCAGTCTGGCCCTTTCCCACAGGCTCATTGACACAGCTCTTGAAACTGGGCTGCTTGTGTTTTTAGAGAAGGTTGATATTGTTGGCGTTGTCAGGAAGTGGACCACAGAGACAGCTCCCGGGTTAGGAAGCTCTGTTCTGGGCACTTGCCTGAGGGCCGCACTCAGCTCATCCCATGCTCAGGCCTCTTGTGACATCCTTTGGCTGTGCTCCCACACTGGCCCTGTGTCCCACAGTGTCAGGTTGTCTTGGAGGATGATGTCCATGGTGGCAGAGATAGCAGTGAGCATATGGAGCATGGCCTTTCTTGTGCACATAGGAAGACTGAAGGACAGTTGGAGCATGGGGTGGGAAAGTGTGGCTTGGTCTGTAGGATGGGGAAGTAAAGGGAGGATGGTGGAGTGGGGCCAGGCGGGCTCCATGGTAGGAGGCCACACTGAGGGGTAGGGAGAGCAGCTGCAGCAGGGGCCCTGAGAGGAGAGCAGGTACCTGAGAATGTCAGGTATCTCCAGGCTCCTGGAGCAGAGGCCTTGGGAAGTGGGCAGGACAGGGTTGAGGCTCAGGAAGGAGAGGCCGACTCCTTTGCACAGACTGGCTCCATTGCACAGGGCTTCTTGGGAATGAGGAGGGTGACAGACAGATAGGCCTTGGAGATCTATAGCTCTTAGCTAGAGAGTTTGGAAGGAGGGTGAGACCCGGTGTCACAGTCCTGGGTGCCAGCAAGGAGGAGGACTCTGAAGGCAGTAGGGTCAGTATGGCTGAGAAAAGAAAAGTGGGGGTCCAGTGGAGGTTTGGCAGGGAGAATATCTGAAAAGCACCTTGAACTTTGTGGTGTCTCACTACTTAGTACAGATTGCCTCCAAAGTCAGTCAATTAGTCTGCCAGTCAGTCTGTCTGTCTGCACATGTACATACAGATACATGTGCAGACATATGTACATGTATGGAGCCCAGAGGCTGATGCTGGGTGTCTCCTTCAATTGTTCCTCAGCTCTTATAGAACCTGGAACTCACATTCTGCTGTGTTGACTGCAGTGAACTCCAGAGGTCCTGTCCTTTGTCATCTCTGTCCCCCCCTACCCTGTCCCCTCCTGCACCGCCCCCCAAAGCTGAGCTGGGTTTAGGTGCCTGCTACCTTGTCTGGATTTTTATGTGGGTGCTGGGGATCTGAACTCAGGTCCTCATGCTTATGAGGCAAGCACTTGACCAAATAAGTCATCTCAGATGTTGCCTCTCAAAGTCTGATCTTCCCGTGGGGTAGTCAAGGTTGACCACCACTCGCTTCTGTGTAGGGGATGACTGTGGGTCCAGGCTGGCTGTCCATGGAAAGCATACCCACTTCTGAAACTGTCTTCCCGCCTTGTCCTCCTGGAGTAAGCAAGCCTCTAGGGAGGCCCTGCTCACATTGATCAGACGGCACCTAATTCCTCCCTGTGAGGAGAGCTGTGGGGTGGGGACCTACTATGTGAGATGGGAAGGGGCCACAGTCTGTGAACTGCCATCTGTGTCCCTGAGAACTCCCAGGTCAAAGAACCAGGGATGGAGGACAGTGCATGCAGAGTGGAGAGGTCAGGAAGGAGCCTACACAGATGTGCTGCCATAGGAGCAATGAAGTATGGCTGCAGGCCCAGGGATATCCCAGGCTCTGTGGATAACATGCTCTGAATATTGCCTGTCGTCAAGAGCATGGGGCTGCACTGTTGCAGTTGGGAATGGAGGGCATTGTCTGTCAGCATAGGCACCTGTAAAGCAACCCATGTGCAGACTTTGTTTCTTGGGGTGGTAGTTCAAATGCACACAAGTTCTGTTGATGCCCATGAGCTGGTCCTTGTTTGAGCAACCCCAGACTTCATACAGGTCTCTCTGAACTGCTAATCTGTAAGCCGATCATAGAGCTTTGCTTTAACTGTGGCATCTGGTCTACCTGCTGTGTTGCAGGCAGCTTGCTCCCTACTCCTCAGAGTTCTGTTACTCATGAGGCACAGGCTGAGGCTTCTTCTGGACCATTTGTCATTCTGGGTGGTTCCTAAAAATTAACATAAAGGGAAGCTAGACAGGTGGCTCAGCCTGCCATATGGTTGAGAACAGGTACAACTCTTATAGAGGATCCAAGTGAACCCCAGCACTCATATTAGGTGGCTTATAGCCACCTGTAACTCCAGCTCCAGGGGATTCGATGCCCTCTTCTGGACTCCATAGACTCTTGCACTTGCATGCATATACTATACAAACACACATATATGCATTATTTTTAAAAATTGACATAGAGAAACCTTTGTTCTTTTTTTGTTTGTTTGTTTTGTTTTTTGTTTTTTTGTTTTTTTTTGCCAGAGCTGAGGACCGAACCCAGGGCCTTGCGCTTGCTAGGCAAGCGCTCTACCACTGAGCTTAATGCCCAGCCCCGAAACCTTTGTTCTCTATCCTGCACACTTACGTGGATTTTCACTTCTCCTTTGTCATGTCCAGGCCACAGCATAGCAATTCCTTCTCCCAGCCTGCCTCCTGCCTCCTCCCTGTGAGCACTTGGAGAAGACATCTGTCCCTAGCACCTTGGCACTTGCCATCTGGCCAGAGGCAGTCTGAACACGTCAGGGTGGGTGCCACCGCTCTTCTTGCTGCATATTCCACAATAAGGACATACCACAGTTTACTCATATATTCTCGGTGCAGGGACATCTAAGCTGTTACTATTTCATCATAAGGACGAACCACAGTCTAATCGTCTGTTCTCATTTGAGTTGTTTCTGGGCTTTGGTAGAAGAAATGAAGCTGGTGTGTGTGTGTGTGTGTGTGTGTGTGTGTGTGTGTGTGTGTGTGTGTGTGCGCACCTCTGTATTCCTCCTTGGGCTGATACTGGTCTTATCTTCAGTTTCACTATTCCCACAGACGTGTGGGTTACCAGGTGTATTTCCAGGTGTGCAGCTCCCCAGCCCTCACTGTCTCTGGAATTTTCCATTTCTTTGGCAACCCTTCAGTCATAGCCTGTTTTCTGTATCCAACTCCCTGTGAGTCAAGATCAAGCCCCAGCTGCAAGATTCAGGTTTTGTTCCCTCTCACCCCAGCAGCCCTGCGGCCATTTATCTTTCTTCCCTCCCTCAGCCTCCTTTTTTATTTAGCTCAGGACTCTCTTGACTTCAGGGGAGCCACATCCGCAGTTCAGTAGAGCCACTGTGGTGCAGCATGATGACTGAGCGTCAATGGTCTTGAGTGAGAGTGGTACCTGGACGTGTGGTGTCCGCAGAGGAGGGAGACCAGGCTGACCTCAGCTTCTAGAGCCTGCCACACCGCCAGCACGGCAGTGGTCACGTGAATGATGTGTGTAGTGTCATGTGAGGCACACAGTAGGACACAAGTGTGTATCATTGCGTGACTGTGTGACATGAAGCATGTGTGTGATGCAAGATATCTTAGCTGTCAGTCCTTCCTGCTAGTGTTTTCTAGCTCTTTTCTGCCTTTTCTTTTCTGTGTGTGTGTGTGTGTGTGTGTGTGTGTGTGTGTGTGTAGGCCAGAGATCAACATTGAGTGTCTTTCTCAACCACTCTCCACCATATTTATCATTTTAAAGATTTATTATTTTCTTAATGATGTGCATGTATTTGTATGCATGTATGTGCACATGAATGTGGTCCCATAGAAGCCAGGGTGTGTTGTATCCCTGGGAACTGGAGTTATAGGTAGTTGTGACCTGCCCAATATGGGTACTGGGAACTGAGCTTGGGTGTTCTGGAAGGGCAGCAAATGCTTGTAACTGTGTTTTTTTGTTTTTTGTTTTGGTTTTTCAAGACAGGGTTTCTCTGTGTAGCTTTACGCCTTTCCTGGAACTCACTTTGGAGACCAGACTGGCCTCAAACTCACAGAGACTGCCTGCCTCTGCCTCCCGAGTGCTGGGATTAAAGGCGTGCGCCACCACCGCCCGGCGGCTTCTGTTTTTTATGAGCTCCTTCTCCAGCTCTCAGCCTCCGGGCACCCTGGGCTCTTCATGCAGAGTTCTATCCTGCCCTTGGACATCGCTGTCTCCTCCATCTGTCTCTCTTAGGTGTGTACAGAACTTTTGGAAGTGGAGAGAGAAAAACAGCTCAAGGACCAAGAGACTTGATTGGTCACAAAGTGTTTACGTATTGCCTGCTAAGAAACCATTTTGAATGCAACAAGAGTCCAAGGCAGGTTATTTGCCCTTTTCCATGAAGTGCAGGATTGCTGGGTAATAGGTGTTGTGTGATGGTGTAGAAGTAGGATTTATTGATGGCAGAAGCTTATCACAGGATGCCTTAACAGTCTAAAGAGATAGGCCAAGATAGTTACACTTAGGACATGAGTGAGACACTTGGTGTCTGAAGTTGCTGCCTGTGTGGAGGATGGGAAAAGGTACTTGCTCAGCTTTGTGCCTACAGCTCTTAGGAACTGCCGGCCAGCTTGGCTCGGCCCCTTTGTGCTGAGTATAGAAGGGGCTGCTTCCAGACCACACTTCTGAAGTTGAGGGTTTGTGGAAAGAGTATCACCAGATCCCTGCTATGGTCTGATACACCATGGGACAGGGCTCCTTCCTGTGGGTGGGAGGCCAAGCATAGGAGGGATGGGAGCAGCCTCTGTCCTTTGTCATAACTGTGCCTTTGTGTGTCACAGCAGTGCATACTGTGCGTACTGTGTATATTGTGGTACAGTGCATACTGTGGTGCAGTGCGTACTATGCATACTGTGGTGCAATGTGTACTGTGTATACTGTGGTGCAGTGCGTACTGTGGTGCAGTGTGTACTATGTATACTGTGGTGCTGTGCATACTGTGTACACTGTGGTGCAGTGTGTACTGTGTATACTGTGGTGCAGTGCATACTGTGGTGCAGTGTGTACTGTGTATACTGTGGTGCAGTGCATACTGTGGTGCAGTGCATACTGTGGTACAGTGTGTACTATGTATACTGTGGTGCAGTGCATGCTGTGGTGCAGTGCATACTATGTATACTGTGGTGCAGTGCGTACTGTGTATACTGTGGTGCAGTGCGTACTGTGGTACAGTGTGTACTATGTATACTGTGGTGCTGTACATACTGTGTATACTGTGGTGCAGTGCATACTGTGGTGCAGTGTGTACTATGTATACTGTGGTACAGTGCATACTGTGGTGCAGTGTGTACTATGTATACTGTGGTACAGTGCATACTGTGGTGCAGTGCATACTGTGGTGCAGTGCATACTGTGGTGCAGTGTGTACTATGTATACTGTGGTGCAGTGCATACTGTGTATACTATGGTGCATTGTGTACTGTGCATACTGTGGTGAAATGCATACTGTGTATACTGTGGTGCAGTGCATACTGTGGTGCAGTGCGTACTGTGCATACCGTGGTGCATTGTGTACTGTGCATACTGTGGTGCAGTGCATACTGTGTATACTGTGGTGCAGCACATACTATGGTGCAGCTTGTACTATGGTGCCTTTTGTGCAGCCAGCACCTCACAGTCCATCACTAAATGTGACACTGGGACTCTGATGCCCTGTGTGAGGACAGTGTGGAGCTTCAGTCTTTGTGTCTTTTCCCTAAGCTGCGAGATCAAACAATAGAGGACACTTTAGGGACGTAAACTATGTCTTTAAAAAATAATGTAAACTTTCAGAGTTTCATACATATACATCATCATCTCCCTCTTCCATTATTTTCTCTAGCCTCCCTCCACCTCCTGATGAACAAGCCCTTCCTAATTTCATGTCTCCCTCTTGGACTACTGCATTTTATCAGGGATGCTTGCCTGAGCACAGTTGGGGCTGATTTCTTTGAGCAAAGGCATCTTACTAGTGGCTGCACCAAGGACTGTGACTCCCTCTTTGACTGCAGCCATTACCGCCCTCAGCTCCTCTGGGAGGGCTGGGGCCTCTTGAACTCCTCCCACTGTGATGGACTCCCCAGTGTGTAGGTCTCATGTAGGTTACTGTAGCTGCTGTGGGTGTGGAGGTACACTAGTCATCATGTCCCCATCCTCTGGCTCTTACTGTCTTTCTGCTCCTCCTGTGATGTTCCCTGAGCCTTAGAAGGGTTGATATCGATGTCCTAATTCAAGCTGGGCACTCAGCAGTTCCTGTTCTCAGAGCTCTGACTACTTAGTCCCTGCACTAACTGCTGCCCACTTCACACATAGGCTTCTTGTGTACGCAGTCCTAGCACATACCTGTTGTTGTTGAACCCTGATACCACACCATCTCTTTGGTTGGCAAGGCCTCCTGACAGCCCTTCCTGGGGCTGTGCTGTGCCTGTAAACAGTTTGACCTCCACTTGTGTGACTGCAGTGAGCATCCTTGCCAACTGTTGGGACTTCCAGCATGTGTTCCAAAAGTCCCCACATGGATCCAGGGAATAATTAGTATCCTGTAAGATATGAATCTTAATTCCTAAATTACATATTTAGCAGATGGTCCAAAATAGCACTCGTAATGGCAACATTCAATTAGTGAGTTTAAAAAATGTATATTATTGCAACACTCTCCATGGGTTTTATTTAGAGATTTCTAAATATAGTGGATAAAAACATAGAAGTGTTGCAGACAATTTAGACCCACACCGCCGCAGTGGGCCATGTGCTAAACTTCCCTGTTAACCAGACGTGCCTGCAGAGAGAGATTCTGATTTATTGCTGAGCCTCCAAAACAAGCTCCACCAAGGAAGTCAGGGGCATCCCTGGTCCACAGGCCCTGCTCCTTTGTGCTTGTGAATTCTGATGTCTGTCGGGTCCTTGGGACCTGTAGTGGTTGATTGACATGGAACCCGAGGGCAGCCTTGCTTCTTCTGTGGCCAGGTCAGTTACATCCTGTCTATGTTCCATGCCCTTGCAGTCCTGGATTCTGGTTCTGTGTGGGCCTGAGGTGGTCCCATAGGCAGGTTAGAATGGGAATTTCTTCATGCATAGGAAGCATCTGAGAGGTTGCCCACACAGCTGGAGGAGAAGCAGAGCTGAGTGAGGTCACCTTCTAGAGTCTAAGTGATAGGGGTCCTAGAGACAGGCCTGTCCTCTCCTGGAATCAGAGTCTTCCAGCTACTAGGGAGGCTGAGAAGTGCTAGTTAAGGCATGCCTGGGTGACAGAATGAATTTGAGGCCAACCCAAGTAATTTAGTGAGACCCTGACTCAAAGGAAAAAGTAGGAGGGCTTAGGACATAGTTGATGGGTAGAATGCTTGCCTCACCTTCATGGGGTACTGGGTCCAAACCTTGGGTATTCGTTACTTTTCTTGTTGTGACAAAATGCCTGAGAGAGTATCACCATGCAGGCAGGAGGGTTTCTTAGGACTCACAGCATGAGGGTACAGTCCATCATCACTGGGCAGGCATGGCGGCAGGAACAGGAGGCAGCTGGTCCATCATCGCTGGGCAGGCATGACGGCAGGAACAGGAGGCAGCTGGTCCATCATCGCTGGGCAGGCATGACGGCAGGAACAGGAGGCAGCTGGTCCATCATCGCTGGGCAGGCATGGCGGCAGGAACAGGAGGCAGCTGGTCCATCATTGCTGGGCAGGCATGGCGGCAGGAACAGGAGGCAGCTGGTCTCATTGCATCTGCAATTAGAAAACAGACGAATGCTGGGGCTCTGCTCACTTTCTCCTTTTTCTTTTGTGCAGGACCCCAGCCTGTGGGATGTTGTTACCCACATTCATTTTGGGTCTTTCCCCCTTAATCACCCTAGTTCCCCCACAGACACACCCAGAAGTGTGTTACTGTCGTGATTCTAATTTCCCTCAAGCTGACAAGATGAACCATCACACTCCAGTTCTTAGTAGTGATGGGAGAAAAGAGGCAGAAGACCACATGGTATTCGGTCCTGGGAGCTGCAGAGAGGATGCTGTGGGTCCAGGAATGTGACAAGAGCCTCAGGCTTCCTGCCTATTGGTGGCTGTGTGTCTCCCAGGAGCTGCTCAGGGACATGAGCCATCAGAAGGAGGCATGGCACTTGATTGGGACAGATTCCCGGAGACTATGAGACCCAGTTCTAGCATCCATTCTTGCCAGTGTCTGCCTGGGCAGGAGATGCTGGACTGTGCAGTGAGCCCCCCTAGGCCTTTGTTGTTCCAGGCCTTCAAAAGGCCAAAGTTCTCCCTGGGGCCAGAGAAAGCTGAGGCACAAGGTCTCCTCCAGTGTCTGAGCCCCCGTGGGAAACAGCTGCACTATTGAGCTGAGGCTCAATACAGGATTTACCCTGCAGAGCCTGGAGCCCAGTTCCCTAAAGCAGGCCTTGCTGAAAGCCAAGTTATAGGCTGTCACCCTTCGGGTCCTGGTCCCCAAGCAGGCCTTCTTGGTAAGCAAGTGTGTACAGCAGAGTCTTTGTTCAGACCCCCCCAACCCTCTCTGTATGTTTAAACAAAGAGCTTTTTAGACCTAAACACAGATGTTCATTTGAAAATGAGAAATCAAATTAAGCGGAACCAGCCTTTGAAAGTGAATGCCCCGTAGCAAGTCAAACAAAGGGAGAAAAACACTGTGTGTAAATTTCACTTAAATCACTTTTTCATCTTAAATAAAGTTTTAAAGGAACAAAGTGCTGTGTGAAAGCGCTCATCACCCTCCTGTCCTCCAATGGAACATCTGCGCTCATTCTGATGCGAGGAAAGATGAATTAACTAAGCCGGGGAGCGTCCCCCCATAATTGCACCTCGTCCCTTTCTCAGACACAATGCGGATGAAATGCCGAATGAGCTGCTGAAGAGGAGGGCTGAATAGGCAAGTGGGCAACGAGTCCCGCTGAGCCGATCGGCGGAACTTGCGGGGGCCACCAGGTTTGTTCCTTCTGACAGAGATGCCATTTCTCACATAATGAGAAGACACAGCTCACGCGCCGCTCTCAGAAGCCTCCCCAGTGGACTACCTGGTCAGCAAGTTTTAAAATAGGTGTCTCCGTACTCCTGGATGGGCGCATTGGCCCTCCAAATGGGTCAGGGCTCACTGGCATCCCAGTGTCCTCCAGAGGGCTGTTCAGCTGGCGGTGGCTCAGCAAGGGTCAATCACCGAACCCATAGGGGCTTGCTGTAGATCGGAAGCAGTGGCTGAGGGCTGGTGTTTTGTGTTTTTTTTTTTTTTTTTTTTTTTTTAAGAAAGGTTCTTGTGTTTTCCAGACTGGTCTCTGAGTTATTCTGTAGCTGAGTGTGACCTTGAATTCTTGTTCCTCCTGCCTCCACTCCAACTGCTGGGACTATAGGCATGACCACCATGCCCAGTTTATACAGTGCTGGGGATAGAACCCAGGACCTTGTGCATGCTAGGCAAGCACTCTGCCAACCAAAGTTGGTGTTCTAGCCAGGACTGTTACCATCTGTTTACCCCCGAGATGCCCTCCAATGAGAGAGAATAAAGAAAAGTAGGTCCCAGCGTTCAGGAGGCTGTGGCAAGGAGATCTCCACAAGTTCTAGGCCAGCTGGATTTATATAACAAGACATACAGACACACAGTAGTTTCTGCTGTAGGAAGAACTTGGGGCGAGTTTAGTGGTAGAACACCTGCTTTGTGTGCGTGAGCTTTCATCTCCAGCGTTGGGAAGAAAACCATGGGGGCTGGGGACATGGCTCAGGCAGTAAAGTGCTTACCACATAAGCATGAGGATCCCAGTTTAAGCTCCAGAATCCATGTGGAAAAAAAAAGTCAGGCATGGTGTAAGCCTTTCATCCCAGTGATGGATGGCACAGGGGAGACAGGAGAGTGCCCAGGGCCTGTGAACATCTAGTCTAGACAAATTAGCTCTGGGTTCAGTGTGAGACCCCCCCCCCCCCAAATAAGGTAGAAAGTGATTAAGGAAGATACTTGATGTTGACTTCTGCCCCCCCCATGTATGCATGTGCACTCATGTCAAACACATGTGCATAAACTTATGAATATGTACATGCACACAGGCTGTGGAAAGTACTGTGAGGAAAGTGGAGAGAGATGGGTGGTCAGAGACACCCTGGGAGGCCAGATGGCCTCTTCTGCTAGCAAGGCAGAAGGCATCTTAGCCGAGACCCAAAGGAGTGACTGTCCCTGAGAAAATGGGCAGGGCTGTCGGTGCTGTGGTCAAGCCACGTGAAGATCAGAGGTATGGAGTGATGTGTTTATTTGGCTTATGTAGAGGAGTGGCCGGTGTTGTTTGGGGGACCAGGTAGTGGCATCTGTGGACCTGGCGTCACAGTAGCAGGCTGTTGGCAGCTCAGGGAAGACCACACCAGCAGTGACCACCTGTGTGTTCTGCCCTTGGGCTACTGCCTCCTGTCAGGATCTGCACCCCCTGCTCTGCACCCCCACCCCTCAGCTGAGGCTCACTAACTCTTACTTACCTCTCCACATGCAGGTTCAGATGCACTGCTTCCGCGCCAGCTTTCTGTTTCCTTCCTGTCCTGAAGAGCTTGGCTACTCAGAAGCCTGGATACCCCAGCCAGCTAGATACTGGCGTGGTGGTCTGTGCATGGGTACCCTTTCTCCTTCCTCAGCACCAGGCGGTGGGTCTGGGCCTCTCACAGGCACCATCTCCAAGAGCACACATAGTTTTCAGCATCTGCTGCCTCCTCTCCAGGGACTGAATGTCCTCAGATTTGAATTGGATCAGTTCATCCATCCCCAGGGCCTCACCAGGACCTGTATTGACGGAGGTCAGTCAGTTCCCAGGGGATCTCCATTATGAGCTCTGCCACAGGCTGCAAGGGCAACTGTCTCGTCTGTGGAGAGTGCTAGGCCCTGTGACTGAAGTGCTTCCAGACTGGAAAGATTAACCTCTGCACCTTGTAACTGCAGAAGGGACGAGCGATCCTTTCGCTTTTGTTTTTGGCTGAGGTGCTAATGGCTGCAAACTTGGACTTGCAGGTTCCAGGCAGGCAGGGAGCCAGACTTGCTATACAAGGATGCCGAAGGTGCCAGGGAGGACTGGTGGGCCATGCTGGCCAGGTTGGAGCAGTAGATGAGCATCTAAATGAGATGCAGAGTTGCACCTTCCCTTCCTAGTGGAGTTGAGTCCAGAACTGTAGCCTTAGTTTTTTAAAAAAGTCATCTTATTTTTTTTATGTGTATGAGTATTTTGTCTGTGTGATATCTGTGTGTCTAGAACCCATGGAGGCTCGAAGAGGGAGTCAGATCCCCTGGAGCTGGAGTTAGAGATGGTTGGGAGCCACACTCTGAGTGCTGGGATTTGATCCTGGGTGGTCTGGAAGGGCAGCTGGCATTCCTAACCAATTGAGCTATTTTTCCAGACTCTTCACACTCAGTTTTAAACCGGGCTGGGGAGGACCCACCTAGCTGGGGAAGGTGGATGTGACTGCAACTCCCACCTTCTGAGTGGCCCCAGGTACAGCACCTATGGGGACAGATGGTGGGAGAGCCTGCTTGTCTTGTCTTCCATCCACGGTTACTGATAGGGTAGAGGTGAGTTGCAGGAGTACCAGGCCTGAAGGCCCATCTGAAAGGACATGGCCGTGTAGGGGTGGAATCCACTGATGGGCATGTCTCTGGGAAGGGGCTTTTCCTTTCTCAGCTTCCTCCTTCTCTGTTTGAACCTGTGTCCTGTATTGCTCACTGTTAGGCACTCATTCCCTGACGTCAGAATTTCATATCCACCTGTTATCATCCCCCAGTGAGGCCTTGGCAGTGTCTCACATGTGGCCTTGGAAAGAGCCAGGGGCCCTTCTAAGTTACAAGGGTAGATCTGGGTTCTCACCCCAAGACATTTGGTCTTGGCCCTTCCCAAAGATGCCTCCCTTCTGCAGCTGGAATGGAGACAAAGCAGACTGTGGCAGGTGTGGTGGGACTCCTGTGTCTAGGGTGACTGGGGACAGTTTCCTCATGGTTTTGGTGCCTGGATCTAAATCTAATCTTGCAGTTTGAATTGTGGGTTGGAAGCAGAGGGGTGTGTGTGTGTGTGTGTGTGTGTGTGTGTGTGTGTGTGTGTGTGTGTGCATGCATGCTCATGTGTGCTGCCTGTTGGTGTGTGTCAAGAGACTGATGACATATAGGCCTAGAGCTCAGGGGATTCCCTTCTCTTAGAACATGTTAGCCAAGTCTGAGTCCAGTCCTCATAAATCAGTTGCACATTGAGGCTCACGATTTATAGGAGTCAATTCATTTAAACCAAAGCTGGCTTCAGGGAGCCTTCTGTCCCGAAAGCCCATTGTGTGGCTCTTTGTGATGACTGTTCTCGCTTCTCAGCAGACTTCTCTCCTGGGGCCCAGGGGGCTTCCACTCTGCCCAGGACCCAGGGTGGCTGCTGCTCTGCCGCTCTGCCAGTCACCAAGTTGCCTGCTGGAGGCAGTGTGTGACAATGGGATGAAGGAATCTATTGAAAGCAACAGACTCTTCTCAAGCCTGGGAACCAGGCAGTTTCCCTGGTCTGTCAGCATGTCCTCATGGCTCTACCACTGAGCCAAACCCCAGCCCCTAACTGGGGGATTCTAGGCAGGTGCTCCACCACTGAGCTATAGCCCATCTCCAACAATGTTTAAGGATGCTTCTGTTTGAGACCAAAGTGAAGAGAGAGTAGTATGAGTATGGGAAGGAAGCAACAGGCCATGTTACAGACTGCTTCCTTCCACCCATACCACTGTCCACACATCTCTTGATGCAAGAGCTTGCCACCCCACTCTGTACACACAATGTCAGGTCAAAGGCGTTAGCAAATTCTCAGACACAGGCCACAGGTAGCTCTAGTATTCCCAGAAATGAAGATTCCCAAGGCAGAAAGCATTTGGGACAGATTCAAGTCTGGGAAGTAATGGTGTGCACATTAGCAGGTGTCCTGGCAGGTGGCACCAGCAGCCACCTGAGCCTTTGCAAGAGGAGCCCCTGCACACCGCTAGGCCAACCGAGTCTCAACTACAACAGCTCGGCTCTGAGGAAGTGCTGGGAGGTGAGAGGAAGGAGAGCTCCACACATGCCTAATTATAATTGTATGATCTGCAACACTCCAGTTAGATGGACTAATCTAAAGGGAACAGTGCCAAGCCATGACCACAGCCTGGAATCGTGGGCTGGGGGCATGGCTCAGAGGAAGAGTTCTTACCTGTTATGAGCAAGGCCCCGGGTTCAACCATGTGTACTACACCATATCAAAACAAAAACCAAACGAGCAAAAATAGTGATTACCACGGCCGACCACGGTTGTGTGCTGTGTTGCTCCACTGTTACTGAGCCTGCTGCCCTCTAGTAGTGCGACAGCATTGGACAGGGATCCCCAGGAACTGTCCTGTGTATGTGGCCTCCCTTGATGGCAGACCCCAAAGCAAAAGACACCATTGAAGCTAGTGTAGCTAACACTCCAGTAATTGGAAGGAGAGTTTTTGCAGGCCCTTATGACGAAGGATTATAAATCTTTTCTATTAAAGGTGAGGCAGCCACTGAGGGTAGGAAGCAAGCCGTTGAAGCGCATTGGCAGCCCTCCCTGCTCCAGGATACTGATGGGGAAAGTGGTTAGTTAATTAGGTGATTTTTCTCTTCCTCTGACACGTGCAAATGAGCCTCCGTTAATAACTGAGTTGTTACATAAATGATAAAATTTTAACACCAATGTCAAGTTGTCAGGAGTTCCTGGGCAGGGAAGGTGAGCCTGGGGAGGTGCTTCACTCCACCCCAGCTGGTTATTTAGTTATTTAAAATGGCAAGTGACCCTCTGGGAGGTTCCTGTGAGCAGCAGCAGGGCCAGAGGCTCTTTCCCACCTGCTGGCAGAAGGCTGCTCCAGAATCTGTCAGTCTTTTTTTTTTTTTTTTTAAGTCCTTCTGGTTCCAGGCAGGAATCCAGCACCCTAAACAGCATCCCTGTTGCTCTGGCTCAGGAGGAGCTGATCAAAGGTCCTCTTTCAAAGTTCTGACATAGAGGGACCTGTAGGGCCGGTCTGTGGAGGAGTGAGCAGTGTCAGCCACTCTGTGTTCCTTCCTGGGAACCAGGCTTGCTGTGACTTCCCAGACCAGGACTCTGCCTCAGTGACAGAAGGATGAGGCCCAGGTGACTGGAGTCTGCTGTGATGCCACCAAACAAAGCCAACCCAGAATGTCTCAGAAGAGGCCTAAGGTGACTCTGTGGCCTCCACAGAACTGGACCTTTCCCATTTAACCTCCTAACTGTTAGGCTCTGTTGATGGGTTTGCAGGTGGCTCCTGCTGGGGAGTGCCATTCTGAACATGCTTTTGTTTTTATTTTTTAAAATAATTTATGTATTTTTTTTGTGTGCATTGATTATTTGAGGATGTCAGATCTTGGAGTTATAGACAGTTGTGAGCTGCCATGTGGGTGCTGGGAATTGAACCTGGGACCTCTGGAAGAGCAGTCAGTGCTCTTAACTATTGAGCCATTTCTCCAGCTGTCTGTTTTTTTTTTTTTTTTTTTAAGACAGGGTCTTATGTAGCCCAGGCTGGCCCTGAACTTCTGATCTTCTTGGCTCCACCCCTCAAGTGCTGGAGTTTAAGGCATATACTACTATCCTGGTTTATGTGGTGGTGGAGATGGAACCCAGGTCTTTGTGCATACTAAGCAGACACTCGACTGGCTGAGCTCCAAGCCCTAGCCACACGTGACGTTTTTCATCTCTGGGAAGCTACAGTCTGAAACGCAGCATCCTCCTCCTCTTGGAGGTCAGACATGAATGAGGGTTCGGCAAACTAGGCAGAGAGGGCTGTTGGTTCTGCTCAGAAACAGGCTTGCTTGCCCTAGCTCAGGTGGCCAGTGCACATCCCCTCTGCAGCACTGCCTGTCACTCTGAGTGGTCAGCAAGCCAGCACAGAACACCTGTGTGCATACATTGGTAGGCCTCGTGTAGCTGAGAGTGAAGGCTAAGAAATGACCTCTCTTGGTGGGGAGCTTGCAGCCAGCTGCCTGATGAGATGTGCGAACAGCTGGAGAACCTCTATGACTGATCAACCCCAGGGGACATCAGGGGACATGGGAACATGACTCTCAGTGTTCTTTTAAATGCTGCCTCCTTCTTCTTCTTCTTCTTCTTCTTCTTCTTCTTCTTCTTCTTCTTCTTCTCCTCCTCCTCCTCCTCCTCCTCCTCCTCCTCCTCCTCCTCCTCCTCCTTCTCCTCCTCCTCCTCCTCTTCCTCCTTCTAACAGGGTTTTACTCTATATCCCTTGCTTCCTGGAACTCACTATGTGGATCAGGCTGCCTGTATCTTACAGAGATCTGCCTGCTTCTGCCTCTGAGTGCTAGAATTACAGGTGTGCATCACCACACTCAGTCTGACCTGTGTCTAATGAATGGATGACCCCTTAGAGATGACCCTTCCCCATCTGTAGCCTGTGGACAGGGGTGTGGTCTTTGCATCTAAAGACTGTCTCTGGGCCCGAGGCTCTGCTGCCCTGCTGAGGCTCTGCTGCCCTGCTGAAGTCATGCTGGTGGGTTTTGGAGGCAGGAAAAATACCGGTCTGTAGGTCAGACTTCTTCCACCCCAGCTCCTCACTTCTGCATGCTCACCTCCAATCTGTCCTCTGGGTGGCAGATCTTTAGTACAGTAGAGACTGGTGTCTGTCTCTTCTGGAAATCTAAATGAGATTTCATTTCTTTTTAAGTAAAAATGAGGGGAAAAAAAGACTGGAACATTTGCAGCTGGGCGATAGCAGAGATTTCGAATGTTACTTATCTTTTGCACAAAAGGAGGCAGGAGAGAGGACTCTGTCAAGGCTGAATACTAACGATGTGGAGGCGGTGGAAAGCATGGGGGGTGTTCTTCCAGAACTTGGTGGAGATGGCCAGAGTAGTGCAGTGAATGCAGTGAGGAAGGCAGGGCTGAGGACCTTGGCCTCCGGAGCTGCTGGGACCTTGGGTGGTGCCCTTGCTCTTGTGATGCTTATGTGCAGAGCTGGCCTCACATGCCTCCGCCACTCTTAGAAAGCCTCAGCTCAGTGGCTTGGGCCTGCGCAGTTCCCTCTCCTATGCTCTGTGTTCTCAGCGCCGTCTCCACACTCTGTTACTCTGTGTTGTGTTAGAAGGAGTCCCTGTTTCCCACGTATCCCTGTTGCCTTCCTGCCTGGAAGTCCACATTCAGATCCTGGGTTTGGCCAACTGCAGCTTGGATTTCAGGCCCAGTTCAGTTGGGTGCTCCAGCCCATTTCTGTGGCTTTTCTTTCGTTACATTCCATCTCACCCTTTGGGCCTCCTGGAGACAGCAGGTCCCTGGCTGGGGTGATGGGTGTGCAGCAGGTGTCTCTGGTCTCCTCCAGCCCAAGTCCTCATGCCTGCTGAATTCCTTCTTGGGAGGTTTCTACTGGCCCATCTACTTTCCCACAGTAGAAACAGCTCCTGAGGATTGGTTGTGTCCCCTGTGACCAACCTGTGCTGACACAGTCCACAGTGACATCTTTCTGTCCAGAAGCACCCAGGTGATACCTGGAGCTTGGGGTGTTTCCTGTGCCTCCCCGCTCAGTCTGTGGCCTGCTGGCCTGACCCTTGTATCTGTGCCGTCCCTTCTGGGCCTCTCATGTCTTCCTTTGGTCTCTTAGCACCCTCAGCTGGCGTCTGGGTCAGCTGTGGGAGCATCCCGGGCTGCAGGCTAGAGGAGGCCAAGCACCATCCTTGGTTGTCCTTGCTCTTGCCCAGGTTTGCTGTCCCGCCTTCCCCACTTCCTGCAGCTGTGTCCCCACCTGGGGGTGGGGACAGGAAGGAAGGATGCCAGCAATGCATTTGAATAACCTGTTTTGGGTCTGACAACAAAAAGAATCTGTTTCATTTAGAACATTTGACAATGTAGAGGAAACAAACAGAAAAGATGACAAGAAAGGTTTCCCATAATCCCTCTGCCGGGTGAAAGCCAGTCTAAACGTGTTGGCTTAGATTTAGCCTGGGGTATGTGTGTGGTATGTGTGTGGGTGTGTGTGTGCGCGCAAGCACGCACTATTTGGGGAGTCTACCTATTTTGCTTAATCTTTTCTGACACTTCCCAAATTAAATGTTCTCTCAAAAACAACTTTTTGGGTCCAGATAACATGCTTAGCCACAGCCTTGGGACCCACTTAGGTACCAACCTTCCTCCAACTTCTGACTGTAAACTGTTCTCATTAAGAATACTTTATTTAGCCATTTTCTTATTGTTAGGTATTTAATCATCTTTAGTTTCTCACTTCTATTATAAATAATACCCTGATTAATATGTGCCTTCAAACCCTTGCATAATTGCTAAATTATTTCCTCCAGAAAAGCTCTGTAGTCAGAATCGTGCCTTGAAACGTCTTCACATTTGGGTCTGTTCCACCTGGCCAGTTCTTCCTATGTTATTTTCATTATGTGGAGACCCTTTGCTCCCCCAGTAGGTAGGAGCCAGTCTGCGTGGCCTTGGGTCAGACGATGGCTTTCAGTTCTGCAGCAGGAGCATATCAGCATAAGAGAAAACTGGGTAAATGGCTCTATCAGGGTTGGGCTGTAGCTCAGTTAATAGAGTGGTTATCTTAAGTGCTCTAGGCCGTGGGTTCCATCCCCAGTGTCGCATGTACCAAGTGTGATGGCTCACGCCTGTAACCCCAACACTAGTGAGGTGGAGGCAGGAGGATCAGAAGTTCCAGGCCATTCTCAGTTACATAGTGAGTTGAGATCAGTGTAGGCTACATGATACTCTGTCTCAGATATATAAATAATTGAAGACAGAGTCCAAATAAATCAAACCAGCTTTGCCCTCTGAACTATACCCCCGAGAGGATGGTCAAATTTCAAGTTCTTGGCAGAGACAAGCCTTTCTGATACAGAGTCCTAGGTCATACATGTGACCCTCTCCTCTCCAGAGGGGTCTCTTGAGTCTCCACCTACTGGGTGGAACTTGCTGACTCCTCTGCTGGGCAGAGGGCAAAAAAGGAAGAGAGTGTCTTTGGTGAGGGAGGCTGCCCCTGCCATGACAAGGTCTGCTGGTTACTCTGTCACCGCCGAGAGTGTCTACCCAACTGACACCTCCAGTCCTGTCACGAGAGGAGCAGTGGACACTGTCTAAAACAGACCACAAGCAAGCACCAGACTCAAACCCTAACCAAACAAAAGCACAGGCATGTTGGTGCAGTTGTCCAGGCCAGAAGAGCTTGGTGAGTCCGTCTGCTACTGCTTATGGCATGTATCCAGTGGTCAGAAATTATCTTGGGGAGCTGGGTGGTGGTGGCGCACGTCTTTAATCCCAGCACTCTACAGGCAGAGCCAGGCGGATCTCTGTGAGTTTGAGGCCAGCCTGGTCTACAGAGCGAGATCCAGGACAGGCACCAAAACAACACAGAGAGACCCTGTCTTCAAAAACAAACAAACAAACAAACAAAAAATGATCTTGGGGAAGCTGAGTCAGAGGCCCACAGAAATCGAGTATTTGAATGCCAGAAGGTCAGAGATGTGGCTTGGATGTACTGAGTGAGGGCAGGTGAGAAACCTCAGTGACAACAGTGGTCAGGCTGAGGCAGGACATGAGAGCCAGGAGATGGTCCGTTCAGGAAAGACAGCGTGGGCTATGGAGGCATGGACAAGCTCTGGGATTGCTGATACTGTTGGAAAGCCCTCCCCTCTACCACAGCCTGATGTCAGTCAGCAGAGCATGGAGGTTTGGGCCCCTCCATATCCCCTACCTCCATTCTTTTATGTGTGGAGTCAGAGGGGAGAATTAAATGCCTGTGATGATTGCAGTCAGACTCTTCCCTCCCTCTTCACTTCTCCCTCCATATCTCCCCTCCCCACCCCTACATTCCACCCCAGAGACTCATGGCCCAGGCTGGCCTCAAACTCTATATGTAGTCAAATATGACTTTGAGCTTGTTGCGATCCTCCTGCCTCTGCCTCCCTAGTGCTGGAATTGTAGGTGTGTACTACCACACCTGGTTTATGCAGTGCTGGGGTCCAGGGCTAGGCAGTCAGTCACTCTATCAATGGAGCCGCATCCCCATCCCTTCTGAGCTGCTTCCCACCCAGCTATGCTCTCCAGGTCTCAGAATCCCTGTCAACGCAGACTTCTGACTTCATTTCAAGCCCTGCCCTTGGCTGGCCAGCAGCATTTTCTTTACCACAAAGAGAAGCCTGGCTGTTCCCGCTCCGATCCGCATGGGCAGCAGCTTCCTGAGGACTGGGAAATCCAATTGATTCTTACTTACTGGTAGTGAAACTCTGTTGATGTGTTGTTCATGGGTCTTGACAAACACTACAAACGTTCTTGCTGAGTGTCTGCCATCAAGGACAGTGGTTAGCACCCTAAGGCCAGTCCCGCCTCCATCCTCAGCGGCCTAGTGCCAAGGCCTCTCGGGGCAGAGTTAAGTGAAGCCTGAAGGCAGGCTTCTGAGTGTGTAGCCACCTCCTCCCCTTAGCTCTCAGAGCCAAGGGTTTGTTTTCTTCTCCAGCCCTGGGCATATTCCCCTCAGCAGCCTGTTACTCCGAGGACTCCTGACCATGTCTCCTATCTTCCGGGGTCTGCAGTCTTCCCAACCAGTCTAGACATTTAGTACAAGCCGATAAGAGCAATTACAGGCCATCCAATCCATCACCCTGCAGCAGAATTTACAGGGGAATCATGCAGTGAGGGGCTGGCAGCCACGTGATGGGTCTCAGGCCATGTCTGTCCAGGCTTTGTCCTGCAGTTTGTCAGCAGCCACTGGCAGCTCTTCTCCTTAATTAGCACATTTAAAAGACTTGGTTAGTTCCTCGGCTATGGCAGGAGCCAGGTTGCGCCAATACTCTCCCAATTCTGTGCAAAGTGTCTCGTTCTTTTTTGTTGTCTTGACTTTGATTGGACATCTGTGGAGGGGCTGGCAAGCATTAGCAGTGTTCCAACTGGGTGTCCGGTTCTCTGGGCACCTCTGTACCCTGTGGGCCTGTAGGAAGGAGGTGGCCTGTTGTGGCAAGTGCTGCTGTCATGCCTCCAGCATGGTTGGCACCCATGAGAGCCACAGGTGTGCATTCCACGACTGGAAGCCTTGGCATCATTAGCTTTGAGAATGCCCCTTCTATGGTCCCTCATAATAACATGCCCTTCCTCTCTGAAATGTGTTAGATAGGAGTCTTTTAAAGGAAAATGATATCAGTAGGACTTTAAACAAAAGTTATGGTCCTGTACTTGGGGTTGGCAGTGAAGTGCTTTCAAAGACCAGAGTTCAAGCTGGGTGCAGTGGTGTGTGTTTCTGATTCCAGTGATGTGGGTTGGGAGGCAGACTAGTAGGTCCCTTTGATAGTCAGCCAGCCTAACCTAATTGGCAAGTTCTAGGACAGTGAGAGACCCTGTCTCAAAAAACAAGTGGATGGCCCTGAAGAATGTCACCTGACATTGACCGCTAGAGTCCACACACATACTCATTCACTTTCACATGCACACACACACACACATACACACACATACACAGACACACGTATACACACCACACACACACACACACACACACACACACACACACACACACACACACACATACACCAGCAACCCAGTACCTTATTAAAGTCTGGTTTCCATGAGGTGGAATGCAGAACATTCCTTGAAGGACTTGTTGGCATTCCTCATGGGTCAATATTCCAGCTCATGTGCAGAACATGGCCATGCCCCAGAGTGGGCTCTCTCTGCCTGTGTCCCCAGGTGGAGGTGGGTGTTGCTGTGCCTCCCATACCCCATTGTGTGGCCTCTGTTTTTAAATTTCACACATCTTCTGTCACACCAGAAAGGAGCAATGGGTTCTGATAGGACCCCACAGGATGAGTGAGCCCAAACATTCCTGGCTGAGGTTGCTTATGCATTGAAATGGGGTTGGCCCATTGTCCTTCTGTGTTGAGTGACATTCCTTGACACTGTTGTCCGGAGTTTGCATATCTGTCCCCTGTTCTTAGATGTCTGGGTCAGTGCTGGGTCTTGACCTTTATGGGTTACCATGTGAGTATATCTGTGCAAGGGTATGTGAGGACCCACACACCTGTGTTTTGACCTGCACTGATGGTTGCTGGAAGTTAACTCAGGAGAATTTGAGATTTGTCCATGTGTACCATTGGACTGCCACATAGCCACAACTAAGTCTGGGCAGTGAGTGGGAGAGGCCTGGTGTGGTTGGATTTGCTTTCTCCTGATATCTGTTGTGTAGCGTGCATGTGCTCACTACCACTCAGCTGTCCTGTGCACTCGGTCCATTTGTTTCACTTTCTAGTTATAATCTTTGGCTATTTTTCTGTCCCCAAATTTAATATTTTGCCTCAGAATATGATCTACTTCCCTTTTTGAGAGCGGGTCTTACTCTGTACTCCAGGCTGGTCTCAGACTCTCAGTGCTCCTGACTCAGCCTCCTGAGTGCTAGGATGGCAGGCCCGCACCCCCAGCTGCTTTCTCATTTGACATTCCCCTCTGTGGGAGTACACGATGATCTTCCAGGCATCGGGTCTTGCATCTTGTGCAGCCACATGCTGCTGGTGCTTTGGTTTCCCGTGGGTACAGAGAGGCCTCTTTTTTCCTAGATCATTAAGGCTTCCTTCTGCATCTCCCCTTTCATGACTGTGACTTTCATGTCTAAAATCGCCCATCGTATCATTTGCTGCCAGCCCCACATTGCAGTCTTTTTGTCTGTATTAGTTGGGACAGCTCGTGTGCCATAGAAACCTGTTACCATTCTGGAGTGTGGAAGGGCAAGTGCAAGGCTGGCAGGCTCCGTCCCGCTCACCTTTTGCAGCTGCTTTCCCAGGGGGGTGAGGCAGCTCTCTCTTGCCCCAGAGCTGGGGTGGGGTGGTGTCAATTCCCTTCTTTTCTGTGGATTCCGTGTTGTTTTCTGTACTGAATTACATTAGTTATTTCCCTCACTGATGTGTAAAACTCCCAAAGAAAGGCAACTTACAGGAGTTGGGGTTTAGTTAGGTCACCATTTGAGAGGGTGTGGTCCACCATGGCAGGGAAGCCCTGAGAGTTGGCTGCGCACAGCCGAGGCAGCAGGATTGTGACACCTGCTTCTGTACATCTCAGTGGGTCAGGAAACAGTTCAGTTCGGGCTGTAATGTATAAAAGCGAAACCACCCATCAGCTGGACCAAGTGCGCAAACAGGCAAGCCTGTGGGGACATTCCACAGATGACACATACCAAGGACTGTCCTCTCCTCTCAGCTGCTGTCTTCAGTGAAGGTCCCCAGTGCCCCTGCTTGGGACCCCTCCTCCTGTCAGCCCGTCCTCTTTGGGATAGACCACACCACTTAGCTTGGGCAGAATTAAGGGAGATGGTATGGCCAGTAGTAAAGATGGGGAGATGGCCTTCATCTTCAGAAGTGTTGGTGATGGCCATGCCTTTTTGTTCTGTAGTGTCCGGAAAATGACGTGAGAGCCACATTTTCAGTATTTAAAAAATACTTATTTTATGTGTATGTATGTGTGCCCCAGTGTATTATGTATACCACATATGTTCAAAAGCCCACAGAGGTCAGAAGAGGCATTGAATCCTCTGGATCTGACGTTACAGATGGTTGTGAGCCACTATGTGGGTGCTGGGAACTGAACTCAGGTCCTCTCTGCAAGAGCAGCCAGTGCTCTTCACCTCTGAGCCCGCTCTCCAGCCCTCATTTTCAGTTGTGAATAAATGACTGTATTAAGCGTGTAGCCAGCAAAAGTAAAAGACAAAATAGCAAGTAGCAGACAGAAAGCAAACGACCATCACACCAGGCACTTCGATCATCCCCCAGATACGGCTGGCGTATCTTGCTGGAGAGCGCAGAAGAAATACTTCAAATCGCAGACAGACTGGGAAAGTTGAGGCGGTCAGAGTTTCAGTGGAGCTTTCTTCTGTGAAGAGCTTCTGGCTTCCTCTCCCTGCAGGCGTTTTTGTTTTTGTTTTAACTTCATCTTATATTTTATTTTGTCATGTTTTGTTATTATCTTTTAGAAGCCTGTTCTTTTCTAACGAGAGAGAGGAAAAGGAGTGGATCCAGAGGGGAGGAGAGGTTGAGAGGATCTGGGAGGAGTAGGAGGAGGGGAAACTATAATCAGAATATATATTATATGAGAAAATGATCTATTTTCAATAAAATAAAAAAGGGAAAAAATAAAAATTGATTTTTGTTTTTGAGACAAAAATCTCACTATGTTGCCTTGGCTGTCCTGGAACTTGCTATGTAGACCAGACTCAAACCCATAGTGATCTGATTGCTTTTGCCCTTTGAGAGCTGGAGCTAAAGGATTGTGCCAGGGCCTGCACTGGTCTGCTCAGACCTAGAGAAAAGCCTAGAGCTGAAAGAAGGGGACACATGCCTCCATCCTGAACCCAGAAGCTATTTCCAATTGATAACCACTTGCAAATGAAAATTCTTCCCTTGATTAGAATGAAGCATCCCTCTTTTTCTTCTGATTAGTTTTAGTTTGCAGTCTGTTTGGTCAGCTGTGTGGTTGTAATACTTGCTTGATTCCTGGGGTTGGGGAGCGATAGGGGAAAGTGGGAGAAGAGGGGGGGAAGGGAGGTAAATACAGAAGGAGGAGGAATGTGGATAAAATGACAAGGATTTCCATTGCAGGCACTTTTATGCCATGGGATACATAATAGTAATGTCTGTTGGAAGTGGTTCAGCTCCTGGTTGTTCTCAAGAATGTGATGATGTTTCTACTCTTGGGCTGTTTTATTGTTCTCTGTCTCTCCATTTCAAAGCCAGGAAGGACAGCTGGTGCCAGGGCAAGGGGTCTTAGAGGATGCTTGGAGATGTCCTGCTTGGGTCTGAAGTGGGGAAGGTAGTCCCACTTCCAGATCCAGCTTTCAGTAGCTCAAACAGCACATGGTAGTTTACAGTGTACTGTACATTACACCTTCCCTCTGCCCTGTATTAACTATGATCTCCAGCCTGCAAGGGCAGCCCTGGGCCTCCAGAGCTCTAGGTGCCAGGATGGAAGTTTGGGGAGTAGATATTCAAAGGTCTGAGGTCAGTTCTCAGTGTCTTCTAAGAAAGTTATTAAACTCGCTGCGCATTGCTGATTGAGTGGCACCGCCAAGAGCGGTGGAGTCACACAATGGCTCAGGAAATGTGTTTTCTGGCTCCTGCTCTCTGAGCTGCATTTCCTGCCTCTAATCTATGCTCAGCAGATGGGCCTGGTGAGGGAATCTGTTCAGCGACAGCCACCCAGCAACTCTCTGCTCTGTCCAGGCCGGGGTGTGGAAGAATGCAGGAGCACCATGGAAGCCTCACTCAGCAGCTGGCCACACCATACAGCCCTGAGCACCCCCACCCCCGCCCCTAGCTCCTCGCCCTGCAGAACTCCACTAGTGCTCGAAGGTCACAGGCCTCTCTGTTGCTGGAGATGTACTTTGTATAGCTGTGATTGTCTGCAGGGTCACTCAGACCTGTATCTTGCAACTGCCCTCTGGTGTCTTCCATAGACCTTCAGAACACAAACCTTCCAATTTTCCAAATACTCACAACTGCCTGCATCCAGCTCTGTTACCATAGACTCACCATTTGGGGGGCACGGGTGGCCTGCTGTTCACTTGCTTCAGGAGGATAGTGACCTTAGTGTAGGTCCATGTGGAGACGGCCTACTTCCAGACTAATTCTCAGGCTGCCTCTGACACCAGTTGACTGCTCTGAGGCTGAAGTTTCTGCCTGTGGTCCTTGCCAGGAGTAGAGGCTGGCCAGGGCTATTGAGTTCTCTGCCCCAGATAAGGGCTCTTGTCTACACAGCCTCTTCTGGAGCCATGTGCATGGTTGCTCTGTTGTGAACCCTCATCAAGCCGGGGCCCTTTGGGCCATGCTGTCTCCTTCCAGTGGGGATGTCCACTGCTGACAGGGATCGGGACTTGCTTTCTTTTTTTTTCTTTTTTCTTTTTTTCTTTTTCTTTTTTTTTTTTTTTTTTTTAGCTGAGGATCGAACCCAGGGCCTTGTGCTTGCTAGGCAAACACTCTACCACTGAGCTAAATCCTCAACGGGGACTTGATTTCTTAACGACCTCCTGGTGACTCTTCTTCCAGGCAAGCCTGCTCCCTTTCCTAGGGCTTTCTGCCTTTCTTATTCAACCCTCACTCTTGGCTCTGGGTCACAGCCTTCACCAGCACTAAGGGCACTGCAGAGTCCCAGGGGCAGAGAATACTTAGTGCCAAACCATAATCAGCAGATTCCCTGGAAACCCTGGAAAAGTGACCCATGGAACTGATGGAAGGCTGGAACGGAGCCCCTACAGGGTGCTGGGAACAGCCTGGCTTCTACTCAGTTGGCTTCCCTGAAAAGATTAGAGTAGATAGCCTTCTTTATGTATGACCTGCCAGCTACCGACCGGTGATGTGGGCCAGGTTCCAACTCTCCGTGTGCTGCTTGGCCCTTGTTGACACCAAGCCTCTCCAGCCTCCACTCTGGGGCCCATGTGTGTTTGGAGGCTCCTGACCATCACCCAGCCTTGGACCTGTTCTTCCAACCCACCTGTCGTGATGCCTCCCTTCGGAGCCCAGGGTCACCAATCCCGCTGGCGGAACCTACGGCTCTCTCACATTGTGTACGTAGAAGAGAAGCCCGCCAGGCCCGACAAGCTCTCACCCTGCCTTTTAAAGGTCATTTCTGTCTTAGTCAGCTCTGAAAGTTCAAGAGGAAATAAACTGCTTAGAGCTGGCATTTCTCAAGCCAAGTGTCAACTCTCCAAGCCCAAGCCTAGGAGGAGAGGAAGTGAGATTAATAAAAGAGTGGCCATGTTGACATAGCCATCGGTCAGCAAGTGCCAGCCCATCCCCAGCCCTCAACAGAGTGGTGGACAGACAGGACACTGGGGAGTCTCAAACTCATTTTCTCCTCTTGGCTACACTTCTCAGCCTGGGGAACGCTTTGGAGATGTCTCTTTATTAATCAAGTGACAGCATTTAAGCCTGACGTCCCATGCGTGCTTAGATGGCTCTGCCCCTCAGTGGTCCTTGTGCCAAGACAGATGATTGACAGGGGCAGATGATGCTTCTTGCCCATGGGGAGACAGCAGAGGCCCAGAGAAGTTGCCTCACCCAACCGGTTATTGACTTTGGGCTTCGGGCCGAGGACAGGGAAATCAATGGAAGAATAAACACTAGAATGGGTTTTATTAATCAGGCACCACCAAGGCAGCTGCAGGGATTATAATGGAGCCCAGGTGTCGATTGATGGTGCGTCTGGTGTGGGTACTCAGGCCATGCTGGCCAGCGGGCTGCTATCGACCGTGCTACACCAGGAACCTCAGCATCAGAACTGCTAATTGGGCTGCCTGGTGATTCCAAAGAGAGAGAGAGACGTTGCTGAGATTATTCTGTCTCATCTCCTAAACGCTTGTCTGATTTGACTCACAATCTCAATTAGGCCCACACCCAGCTCCTCACCCCTCAGGATCCTTGGCCTGGTCATGCATTGTGACCTGCACCTTAGACACAGTAATGGACTGGGAGGTGAGGTTCAGTTCTGTGCTTTGAATGACCTCCAGGGTGGTAGCTAAAGTCACTGTGTTTATAAGCACTTCAGTCAAGCTCTCCTGGGCCTTCTCACTTCCTGGGTTACACATATACACACTTACATGAAAGGTAGGCACACAATCATTCATATTTTTTCACATTGGTCCATGGTCCACATTCTCTTCTTTATATGTACATTTACAGCCATCTGTCAGTATAGTAAAGTACCCGAGGCAGGTTATATTACAAAGAAAAAGGTTATTTGGCTCAGTTTTGGAGGTTGCAGCACACAGTTGGCCACAGCTACATGGTTTTGAGTCTCTGGTGATGGCATGCATTATTGGGTGAAGAAAGACCATTTATGCCAGAAGCCAAGAAGAGAGAGAGAGAGCAGTGTTACAGTCCCCTGTGAGGGTGGTTTCTCCTGAAAGATTCCTACTAGCCCACCTCCTGAAGGTCTCTCCACACTGCACCTGACCCCCAGCTGCCAACCCATGCATCCTTGTGTGACACAGGCCATTTCTAGGCTGTGGCAGGATTCTGTGCTTCCCCACCTCCCCATGCGTGTCCTATGTTGTTGGAGTCTGGGGCCATTGTGGATGTGATTTCCCAGGGCTCCATTGGCCCCTGGTTATGTGGTGACTGGAGAGGTGCACCAAGGAGGCCTGGGCTGCTGCCAAGAGGGAGGGAAGGAGGGAGAGAGGCCTCCATGCTGCTGGCACAGGGGTAGCCCAGCCAGCCTGGTAGGAGAGGCTGCTCGCCTTAGGTAAGAGTTGAGGAGTTCCCTCAGTTCCAGGCAGGCCCATCTCTATCCCTGTTCCTCCTTCAGCCTGTACAAGTTCTTCTCCCCGGAGCACCCCTCACCTACCCCCGAGACTTGGTGGCACAAATGGTGGCACAGATAGAGTGAGCTGGTGACGGGAGATGGTGCCTTTGGAAGGTGAGGAGAACTTGGTGGACTTCATCAGAGCTGGGGATCTAGAGGAGCTCGGTGCAGAGACCCTGCCTTACAGTACCCAGTGGTCTTGTCTTTCAGGAGCCACAGGACCCACTAGAGACCCTCTCTTTCCTGCTGCTCTTCAGTCCTTCATGGGGGCTCCATTGTGCCCTCCCTCCCTCTCTTCCTTTTCTCTCCCTCTCAGACTGGGGTTTCTCCCATCCCCCTGCATCTAATTTCTCAGAGTGTGGGTTCAGAAGAGGACATAGAGTCTGTATTTCAGAAGACTAGGGTATGGGAGAGTGTGGAGACAGCCAAGCACTTAGCCACCCTGAGGTGTAGCTCACATTCCAGCCACAGCACCTGGGAACGATGTCCCCATGGGAGCAGTGTGAAGGGGTGAGCATCTGTGTCTGTTGTTGGAACAGGGTAAAGACACTGCCCTCCTTAGAAGGATGCCTGGAGTGCTTTTGGAAGAAATGAGTCCCCCTATTCCCCCAGGCCTTTGTAGAAGTGAGGGGCAGTCCTCAGTGTGATTCCTGCTGCTCCTCAGTGTGCTGGCAGTGGACGTGAGCAGGGCCCAGGGTTGCTCTGAGTCCTGTTGACGTGCAGAAGTGGACTTCCTAGAAGCTCATCAGGATTCCTCCCTCCCTCCCTCCCTTCCTCCCTTTCTTCCTTCCCTTTCTTGGTTTCTTTCTTTCTTCGTTTGTTCCTTTCTGGTTTTTTCAAGACTGGGTTTCTCCATTTATCTGTGTGGCCCTGGCTGTCCCAGAACTTGCTCTGTGGATGGGGCTGGCCTCGAACTCACAGAGATCTATCTGCCTCGGCCTCCTGAGTTCTGGGATTAAAGATGTGTGCCACCAACCCCTGGCTCTTTTTTTTTTTTTTTTTTTTTTTTTTGATTTATTATTTTTAAAATTTATGTGTTTGTATCTGTGCTTGAGTATATGTATGTATCTGAGCACTACATAACATGCAGGAGCCTAGAGGTAGGCATGAGGTCTCCTAGAATGGGAACTTAAAGCAGTTTGTGAACAGCACTATGTGTTGCTGGGATCTCAACCCAGGCACCCTGTAAGAGCGGGAAACCCTTTTAACCACTGAGTATCTTTCCTGTCCTCGTTGGTTTTCTTATAAGGAGGTCGGTCCCAGGTGTGAAGGGAACTAGGGGTGATCTATTACTTCCGTCTGTCTGTCCTCCCGCCCCATCCATTCATCTATTATCTATATTTCTATCATGCATCTACCGACCTACCTATCGTCTGTGGATAGTGTCAGGGCCTGGTATATGCCACGCAGTTGCTCTAGCATTGAGTGGAGCCTCACCCCCAGGCTGGCAGCGGGTGTTGCATTTGGTTGGAATCGTGCATCTGCAGAGCCTGTGGCTGGATCAGGCCCACAGGAACTTCTGAAGCTGTTGGTACATGCCAAGGAGCCAAGCAGGGTTAAGCTAGGTCGTCAGTGGGTCTGTGGGTATGAGAGTGCATTTGTGTTTTAATTCTCCTGAGTTTCAAAAGTGAATTATTGGTGGAGGCCAGTGGTCAGCAGCCCATCTCTGTGAAGGGCGTGGAAGAGCAAGGTGTCTGCTTGTCAGCCTATCTGTCAGAGGAAAGCAGCCACAGAACAGCCAATGCTGTGTGTGGCTGTGACCCAGCAGACTGTATGCAAAGAGAGGGAAGGCTGTGTGCTGAAGTGTAGGCACAAAAGGAAGAGCAGGGGTTTGGGCTGAGCTCCTGCCGAGCTTGGCCACGGTTTGCACCACTCTCCTAAAGGCCACTGCACCCAATTCTTCTCCAGTCATGTTAAGGCGGAAGTGACGTGTGTGAGAGTGCTGTCCTCGCCCAACTCACACCTGTGTCAGCCACAGCTTCTCTGGCCTTTTGAAGGATTGTATTAGTTTTTACTGTAGGGGGGGGGGAGTATGAGTGACTGAGTGCAGGTGCCCGTGGAGGCCAGAGGAGGGCGGTGGAGGGATCTCCTGGAGAGCCCTGGAAAGTCACAGGCAGCTGAGAGCAGTCTGTTATGGTGCTGGGGACGGAACTTAGATCATCTGCAAGAGCACTACCCCCTACTTAGCCATTCTTTTGTTGTTGTTGTTTTGTTTTGGTTTTGGTTTTGGTTTGGTTGGTTGGTTTTTCTTGAGACAGGTTTCTCTGTAGCTTTGGAGCCTGTCCTGGATTAGCTCTGTAGCCCAGGCTGGCCTCGAACTCACAGAGATCCACCTGTCTCTGCCTCCCGAGTGCTGGGATTACAGGCGCGCGCCACGACAGCCCGGCCTGCTTAGCCATTTCTAACTTTGGGTTTTTTATAGCCTTTTTCAGTGCCACAGAGAGTACCAAGGGCCTTGTGAGTCAACAGCCAAGAGCTGTGCTGTGCAGTGAGGTCTCCAGCCCTCTAGCTGCCGAAATTTTCTCTTTACATCCTCTATCTCAAAAGTTGGGTGACCTGCCCTCCTTTCTCTGCACCATCAGCTGAGACTCAGCGGCCTGCAGGGGTTCTGCCCCACCTGGGAGGTTGTAGGTTGGTAACTGATCAGTCAAATTGGATTATTCTTTATGGTCGGGAGCAAATTGAAATTGTGAGAGCAGATTTTCCTTCTCACATTTCAAGGTCAGATGAGAGTATTTACTGGTGGCCTCTGTTTATCTGGGAATGCACATTGAATTTGGTGATTGAATTGATGAGATGTTAGGAATAACCTCATCAGAGGCTGGGTGCCCAGTGACCAGAGACCAGGTGGCTTCTTCCTCTGTTTCCTCGGCTGGGCCTTTGGTTGGTAATTCCTTAAATCTCTTCCCCCCATTTCCTAGTTTGTCTCTACAATTTGGTAGTTTTGTGATTTTTTTGGGGGTGTGTGTAGGGTGGGGTGGGGTGAGTGAGTGCCAAAAAATGTATAATAATGCTTGGAGGTTTTGAAGAAATGGAATTGATGTAGAATACATGAGCTAGTGCCATGCTGAGCCCTGCTGTCAAAGGTGCTGGGGAAACGTTGACTCTTTGTGAGTTTGCAGACTGCCCCACCGCAGATGACTGGGTAGGGTTGGCACTTGTTACCTCCTGTATTTCTGATCCTTGCCTCTCCAGAAAATTCCAGAGCAACCTCTTGGCTCAGGCTAGACATGCCAACATGGCCTCCTTGAGGCTTGTTTCACATCTCAGTGCCCTTAGGGACCATCAGAGACCTCCCCAGAGTATGCCAGGAGCATCCTGCCAGCAGCAGGGCCAGTACAGGACATCCTAGCTCTGTCTGCAGACTCAGTAATATAGGTGTGACCGCTTCGCCCTGCTGCTGGTAGTGCTTGTAAGTACTCTGTACTTGGTGCTGGGGTCTTTGTTCTTTGTTGAAAGTCTTGTAGAAACGGAATACCTTTCTAGGAGGTAGTTAGGAATAGACAAGCAGTGGCCACAAAGGATGTGACATCCAAAGAGATGCAGGATGGCCCTACTACATCCCTGGCTGTGCGCGCATATGTGGTAGGGAGATCTGACTAACTTGGACATATTTCTTCCACACCTTCTGTTACATAAGTAGCTCTTCATCTGTTGGCTTTTCCCCCCTAAGGCCACGCCTACTAGAAATAAACCTGAGTCACCTGGAGTCTGGTGGACAGCCATGCTGTTTGGAGGGTCCTCCTCAGTGGTAACTTAGCCTGTTGTGAGATTCCTACCCATCAGCCTCCCACCTAGGGTGGCCCTGAGTGCAAGGTCTCCAGTCGCTTTCCTTCTGTTGGTCTTTTGTAAAGTCCCACCTCTTTCTCCTCTGTGTCTGCTCCTCTAGCCTCTCCTCAGAAGGGCTCCCCAGCACCCTCGCTCTCCCTTCTGTGTGTCTGTGTGTATGTGAGTATCCTTGTCACAAAGCTCTGTTGGCAGACAGGGCCCGTGATCTCACACAGTTGGAGAGCAGCATGCTATTCTACATCATGATGTTCACTGTCTGGTGGGTAGCTGCTCGCTTGACACCCTCTGGCTCTGTCAGGGCTTGCCCTGATAGCATGGCTGGCCCTTTCTTGGGCCTATGAATGGGGCCTGATACGGACTGTAGGGCTGATCTATTGGCTGATCAGCTGGCCCTCTGCTGGCCATCCATTTCTGGGGCTGTAGCTCTAGCCCATCCTGCCTCTGGGTGGTCCCTGTTAATTCTTCATTCACTGTACAATCAGATTTCTGGAATTTTCTTTCAGCTTCTAGAGACTTCCCAAGGGGCTAGGAGGAAGCAGGGGCATGCTGATCCATTTCTGCTCTGTGCACATGGGGTAGGGGCCATAGATGACTGCATCTCAGCAGGCCCTGCCCAGAGGCCTCAGCTGTGGGGACCTGCACTCTTGCACATTTCCCCTTGACATAGGAGTGGTGACCAGGGACCTGTAGATACCTGGCGATGGCTTAGCTCCCCCTGACCTGGATTTCTTGGGTCAGCGCTGCAGGCTGTGCCAGTCATCATGCCCAGAGGCCAGGGAGGGCAAGCATCCAGTTCTCCTGGTGCAGACACGGTGGTTCACAGAGGTGATTCAGCAGCATTGACTCATTCACAAAGCCCAAGGTTAGAAATCATTTGTGTTAGCAGGTTCTGATCTGCGCTCCTCAGCCCTCCAAGAATAAAGGTGCTGGAGGGTTTGAATAAAATTTTACTAGTGTTTTCTTAACCTCATGAAAGAGATGAATTACAAAAAAACCCACCACGCACCTGGGAGTTCCATTATCATAACCCGCAGGAAACCACTGCTATTCATGTATGTCATCTGACTGCTTTGGGCTGTCTCTAGAAAGGCTGTGAGGTGGCCCTCTGTGTGACACTTGTCCTTAAGTGTGACAGAACAGGAGTTATCCCAGTGAGTCTGGGCTCCTGTCCCAGCTCTGCTGTAGTCAGGACCCCCAAATTGCAGTCTTGTCTTCCTGTGGTTCTGGAGTCAGGGGAGTGAGGGTCTAGTGCTGGTGGGTGGGTGTCTGAGGAGGACTGCTGTTCCGCTTGGTGTCAGCTCCTAAGGGGCTCATCCAAGGCTTCTCATCCCAACCCGAGAGCTCTCCCCTGCCTGTCCAGGCTCCTCCCAACACCAGCATGTAGGGGATTAGGGCTTCACAGTGACCTTCAGTCCTCCACAGAGATGCCATACCTCAAAGATGTTCTTATCTGTGTAGCCCAGGCTGTCCTGGAACTCACTCTAGACAAGGTTGGCCTCCAACTCAAGAGATCTACCTGCCTCTGCCTCCAGAGGGTTTTAAAGGTATGCACCGCCACCATCCAGCTTCTTATTTTTTTAGATAGGATCTCATGTAGCCTAGGCTCCCCTTGAATTTGCTACATAGCCGAGGATGATCTGGATTCTGACTTCCTGTGTCCATTTTGTCAGTGCTAGGATCCCAGGTTGTCACCGCCACACCTGTGTTTGCAGTGCTGGGGAGCCCAGGACTTTGGGCATGCCAGGGAACATTCTGCCGACTGAGCTGCATCACCAGCCCTCAGTTGTTTGTGGGTTTTGTTTGTTTTGTTTTTTCACTTAGAACCTGGGTTTGTCCATGACTGTGGAGACACATGAACACACTCTGTGTTTCTGCACCAGGCGGCGCTCCAGTACTGCGTTCTATGCAGTGTGGTTTTTGAATGAGTGACTTTATTAAGTATATAGCAAGCCGATGTTTTTTTAAAAAAAAGCAAGTAATAGATAATGTATAGCTAGATAACAAACATTATCCAATTGAGAGTATTATAACATCCAGCAGACACCAGTTAGGGGAAGCTGAGGCAGCTGGAGCTCCCCATTGAGCTTTTTCCCCATGGCTGAGCTGCCCGTGGCTGAACTTGGAGCTTTTCTCCCCCTCTGCAGGCACTTTGATGGGATAAACACCGTTGACTTGTGTGGAAATGGTTCCAGCTGTTTTCAAGGTTGTGACATTTTTGCCCTTGAACTGCTCTGTTGTCACAGGGCTAGGTAGGCCAGCCCAGGCAAGAGGTCTCAAAGGTACTTGCAGATAGACATGCTCTGAGGCGAGGGAGGGCCCAACCCTGCTGCCAGAGCCAGCTTCTTGGGGAGCTCAGCAGCACATGACAACTCACCACATGATGTGTATGACATACCGTGACTTGGTACGTGGCCTTTCTCTCAGCTGGGCACTAAGCATGGCTCTTCTCAGAACTGCTCTATGGTGCCACAGTGTTTGGGGCCCCACAGAGTCTGGTGATGCAGGCACGCTTTGCTTGCTTCATGAGTGTGGGTGCTGGGTTCAAGCTGAGGAACCCAGGGGCCCCAGGGCTTTGAAACGCTAGGTCAGGCCAGGAAGAGCTGAAAGAGCATGCATGGTCTTGGTGTCTTGGAGAAGGTTGTTAAAATGTCCCCTGCTGCTCTGCAATGTCTCCTGGCCTTGCCTAGTTCCTTGAAAGTAGGTATTCTTAGGCCTGGGTTTCTGATGAAGCTCACATGAAAGTGAGCGGCAGTGGCCCGCCACATCCAAAGATGGCTCTCAAAGGCTTGGACTCACTCTCTCAGCAGACGTGCCTCAGAAAGGCAGCGATCGATAAACACGCTCAGCTTCTCCTTGAAGCACCAAGAGCTTCGCTCTGAAGTCCCAGAGGTTCGTGGAAATGCCGCTGCCCTCAGAGTTCAGTGCGCCGTGGAGCGAGAGCTTTAATTTTTTATGAGCTTTCTTGTCTCTTCCTTGGGAGAAAGGCTCGAGTTGAATGGAGAACCTCCCTGGGGGTGAAGGGAGGGAAGGAGAGAACCAGCAACCCTAGGAACTGATGAGGATCTGTGTTAGGATGAGGTGGCTCAAACTCTTCCAGCTGTTGAGGCTCTCATAGGGCCCCATGGTCACAGTGGCAGAGGTCCCCTTTCAGCTTGAGGTCCATGTCAACTTGAGGAGCCCTGCATCTCTGTATTTTGGCATGCCTAGGTGTCTGGTAGACATGGCTTGAGAAGCCGGGCTGTAAGTGAGCGTCCAGAGCCTGTTTGGACATTGTCTTGCACCCCTGTACTGCTGTGCTGGTTTTGTCTGTAGGTCCATGTCCTCTCCATGGGTCCTGCCCAGGAGCTTGCCAGTCTGTCCCTTCCATGGACCTGGCTCCTGAATGGGGAGCATTCTCCTGCTACCACACTGCTTTCCATTTCTAAGCAGGATCCAGTATTTCTAGACCCTTGCCCATCGGAGACCATCCTGCCTCTCACTCAACTCTGTAGCCCAAGGAGCAAGTGGAAGGGCTTCTGAGTCCCTTTCTTCCTTCCTGTTGAGGGGTTTTCTCCCTGCTCTTGTTCCTCAGTTCCTCACTGCCTCACTGCCTCCTAGCCAAGGACTCTGAGCCCCGTAGCAGGCTCCCATTTGAACACAGAGTGAGCGTACACTGGATGTAAGAGCCATTGGTCCTCTGTCTTGAGTGTCCCACACACATCTTCTGTGCCTGCAGGCTTTAGTTCCTTCCATCCACCTCAGCATGGACCAAAGCACTCCTTCCATCACTGGTGTTGCTCTCTGCCATCCTCACTTAGGCAACAGTGGCTCAGCTCTGTGGTGCTTGGACCTGCAGCCCATGTTGGCCACACTGGCTGCACCTAGTTTGGCACCTAGTTAGCCTGCGGCAGGTGCCTGAAGAGCGAGCAGGTCTGAGGGCTCCGCATCTGCTTCTTTCCACATACCCTTCCTCCAGCACACCATCCGAATCAGGTCTATGATGTCTGCTGCACTCAAACACCAGCCCCTGCCAGTGCACTCTCTCCACCCAGGTCCTGGTCCTGCAGTCTCAGAAGGCATTGCTGTTTCCTGTGTGTGTGAGCTCTTCCTCTCCCTGCAGTCACCGGTTGGTTGTTTATGCCTGTTTAGCAGCACCTTAGGCTAGTGAGCCTTGCACCAGGTGTGTGTGGGCAGAGCATCCAGGATCCCAGCCTGTTGATCTTGGTGCTCAGGGCTTCACTGAAGTTCTGCAAATGGTGCTCTGGAGTGCCCTCTCTCTGCCATGTTCTCACCTGCAATTTACAGCCTAGGAACCTGGGAACGGGTTGTGCCTTGGGAACTGGCCTTATGGCCTGCTGGTCCGTAGTCCTGCCTGTCTATAGGACCATGCATTCCTCTGACATCTGGTTTTGCCCTCCACAGCAAATGGAACGTGCTTTGCTAATAAGGGAGAGTACAGGGACTGGGGAGATGGCTCATTGAGTAAAGCACCTCCTATATGACCATGAGGACCTGAATTCGGGTTCCCAGAGCCCACGTAGAGCAGGGCACAGTGGTGTACCTGAGTTAGGCAGAGACAGTCAGATTCTAGGGCCCCATTTCCTAGCTAGCCTGGTCAAAACGGTGAGCTACAGGTTCAGTGAGAGACCCTGTCTCAAAAAATAAAGTGAATAAAGTAGAGAGAGATTGAGGAAGACATCCTGACATGGACCGCTGGTGTGCACGGGCGAGCACAGAGGGTCCTTCTGCAGGGGAGGAGGGTATGAGAATGATGAGGGCTGTGGACTGAGGCTGTAGATCTGTGGTAGAGTGTCTACCTAGCATCTATGGGGCCTTGGGTCACACACTTAATATTCCTGAGGGAAATCTTTTCTTCTTGGGAAGGAGTGCTGTGTGGAAGGAGAAACAAGAGTTTTCTTTATAATCTGAAATTTCACAATTCAGGTCCTGCCCGCACCCTTGAGACCCCACCCTCTCCCATGGAGCCATGATGCACACATCTCTGTACATGGCTTACAGTGGGTGTGGTGTTCCACACTGTGACCTAGGTACAGGATTGAGATTGTGTAACTGTGTCTTTGCCTTCTTAGGTAGCAGAGCCTAGCTGCAGAGTGGGTAGCTGGCTCAGACCGGAGGCAGATTTCCTGGTGTTCATCCCTGCTGCCAGGTTCCATTACACCGAGCCCTGGTCCTCAGTCTCGGCAAAATGGCTGTCCTGGCGCGGCCTTGGGGTTGTTTGCATCTGTTCTGTGTGGACAAGACCCTGGGGAGCTATGGGGGGAATGCTGTCCCCAAGTTCCAGCCTTGGATTTGGAAGTCTTCTCTAAGACTCCCCTGAACCACATGCTGGAGACAGCTTCTCAGAGTGGTCTCAAACCCCCAGTCCCACCCTGCCTGTGGGCCCTGTCACCCAAAAAGTTGCATTACCATGTGTCTGTATTTGTGTGCTTGGCTTTTAAGTAGCAGAGCGAATGCTGCCATTCTAATTAAATTACCCACTTTGGAGCAGTGATTTAAGGCGCTTGTGAACCTCCCCACCTGAATTCAACGATTCAAGAGTCGATTTCACAGTCCTTGATTATTAAATTGGTCTATGAATAGTTTTCAATTGAACTGGAACTCAAAATAGCCTCTTTATATGTCTGTTTCCTATGAATATTAGCTATTGCTTTACATTTGGGGTTGTGATGCACCCAGGGTGCAGGTGGCAGCCGGCTGCTTCTCAGTGGGACGAGGGGTCAGCACGAGGCTTCCTGAGATTGCACAACTGAAGCTGAGCCAGTGTCCTTGGAGTCACTTGGTTGGCAATATTTTCTGTGGTTCTGTTGATGGTCCAGAGCAGGGTTCCCTTGGACACTCTGCAGGAGGACCAAGTGCATCATAGGCCCCTGCTGAAGTTTCATAAGTGTGTGACATTAATTCACTTTCAAATTAGACTTCAGTTTGTTTAAATGATTTTACTAAGTTATCATTTGCAAACCCCTATATTCACTCAGATGTGAAATAGACATATTTGCAGGGGTGTCCACCTGACAGAAGCGTTATCTGCTGCCCTTGTGTATTCAGGTTTTCTTGAAATGGTGTAATCAAAGCAAACAAAAATAATTGGATGCAGGAGTGATCTGAGTTGCAGGTGTCTCTTGCAGGCCCCACCCCCCAGTTTGTACATTTTCAAAATAGCTGCAATGTTCTGGTCATGGTCACTTTGCATGAGTGTTGCAGATGTCATCTGATAACAGAATCCTGACCTGATGCCTTGCTTATGGATTAGGGGTGTGTGTGTGTGTGTGTGTGTGTGTGTGTGTGTGTGTGTGTGTGTGTGTGTGTGTACACCTGCCTGCTTGCCTGTCTTTGTGTGGGTTCTCACATGCAGGGCACATATGTGGAGGTCGGAGGATAACCTCCAGTGTCAGTCCTTAGGCACTCACTATTCACCTTTGGCTTGAGCCAGGGTCCTTCATTGTCCTGGGACATGATCAAGTAATCTAGAGAACTGGCCTGCAAGCTGGCTTACAGGTGTTTACCACCACACATATCTCATTGTGTGGGTGCTGGTGATCTAAAGTCAGGTGCTCGTGTCTGTAAAGCAAGTGTCTGCCAACTGCTCCCCCTCCTCAGCCCCCAGGTTCCAGTTTCTGAGAGTTTATTCAGAGCTCTGTTTGGAAAAGGGTCTCTGCTGTTGACAGCACACACAGTCTGCAGTGTGCCGTCTTGGTGGTGGGGATGGTTGGTCCTTCCTTGACCACCCCTGTCCTCCGCTCTGGTTCTCTCTGCTGTGGCCCTGTGCAGTCGTAAGGATGGGATGGAGCCCAGAGCACATGACAGTGCACCATTTGGGATTTGATGAGATCCTTACCCTTGCTCTTCTGTGGCTTGCCGTGTCCTGTGGAGGACCAGTGGCAACAAAGGCTGCTCCGGGCAGCTGTGGGACTGGGTGGGGGTGGGGGATGGAGAGGTAGCAAGGGTATTTATTATCTGAGGGTCTTTGCCAAGATGCTTTAGGTCAGCCTAGGCGTGGCCAACTGCCCTTAGAGGCCTCAGTCCAGAGACCTGGGGCTCTGAAGTTCCTAGAGACAACTGACTAAAGAGGGCTGTTGCGGTGACAGCCCTCTTTAGTCAGTGTAGTGTAGTCAGTGTGTGTAGGGGAGGCAGTGACCAAGCCAGGGAAGCCACAGGAATGCAGTAGGAAAGCATATATTGTAAAGGGAAGCCAGGCTTGGTGGCACACTCTGGTTTCTCAGGAGACTGAAGCAGAAGATTACAAACTCAAGTTCAGCATTGGAAACTTAGTGAGATACTGTCTTAAAGTAAAAAATAAAAAGACGACTGAGAATGTGGCTCAGTGGTAGAGCACCTGCCTAGAATATCCAGTGAGGGGCTGGGGTGTGGCTCAGTGGTAGAGCCCCTGCCTAGAATCCCCCAGTGAGGGGCTGGGGTGTGGCTCAGTGGTAGAGCCCCTGCCTAGAATCCCCCAGTGAGGGGCTGGGGTGTGGCTCAGTGGTAGAGCCCCTGCCTAGAATCCCCCAGTGGGGGGCTGGGGTGTGGCTCAGTGGTAGAGCCCCTGCCTAGAATCCCCCAGTGAGGGGCTGGGGTGTGGCTCAGTGGTAGAGCCCCTGCCTAGAATCCCCAGTGAGGGGCTGGGGTGTGGCTCAGTGGTAGAGCCCCTGCCTAGAATCCCCCAGTGAGGGGCTGGGGTGTGGCTCAGTGGTAGAGCCCCTGCCTAGAATCCCCCAGTGAGGGGCTGGGGTGTGGCTCAGTGGTAGAGCCCCTGCCTAGAATCCCCCAGTGAGGGGCTGGGGTGTGGCTCAGTGGTAGAGCCCCTGCCTAGAATCCCCCAGTGAGGGGCTGGGGTGTGGCTCAGTGGTAGAGCCCCTGCCTAGAATCCCCCAGTGAGGGGCTGGAGTGTGGCTCAGTGGTAGAGCCCCTGCCTAGAATCCCCCAGTGAGGGGCTGGGTGTGGCTCAGTGGTAGAGCCCCTGCCTAGAATCCCCCAGTGAGGGGCTGGGGTGTGGTTTAGCGGTAGAGCACCTGGCTACAACTTCCCAGTGAGAGACTGAGGGCATGGGTCAGTGACAAATGTCTTTTTAGTATGCTGAAGCTCTGGCTTCAATCTTCTATACTGTAGAAATACAGACACAGAGAAGGGGAACATAGAGGAGGTCAGAATTCATCGCCTGAGTATGTCCTGGCATCTGTCTTCACAGGGCATGCCTAGCACCCAGCGTGAGGCAGCACTTTCTCCTTCAGAAAGTCTTTAGGCCCAGTGCGTGCTGTGGGGGCTATGCTCCGCACCCCCCCCCCCCCCCACCCCCCGTGCTGCACATCTGTGCTGACTGTGACTCACATGGGAAGTGCTTGCGCTGGCAATTTAGCTCATTCAGAAGTGCCGTCCTGAAGCGCCTGTGGCTGACAATCTTTCCCATTGTGTGTGGAGTTGCACTTCCCTCCCCTAGCACCGTGTTCTGGGATCACCCTGGGTGTCTTTGAAATCCAGAACCTCCTGAAAGGCACTAAGTAGCTATTCAGGAGTGAGGAAACGGTGGCAGCAGAGAGGTGTTTGCACGTGCAGCTCTATTTTAGGACGCCCTATGGGGTGCACAGTGGAGGATGTGTCCCCAGTCTGGGGGATGGGCATGTCAGGCCTCATGGCTCTCCCCTCTTGTCTTCTGTGCAGTGCCCGGGGTCTGGAGAAGGCCCAGCAGCAGCTCCAGGATGAGGTCCGGCAGCTCAGTGCACAGCTGCTGGAGGAGAGGAAGAAGAGGGAGACACACGAGGCACTGGCCCGAAGGCTCCAGAAGCGCAATGTGCTGCTGACCAAGGTACAGTTCACCCAGCGTGGCCAGGTTCCACCACACCCATGCCTGGCCTTTTCTCTCTGACTGCCTGTCTTTATGGAGACCTCTGTGAAGCTGCATGTTCTGGCCTGTGGTCCATTCCTCACATCTTCCACAGGTAGCCCATATCCGCTAGACCACAGGCCAGGCACAGTGCAGGCCTTCCCCAGCAGCAGGCTGTCGTGGAACAGTGCAGTTAGGCTATGTGCTCTTAGTCCAGATCTGAGGACAGTCTTTTGAATGGCACAAAGAGTCATTCAGAGCCAAAGTGGTGGCATACAACCATAATCCTAGATGCAGGAAGGGTGGTGTGGATTGAAGGCCAGCTTGGCCTCTGTGCCTTGACTGTCTCAAAACGACAAGATGAAAACCAGTCTCCAGATTCACTTTCCCTGTGCTTCCTGACCTGGGCTGGTGCGCTCTGCCTGATGCCCAGCCTCTCTCAGACTTCAGACCCAAAGGCTTTCAGATGTCTTACATGGTACACTGAGGTCTTCAGTGTGAATGAAAGTTCCTAATGAGTGTTATTTAGAGCATCTAATGGACTCTTGGCTTTCAGAGCACAAGTAAGGATAAATTGGATCTGTCCCTGGCTACATAAGAGTAGCGAGTCCAGCTTGCTGGGTGGAGGCCACCCTCACCTTGATGATGGAGTGTAGGCACGAGGCCTAAGAAGTTGGTGCACCCAGAAGATCCCGGGTATGTGTGGCCAGCTCTGTGCTTGGGGGTGTCATTGGAAACCTGACTCTTTGCTCCCGGTATCTCTAGGTTAGGATGCCGCTACAAAGCAAGCCGTTCTCCCACTTCCCACTACAGTCTCCCAACTACCCCTGACGGCCCCGTGCCAATCCCCCAGTGTCTCGGAACAGGAGAGCTGACATTTGTGTTGGCCTCAAACACTTCTTCCCAGGGTTGGGGACGGGCTGAGCCCTCCCTTCAGGCCCCTGGGTCCCTGCAGGTGGCCCTGAAAGAGAGGTGGCTAGAGTGTCCTGGTGGAACTAGCAGTGTAGTCCCAGCATTGTCTTTTGGCCGAGAAGATGCTTGGTGTGTTGGCATGGCTCCTCTTCTGGGCCTCAACACCATCCTTTCCTGCCCAGCACCTGTCAGTGTGGAGCCCATGTGACGGGAATATGTGGTCACGGCCCTCAGGCTTGACAGTGCACTGGGAAAGAGGCAGCCACACACTCACCAGCCGTGACAAAGACAAACACTGCTGTACTCACTGACATGGGAGGAGCTGTCGGAGGTGAGGCTTAAGCAAAGACCCAGAGGATTTACTGTTTACCAGAGCATGTGAGGAGAGCTGGCCCTGTCTCCACAGAGCCATGGTTCAGGGAAGAAGGCTGTCACAGAGCCAGTGTTGATGCCAATATGCAGAGACATGGAGGTGGAAGGTGGTGGATGTCTTGGTCTGCTGGCCCGTGGGCAGCTCACCACAGGGCTGGTGCAGGATGCCCCTGTGCTGGCGGCATGAGAAGACAGAGCTGGCTGTGAGAAATCTCAGAGAGTGGGGAGGGGATCTGCTTGGTGACTTTCTTAGTGGGCAACATGCTTGTGTTCTATGACCCAGAACCTCCAGACTTCCTGTGTAGTGAAGATAGAGAGGTTAGTGCTAACTTCTCCCTATGATCTCAGAATCATTGCCCAGATGCTGCAAGAGTCAACTCAGTGGGATGGTTCTGGGCTCCTTCTCATGCACTGTGGAGTTCCAAACAGGCATTTTGCAGCAGCTATCTGAAGCATCCTGCAAGCCCAGCAGTGAAGTCCCTGCCTAGGGAGGCTCTGCAGTGTGGGCCCAGAAGAGAAAGCTGCCTGTGAATTGTCCAGGGGGTAGACTGAGTCAGCACATACCTGTTCCATGCTTCCAACCTGCCTTGCCCATCCCAGCCAGCCTGGTAGAGAAGCTCCCAGTCTCTTGATTTCTGAAGTTTGTCCACCTGTCAGCTTTGTGGCTCCTTGGAGAAACTGCTCTGGGGCCTGGGGGCACGGCTGTTTTGTCTGCTTTCTGGAGAAGTCGGTGATCTGATGATCTAGGTATGTGTCCATAGTCTTCCTACAGGTGTGCACCCATGTGGTCTGGGTATATTTGTGGACTCAGTTCTGTGGCATTCCCAAATGTGTATGCTCCTGTGGTTGAGATATTTTTTTGTCGGTTGGGTTTATCCCATGGCTGTTGTGGGCCGTGTTGTGTCACCAGAGCTGGTGTGAACTTGGTGGCTGTTGGGGCTTCGTTTCAGGCTTGAGACTTAGGTGACAGTGAGGATTGCTGGCGACAGAGCTGATGCAGTGTGGCCTCTGTTGAGCTCTCCTGGTGCCCTGAACAGATCTTGTGGAGCTTGTGCCTAGTGTCCCAGTGGGTGTCCTTGATGTTTCCACCAGGTGCTCCCATGTCAGGAAATTTCCACTCCTCTTGAAGATGGAAATGCTGATGGCTTTCTGGTTCAAACTGGCCTCACTCTGAGTGAGTGAGAAGGTGGCTATTGATTACCCAACACTGACTGATTCTCTGTACCAGCTGTCCCTCCAAGATAGGATCGATACCCATTGCCTTCCTAACCCTGGGATACAGGAGTTTGACTTGCTAGCTAGCCGGCATGATGAAACTATTCATTAGGCTGGTCTGGTGAGGCACCAAGGGCATTGTCACGTGATTTCATGGGCATGGTATAATGACTCTTGCTGGTACCTGCCTCCTAAGAGCCTAGCTGCCTATCTTGGACTTTAGGCTAGCTTACCTGCAGTGGGGGAGTGTTCACTCTTCACCGTCCCTATGAAAGCTGCTGGGTAGGCCTCAGAACTGCTCACCTCTGTCTGACCATTCCTCTGTGAACCTCCAGCCCACCCCCCAGGGGAGGATGTGGGTCTGTCATCTGCATGGCCCTGGAACTGGCTGTGGTACTCTGCCTTGGCATCCCTTCCAAGGGCCTCTTTGCCTGCTTCCCGGTTCAGTTTATGGTGCTTGACATGCGCAGTTTTGTCTCGAGACCTTTATTAAGCAGCTCTAGTCTAAGGAGTTAATTGTTACTGATAGCTAAGAGTATAATTACCTTGGTAAAATATCAGGACTATTTTAAGCAATTGAAAATTGGCTTCTGGCACTTGGTGAACACAAACCATTTTCCTATTTGAGGCACGCTATTTCCAGTGTGCACTAATATTCTACACCATAGTTGCAGAATCATATTTATAGAATGTAAGCAAAATTTTATTTTTTTAGTGAAAGAAAGCCTTCTACTTTTCCTGTTTGGTCCCCCAAATCCCCAGTGGAGCAGTCACTAGAAAGCAGGTGTAGAAAGGGATGGCTTGCTGGGCCTTTGACCAGTCCTGTCATTGTTACATGGTAGCTGCAGAGGATATTTAGTTCATGGTGGTGTCCTATCTTAGCACCACTCAAATTGTTTTAGTAGGCCTAGACACGTGTGTGTGTGTGTGTGTGTGTGTGTGTGTGTGTGTGTGTGTGTGTGTGTAAATCAGAAGACAACTTGTAGGAATTGGTTCTCTCCTCCCATGTAGGATCAACACAGATTGTCAGGCTTGGCAGTGGAGAGCCCTCACCCTGGAAGCCCTTGTCTTTTGAGACAAAGGCTATCATTTGCCTGGAACTTACCAAATAGGCTTAACTTGGTGGCGAGTCCAAGGGAGCCTCTTGTCTCGGCCCCCCCAGCTCTAGGGTTACAAACACAAACTATTGCATCTGGTTTTTTATATGGATTCTTGGGTTCTGACTCAGGTCTTCATGCTTGCAAAGCGAACAGTTTCCCAGTCCAGCCACTCCACAGCCCTGGACTGGGCGCTCTGGATGGTGAGTGTTTCCTGCTTGCTCTGCCTGCATAGTTGTGAGCACAGTCTTGGAGGAAGTTTCTTGGGAGGTGAGGGCTTGTCTGTCCTTCATGCTTGCTGGGAGACTGAGCTGTTACTTCCTGTGAAATGTCCTCTCCACAGACCTCAGGTTCCCACTGTCTCAAGGTCTCTGCTGTGGCAGGAGCGTGAGCACGCTGGCATTGTGCCATGAAGTACCACCCATAGCAGTGGACCTAACATGGCATCATTCTCCAGATGCCAGTAGCCAGCTTGTCCACAGTGCCTGCCATATTTTAGTGCTCCTGTGAGCTACCAGCAGACGGGAGGGATTCTGGTCAACCTTGAGGCCCTCCATTCCTAACCTGCAGTATGATTTACAGACTGCTCCTGTGGAGAAGTGGAGACCACAGGCACTTGTGGGTTTTCATGGCCCTGGAAGGACTGTGGGCAGGAAATGGGCACCATGTCTTAGGGTGTGGTGCTGAGGCAGAGGCTCATGCAGCCCTTCTTGCCTAGTATTTGGTTCAGAACAACTTGAGTTTCTCCCTGCTGAAATATTGTCATGGGGTCAGAGGCCACACGCCTGTATTCATACACAATATGGGAAATTGGTGTTCACTCATTCTTGTTTATTATACATGTACCACCAGTTTTCTGTTGGAGACCTCCCTACCAGGCGCGGCACTGGGCAGGACACTGTGTGCAGATGAGCCCCAATACCAGTGGAGGCTCCCTGGGTCACCAGCCCCCTCCTGCTCACCTGCACAGATGATAAATCAGGTGGGATTCCAGGCCCCTCTGCCCTGCCCTCACACCCTTTCCTTCATGGCACATGCTTGTGAAGGATGTCCTAGAGGCAGAGTGACTGTGAACTAGCTGGGGGGTTCCTTGGGGAGGAAACGGAACAAGAGCTCTGTGAGGAGCTGCTTCCCCAGCTAACCAGTGTAGGGAAATAGTAGGGCTCTTAGGTGACTATGTGTGTTCAGTATGTGTGTAGTCCTTGTTCAGTTTCCCATGTGTGCTTTATTGGTCCAGTGTCTGGGGCTTCTTTGCTTCTGTCTCAGCATTATGCTTTGGAGGTCTGTCCTCACTCAGTAGCCTCTTGTGTGGTCGTGGGGTGAACATACCATGATGTGTCCATCCATTTTCATCTGGCACACTTTGGCCTCCCCCAGTATGGCTGGTGCTGTGGGGTATTTTGGAACATGGCACCAGGCACTTGCGGCCATTGTGCCCTTGCCTTGCCATGTGCTTTTCTCCTCCCCAGCAAGTTTCGTGCTGAAGGCTGCACATGCACATTGCAGTGCAAGACTGAGACAGGCTGCTGCTACCTGCCCCCGGTGACCCTGTGCTCCCCTTACTCCCAGGGGATCCCCCCTCCTGACTTTGAGCGTGCCCAGCTGTGGACTAACATTAATGGCGTCACAGGGCCCTGTTTTTTGTGTCTGGTTTCTGTTATCCTCAGTGAGATTTGTGTTGCTCTTGTGTGGGCCTGAAGTTGCTAGATTTTTCCATTGCATGTCAGTGTTCTGCCATGCGAATGAATTGCTGCTTTTGTGCATCTACTTGAACACGGGGAGTACTGTGACTGACAGCTCTGGCCTTGGGTGACCATGGGCTTCCTTGGGTTGGCAGACCACCTGCCACCCGAGGACCAGGTGAGGGTGTTGCGTGCATGCTGTCAGGAGCACAGGGCCGTCCTCATCCTCTAGAGTCACACCACCACTCCAGTTCTTTGGCCTCTCCACTTTCCCTGGGGAGAAGCAGGAGTTCTGGGTTCTGGGTATGACCCCTGGCTGGGAGACAGGACCCTCTTCACCTGTGGATGCCTTTCCGCTCTTGTCACTGCTGCTGTGTCGCAGGTGAACAGACGGTTTTCATTTTAATTGCAGTCCAGGGTATCGATTTTCTCTTTCTGCCGGCACTCTGGGCGTCTTGATTAAGTATCTCTACCGACTGAAGTCAGGCCGATATTAAAGGGATCTCACAGCTTCCTCCGAGCAGTCTATGGTTTTACCTTTTATGTTCGCGTCTGACAGGCGTCTGGAATTGGGTTCTGAGTGTGATATGAAACAGGTGCCCAGGCTTGTTCTGTCCTCCGTGATCTGCTGTTGAATGGCTCTGCTCATGGATGGAGCATCTTTTGGCCTGTCCATAGTTAGCTGCTGTGGAATCTGTACCATCAGCTCCTTCTGTCTGTCTGTAGTGTCGCTCAGTCTGAACTTCTACCCACGGAGTCTTCCAAATCAGTTGTTGTTTACAATTCTTTAGCTGCAGTGGCCCAGGCTTGTGAGCCTGACTACCTGCTCTGGATCAGCGTGAGCCACAGAGTGAGTTCAAGGCCATTCTGAGCAAACTAGCAAGACCCCACTGCAAAATAAAACATGAATAATTGCTGGGGGGAGATAGTTAGGGAAATGGCTAAAGAGGTAAAGGCAAGGATTTGAGTGTGACCCTCAAGACCCACGTAAGAAGCTGGGTAAGTGGGCTGACGAGGGGATCCAGTGGGGAAAGATGCTTGTTCTCAAGCCTGATGACCTCAGTCCCTGGGACACACAAAAAGGTAAAGATGAGAACTGATCAGACAAAGTTGTCATCTCCCCCCAATAAATAAATACATTTGAAAAGAAAGAAAGAAAGAAAAAGGGTGGGGGAGAAGGGAGAGCTCTTGCTGTTTTCCAGAGGACTCAGGTTTAGGTCTAACAACCTCCCTGGGATACTGGAACTGCCTGTAATTCTAGCTCCAGGGGGCCATCATTCTTTTCTGACCTCTGGAGATGCATGCACGCACACACATACACACAGAAGTAAATAAATAAATAAAATAAAAATAAGTCTTAAAAATTTTGTTTTGTACTTTTCATACACGGGCAACCCCACATACACACACACACACACACACACACACACACACACACACACACACACAAATTGCTCAAGCAGAATGCTTGCCTGACATGCATAAGGCCTGGTTTCTATCCCCGGGATAGATAAATAAATAAAACATGTGCTCCTACAGATCTTTAGGTCCCTACATCTCCATGTGTGCAGCTGGTTACCTCCCACAAAACACTGCTGGGGTACAATTCAGACTGCAGTGAGCTCATGAATCATTTGGGGAGAAATCGTATCTTAGTGTTGTTAAGTGGCATTAACCATCCCTCATTTACTGAGATGGTCTTTAATTTTTCACAGCAAGTTTTATAGATTTTACACTAAAAATCTGTACAGGGTTGGATTTTCCTCCCTGACTGTTTTCTACTCACGCTGTGTGCTCTTTTTGAAAGACTTATTTTTAGTTATGTTTTTGTCGGGGGCGGTGTACACATGTGAATGGGAGTATCTGAGGGGGCCAGAGGTGTCAGATCTCCCAGAGCTGGAGTTACAGGCAGTTGTGAGCCTTTTGACATGGGTGCTGGGAGGTCATCTTGGGTCCTTCCCAAGAACAGGAAGTGCTCTTAACCCCCAAGCCATCTCTTCTGCCATGTCTGGTGGGTTTTAATGGTGTCTGATGAGACTTGGATTTTATTTTCTCTTCTTCTGTCTGATGGGTGTGATCAGGCCTGGGTGATGCCTCCTGTGGTACACTTTGCTTACCCTCAGTGCAGCCTGGCGAAGAGCATGATGGAGGAGGAAGTGCCCGTGCTCCACACATGCGTGGGGTTTTTGATTGTTGGTTGTGATGACAGACAATGTCCCGTATGCCTGTGACCGAGCTTCTCCTGCAGCACCCCTGTAGTGGTTGTGCTGCAGGGTGAGCGTGGGCGGCTGACTCTGCCATCTTGTCCCCATCTGCGCTTGCCTTGCCCCATGACCTTCAGGATGCAGAGTGGTCTGCCATACCTGTAATCCTGGTTCCCATCCTGGCTTAGTCTGGTGCTCAAAGCATCTGTCAAAGCAGAATCATGTTTATTGTTTTACTTTTCTCAGCTAACCTGTATCATAGTAGAGCAGTCTTAGCATTATTGTTATTATTAATTGTGTGTGTGTGTGTGTGTGTGTGTGTGTGTGTGTGTGTGTGTACACGCTGGCACAAGTATGGCATGCTGCACCTATGGAGGCCAGAGGACAACCTTGTGAGTTCTCTCTTTCCACCTTTATTGGGTTCTGAGGGTTTCACTCAGATCACCCCATTAAGCTACCTCGCCAGCCCCAGTTTTAGGTTTCAAATAGTGAGCAGCAAGCCAAACATTGCTGGCACGTTACCCCTTTCCTTTGTCTGCATGGCCTCCCATCTGCTGACTCTTAGGTCTGTGTCCCATGCACCACTGTGGTCAGTGTTCTAGTATGGAGACACCTTGCACTGTGAGGGTCACTACAGGCGTGTCATCTGTGAGGCTAGATGGGTGTAGGATTTCCACACTACAGGTGGCCCAGAGAGCTTTCTCCACCCTGAATACTTCTGTGCCTATCTGGTCATCTCTGCCTCCTACTGCTGCTTTGGATGTCCGGCAGCCCTGCCCTCACTGTCTCCCAGGCTGTGCCTTCCTGTGTGTCCTGTTGGATAGCATACCGTCCTGTTAGACTGCTTGTAACACCAATTGCTAAAGGTTTTATTAATAGAAAACCTGGAGCCAGATATTGGGGTGAAAGCTGAAAGAGCAGAGAAACAGAACAAGCCACCACCAACCTCATCTCTCCAGCTCCTCAGCCAATCCTGTTTCCACAAATCCTCAGACTGAAAGCCTCTGAGTCCTCACCCTTGAGGGTCTCAGTTGAACTGCTGCTTAGTTTAGTTTATTAGTCTCCTCACGCCTTATATACCATTCTCCACCCAGCCATGTCACTTCTGGGATTAAAGGTGTGTGTGCTTCCCAAGCAAAGACACGAGATCTCCAGTGTTGGGATTAAAGGTGTGTGCCACCATACCTAACTCTTTTCCCAGTGTGGCCTTGAACTCACAGAGATCCAGACGGATCTCTGCCTCCCAAGTGATAGTATTAGGGGTGCGTGCCACCACTGTCTGGCCTCTATGTCTAATCTAGTGGCTGGCCCTGCCCTGTTTCCCCAGATGAGTTTATTAGGGTACATAATATATCACCATAACTGGTGATACTGGTAATGCATCCTTGTGATTCCTCTAGGTTTTTCATAGCTCAGTCACTCATCTTTTTTACATCACTGATTCTTGCCCCTCTGCCCAGGCGGACTCCTGCCTGGATGTTGGGCTCTGTGTGGTCATGAGTTGTGAGTACCCAGCAGTCTTTGCTGGATTGAGCATTTCTTGTGCATGTGGAGGTCAAAGGGCAGCCTCTGCATCTTCTTCAATTGCTCTTCACCCTGATTTTAGGGACAGGGTCTCTCATTACCCTGGAGCTTCTGCCACTGAGTCCCAGGGATCCTCCTGCCTCCACCTCCTTGGCAGTATGGATACAGGTGCATAACTACACCCAGCTTGAATGGGCAGCAAGCGCTTTACCAACTGGTCTGTCTCCTCAGCCCCCAGATCAGTGTCTTTCACTTAGGAATCTGACTTCAAATTCCTCCACATTTTTCTTGGCTGGACCGCACAGTTTAAAGTCATTGCTTACTATTGCAGAGACTGGTGGACTGCAGTTTACCCAGCATTCATCTGCTGGTACATTTCAGTTGCCTCTGGGTTCCAGTGGATTTGAATGCAGTGGGTTTCATGGCGACGTGCTGGTGTGGTGGCACTGCTCAGCTCTGGGTGCTTCTGCTGCCAGACCCTTCTGCATGTAGCCACCCTTACCCCATGATGGTCTCCACATACGGGCTTTCCTGTCCTCTTGTGAGATCCTCTTGAGGCTGGGGCTAATGAAGAAACTGAGGCACAAAGACCGGTGATGCGGGTGTAAATTCAGAGCAGTTCTACTATGGTTGCCTGGTGTCATTACCCTAAGGACAGATGCACGACTGAATTTCCTCTGTTTTGTTTGCCTCTGTGTGTGTGTGTGTGTGTGTGTGTGTGTGTGTGTGTGTGTGTGTGTGTGTGTGACAGAGAGACAGAGACAGAGACAGAGAGACAGACAGACAGACAGACAGACAGACAGACAGTGTGTGCAAGGATGAATGTACTCAGGCCAAAGGATGACTTCAGCCCTCTACCCCCCATTATCCTTATTTCCTTGAGACATAATCCCACTGAGCCCAGAGCTTGCTGTGTTTTTTTGGGGGGAGGGGTATTATTGTTGATTTTTGTGGGGGGGTGAGGACTCAGTTTGCTAGACAGCAGTTCTCTGTGATCTTTCTGTCTATACCCCCCCCAACTCTGGGGCTACAGGCATGTATAGCTATGCCCAACTCTATGTGGGTACAGAAATTCTAACTTGGGTCTTCGTGTTCCACAAGCAAAAACTCTTAACCCCTGAGCCATCTCCTTTGCTCTGTTGCTTACTTACTCATGTGGCGTCTCTGACCACTCAGAGACCTCCACGGAGCCTATCTCTAGTCTCCTTTTGGCCTTGCAGTGAATGGCAGTCCCCTGTCTCCAAGGTAAGTGTCAGTGTTAGGTGGAGGATTGTGGGTGCTGGGGTTATGCTGTTTGCCTAGCCATCTTCCAACCAGTGGTGGCTGTCCTGTGGACCTGGCTTGGAACTCCATCCTCAGGCTCTTTGCCACTGATCCCATCTTCATCCTCTTCTCAATGTCCCTGGGATGTGGGACTCCAGCCACAAAGAAGGAATCTTCCTGCCCACTGCCTTCTCTGTGTGGATGATTCTGGATCGCAGGGAAGCTGTTGTTGTTTGTGAAATGGTGTTCCCCATCACTCTGCAGCCTCCCAAGTCTGCTGCAGAGTGATCCTCTGGCTGCTGCACAGGCTGTGGGACGGGTGCCACAGCCCTCTTTTTAGCTCAGCCAGTTGAGGCTTAAGTGCTGCTTAGAGGCTTAGTTGAGGCTGCTCGGCAGGAACAGATGCTCTGTTCTCTTATTTTCTTCTCATTGTGTCCCCTGCACAGTCTCAAGTCAGAATCCGTGTGGCATGCTCTGCTCAGTGGTGTGTGCTTCTATACACAGGTGGCAGGGGGGGTCCCTCCTTTAGTACTGAGGCTTGAACCATGGGCCTCAAGCATGATTGACAAGACCCTGCCTCGGAGCAACATCCCTAGCCCTTTGTAAGTTACCCAGGCTGGCCTTGAGCTCAGGATCCTCCTGCTTCAGTCTCTCGAGTAGCTGAGACAGCAGGCCTATCTATCTGCTCAGGTCTGGGAACCCTTTCTTGTGACCACTGTTGAGACTGGAGTCTTCTGTTTAGGTCTTGGCCTGTAGGTGGGTCTGGCCTGGCTGAGCAGGTATTTAGTTCTTGAAGACCTCAGGACCCTTTTGAGGTTGCAGTAGCTACCCATGTTGCATTTCTGACTTCTCTTCTTGGGAAGCTGCAGGGTCCTCCCTGGTGCCCTGGGTGGGCTGACCTGGCACAGGTGTGCAGAACTTGACTCCGTGTGGGTCAGAGTGGACAAAGGGGCAGGCCTTTTCTGGGGTATGGCTCCTGGTGTGCCCCTATTCTCTCTGTCCCTGGTACTTAACCTGTCTCCTGCTTGTCTCAAAGGGGAAAGAGACTCACCATGGCTCTGGGCCTTTCAGATTTGTTCACATTGATCACTCTGGCACAGTTTGAATCTCTCTCTCTCTCTCTCTCTCTCTCTCTCTCTCTCTCTCTCTCTGTGTGTGTGTGTGTGTGTGTGTGTGTGTGTGTGTGTGTGTGTGTGGAGGTCAGAGGTTGACATTGACATGGATCATCACTCTACACTTTATTTGCTGAGTCGGGGTTTCTTGCTGAACACAGACTTTGCCCATTCAGCTAGTCCAGCTAGCCAATTGCTCCAGGGATCTGTAGCTACCTGACTGCTGGGTTGCCATGCCCACTTACCTGGCTTTTCACATGGGTGCTGAGGGTCTGAACTCTGTTCCTCATTGCTGAGCCATCTCTTCAGCACTTCATCTGATGACTTCAAAAGATGGAAATGTGCCCGGTGGAGGTGGCACACACCTTTAATCCTGGCACTTAGGAGGCAGAGGCAGGTGAATCTCTGAGTTTGAGGCCAGCCTGGTCTACAGAGTGAGTTCCAGGACAGCTAGGACTACACAGAGAAACCTTGTCTCAAAAAACGAAAACCAACAAGAAAAACAACTAAAATGAAAACAAAAAAACAGCTTAAAAAAAAAAAAAAGATGGAACTGTGAGAGGTAGTGTTGGAGATGTGTGCACACCAACACACTGAGTGCCTCTTTATTTGAAGAAAGACTGGCGTGCCGGTAGAGTCAGCCCATGAGGATGCTGCCCCGGGTTCCTGCATGCTCTCCCTTGCACCTTTGCTTGGAGGTTGGTGGTGTAGCTGCTCCTAGGGTGCAACCGTGGAGAGCCTTAGGACTCTGAAAGAAAGCATGCATGCATCATGGGGTGAGATGAACAGAGTGCTCCCACCATTGGGGAGGGGCCTGTGTCCTGCTGAGCTGGGAAGTCTCCTTCATGCAAGGGAGGGCCAGAGTCCTAGAACCGGCTACAAGGGTGTGTCTGAACCCCACTTCTCTGCTCAAGGTTTCTTGTATGGCCAGTTGGCTCTGAGTAGGAATATGACGGCCATTGCTTTCCATCTGTGGACCCCTGGTCTGGATGTCCTGCCCCCCTCCCTCATCAGAGGACGTATGTTCCTCCCCTGTGGCTTTCTGTCTGCTGTAAGCATGCGCTGGGTGAGATGTGGCTGTCATGTCTCCTCCCTGACCCTCTGGGCCCTTTCACTTTCATGGCAGCTCTGCCTCTGCACACATGGGAAACAGGATGTCCCGTGTTTCTGTCTTTCTCTTTAAAAAGAGTTATTTACTCTAAAATTGTATGTGTATGGGATTTTTGCCTTCATGCATGTACATACATGATGTGTGTGCACTGCTCACAGAGGCCAGAGAACAATGTCAGATCTCCTGGAACTGGACTTACAGATGGTTGTGAGCTACCATGTGGTGGGAATTGAACCTGGGCCCTCTGCAAGAGCAGCCAGTGCTCTTAACTGCCGAACTATCTGTCTGGCCCAGTGCCAGGGTGTCTGCACTCCTCACATCCAGCTCTGAGCCACACTGCAGGGAAGCAGGGCACAATGGGATGGTTTTGTCACAGATGAGCTACCCGACCAGGTTCAGGTCTAAGCCTGCCGCTTCTTAACTTCAAAGTTCCCTCCAGTTCTACTGACATTGTCAGTCAGTTTGGAGCAGCTGGTGGGATGTCCCCTAGCCTCAGCTCCTGCTGAGGAACTGCTCTGTGCAGCATGATGGCCCTCTTTTCACAACCAGCAGGGTCTAGTCTGAGCTATGCCACGCATGTCCAGGTGTTTGTGAATCGCCTGCTTCTGCCTTTCTGGGTCCTGTTTCTGGCTCGCTCTCTCTCTCTCTCTCTCTCTCTCTCTCTCTCTCTCTCTCTCTCTCTTTTTTTTTTTTTTTTTTTTTAAGATAGTCTCATATGATCCAGGCTGGTCTCAAACTTGACCTTGAACTTTGCTTTGTCCAGCTGCTACCTCTCCAGTGCTAGGATTACAGGTGTGTGCCACTTTGTCCAGTTGAACCCCGGGCGTCATGGATGCCAGGCAAGCCCTCTGCTGAGCCATATTTCCTGCCCTTTCAGGTCCCATTTTTGTCAGTCAGGGAAGAACACACTCATTTGGTCTGGGAAGGTGACATTTACAAAGTCACTTGAAAGCCATCCTTGGCACAGAACTTTTGCATCGTCCCACCAAGAACTGGGTTGTGACAGGAAAAAAAAAAAAAAAAGTTTTCAGGGAGAAAAGCAATTTTAGGAAATAAAATGAGATCAAAACGAAATGCCTTTGTTCCTCTCCAAGTTGCAGATGGTTATTAAGATAGGGGCTCCTGGGTGTTTGGGCAGGAGGGGCTTGCCTCCAGCCACTGCAGCTGATCCATGAAAGCAAGGTGACCTTCATGGACCCAGAACTGCCCAGGGAAGATGGTCTTTTCCTGGTCACCCTTTTGCTGTCACCATGTGCCTCAGGGCCTTTGCCTGTGCTTCCTTCCTCCATGGCACTGCCATCATCCTGCCAGTGCTGGCTCACCCCCTTCCCTCTTTCCATGTGTTTGACTCTGCCCTTCATCTTTCCTGTCCAGGCTCTTTGGCACAGCTGCTTGCAGCCAGTCAAAATCTGGCAAGTGTTGGGCTCCTTCATCTGATGGGTAAGGAAGCTGAGGGCAGAGGGAAGACACCTGCACAAGGCCATGGGACCAGGGAGAGCTCCACCCTGGCAAGGAGGATGGCAAGCCAAGCATCACGGCCTGCTTCTGCCATACATGGCAGAGCATAAAGATGTCCCCAGCCCCAAGGATAGGTGGCCCTGTGCCTGCCCTCCACAGGATTTCGGGGACATCTGGAGACGCTGGTACCAGGCAGCAGCTACAGATGCTTTGGGTTTTGGTGGCATGGCTTAAAATTGGCTACCTGGAAGGTGGCAGCAATTGTCTTTTCTGTTTCCTAACAGTGGAAGAAGTGGAGCTATCGGTGATGGGCAGAGAGGTGGGTGCTGGAGAACATGGAAGCCAGTCCCTGCCATCTCCATCCTTCTCCGTGGTTAGCTGGCACATTTTGGGTGATGATGATAGCCATGTAGGACCTGCTGTGGCTCCTGGTCTTGGTGGATGATGTCTGAAGGTATTGAGCCTGTGTGGTTAGTGTCTGTCTCCCATATGCTTCTCCCCGCCCCCCAGTACTGCTCTGCCACTATTTAGTTCGTCCCTCCCCAAAGGGCATCCTCTAGGACACTGGTTCTTTCACTCCTCTTCAGAGAGGCTCCTAGACAGGATTAGTGTATGCAGTTGGAGCCGCCACCCTGCTGCCTCTGTCATTGTTTCTGAAACACCCTCAGGCCCCACAGGATGGGGGCTGGGGCATAAGGGACACTAGGGATGGCAGGGTGATTCTGGCAGGTGCAGGACAGAGCCTGTTTCTGGAGGGGAATATTAGTAGGATGCTTGTGGGTTTGTTTTCTACTAACCTTGACTTTCTAAAATGCTGCATTTATGCTCCATTGATCTTGATCTTCAGAGCTGTTGTGAGCATCCTCAAAACTCAAGCCTGGCATGCGCACCCCGCTGCCCTGCATCATCCTGGTCCAGGGTACCCTTTCATTTCTGGGTATAGCTCAGTTGTAGTTTACAATGCCAGTGCTGCCACATGCGGTGGTACACCCTTTAATCCCAGTGCTTGGGAAACAGAAGCAGGCAGATCTCTATGAGTTCAAGGCTAGCCTGGACTGCATAGTGAGACCCTGTTTCAAATTTCAAACAGCACCTAAAACCAGTACCTTAGCTGGGATTAGGTGTGGAATCCCAACCAAAGGCACCACACTAATGGGAGGGGAGGAGTGGGCCTGGCTAGGCACCCAGGGAGGCCTTAGGCCTGGGTCTGGTCTTCTCCACTCACACAGGAGGCCTGTGGCTTAGCTTTGGGGAGGACATGTGGCCTCCCATATCCAGGGGGTCAACAAGACACCTGAGTGCCACCAGGGGCCCAGCTTGTCCCTGACGTTTCAGTTCATACCACGGAACCCTCCTTGCCTGCCGTGAAGACCTTGTCCAACTTTTCACACAATTTCGAAGAAATCCAAATCTTTGAATAACCTTGGTCCTGAAAGGACAGGCGCTGGCTGCAGGTGAAAATTGATGGTGGTGCTCAAAGGCATGGTTCCCTGCCAAGACAGCCTCTCGAGTACGGCTTCCAAAAATAGCCTCCACAACAGTGGCGCTGGAACTGGTCCCTGCTCCGCCCGGAACCTGCTCCAAAGATGTTGAGCATGCGGCGGCCTCCCCTGCTGCCCGGCCTTCATATCTGCCCTTGGCCTGCTGCTGCTGGCCAGGTCAGCCCTGGGGCTGCTACTGTACAGTTGTTCCTCACATGACCTCTTCCAAGGATCCTGTGAAGTCCCCAAAGCTAGGGTGTAGACGTGGTCCCTGGCCACAGGTCAGAGTTATGGCAGGCTCTATATTTGGGGAGGATAAAGAGCTCTCGGGCTTTCTCCCTAGAGCCATCCACACTTCTGGTTGTCATGGTTGGGTCTTTTTCTTAGTTTGAGACAGGGTCTCAATGTGTTTTTCCATGTAGTCCTGCCTAGCCTGGAACTTGCTAGTTAGACCAGGTTGGCCTCTAACTCAAAAGATTATCTGCCTGCCTTTGCCTCCCCTGAGTACTAGGATTAAAGGCGTGCATCACCATGCTTGGCTTTTTTTTGGAAACAGTCTTTAATGTGTATGTTTGAGGAGTATATGTGTGTTCTTGTCTGTGTTATATGCTCGTGCTTATGTGTGTAGAGGCCAGAGAGTTGCACCGGGTGTCTTCCTTCTGAATCATGCTGTGCCATAGTCTTTGAGAAGTTGTTTCTCATTGGTCTTGGGGCGGGGGAGGGTGATGAACTCCAAGGAATTCCCCTCCTCCTCCTCCTCCTCCCCCTCCTCCTCCTCCTCCTCCCCCTCCTCCTCCTCCTCCCCCTCCTCCTCCTCCTCCCCCTCCTCCTCCCCTCCTCCTCCTCCTCCTCCTCCTCCTCCTCCTCCTCCTCCTCCTCCTCCTCCTCCTCCTCAGTACTGCATTGCTATGCCATGCTCTACTCTTATGTGTGGGCATCTGAGCTCAGGCCCTCACGCTTGCGGGCTAGCTGTTTGCCAGCTGAGCCTCCTCCTCAGGCCCTGTCGTGGTTTCTGTTGGTGAGGTGTTTGCTTCACGTTTCTGGAGTTCTGTTATCTGAGAGGCTCGGCCATGTGCTTCCTTCCATCAAACCAAGTTACGTCCATTACTGTTACTACTGTAATAATCTTGAGGGGGGGAAAATCATGTTGAAAACGTGACTAGAATTTGCACAATCTTGTTTTTGTAGACGAGGAAGCTGTGCCTGGTTTAGGATAGTTTGCTGCCTGGGAACTGGGGTTGGGTGGGGAGGGAGGATTGCTGGTCAGGTGTGTGTGGCAGCTCCTCTTCCTGCATGTGCCCCACTTGTGTCCTAGAGGCAGGGCTGCCAGTGTTTGCACACAGTGTGAGGATGAGTATTTGTGTATCTGTAAGCAGGCTGTGTGAGCACATGTGTGCATGTGTGAGTTTGCTGTGCATGTATGTATGCATGTGAGTTTGCTGTGCATGTATGTATGCGTGTATGAGTGTATATGTGCTGGAAAGCTGGCATCTTCTGCTGTTGCGCCGTCTTTCCTGTGAGACTCACATGGAGCATTAAACCCAGTGGAGGAAGACTGGCCGTGGCCATCGTAATAGTGATTAAATAGCAATAAAACAGGATCAGTATTTACAGACCTGAGGTGCTGCGACTAGAGGGTATTAAAAATCATCCATCACCAAGTGGAAAGCAGTCGATAGCTGGGGTGCCGTTTGGAACTGATGCTCTTTTGCTTAACTTCCCCAGCAAAGACCAGACTGGCTCCAGTAAAATCCCAGGAAGGAAGAGAGGAAGTCCCATCAGACTAGTGCCAGCAGCTTGCTTCAGAGTCTTGTCTGGGGTTTGCAGCGCTGTCGCAGGGGCTGAGCTGTCAGCTGTGAGCCTGTGTGCATACTCGTTACTGGCTTTTGCCTTAGGTCAACTTGTCTTGAGTCTGCAGAGCCGGGGAGAGCTGGGAAATGATACTAGCCAGAAAGGCCCGAGGACTGGAGGAGAGAGTGTGGGCTGAAGGTGGTTTGACTAAGTAGAGGTGCAGAACAGGAAACCCGGGGGCTCTCCCTAGGGCTTTCACTCATCCACTAAGCCTGACAGTGGGGTTCATCCAATCTAGGGTGTTAAGTGGCCAAGCCTGGTGTGTGGCTGTGCTTGCCAGGGATTCTGGCGGGGTCTGGAGCACTGCTGCAGTACCCACTAAGTTTGGAGCCTTTTCCCAGGGTGGGGTCTAGGGGCCGTGGGATGACCCCAGCCAGGTCAGGGGTCTTGCCCCTCCTTTGAGAAGAAAGTGGGATGTTGGACCTTTGCCTTGTGACTTTATGAAGCCTGAGTTTAGTATCACTTTGGTGAACCTGTGGTGGTCTTCAGGAGCCATCAACCCCAGGAATTCTTTCCATCAGCCTATATTGATGCTCTCTGTGTGGACTGCTTGATTTCTGGACAAATCATAGAGAAATATGAAGGATTCGTACACTTCCACCTTCCAGAGATGTTCGCTTTTCTAGACTAGAAGTTTCCAGTATGTCAAACAATCTATACCCTCTGAGCCTTACAAGTCAGGCCAAAGAGGAAGGTGGTTTATGGCCAGGGACTGCCTGATATTGCCAGTGGGCAGGCTCTAGTGGGAAGTGGCGCGGCTCTGCTGTGGAAAGCCAACCGCCTGTGTTCTGGTGGCTTGAAAGGCTGGCTCTAGCCAGTCTCCAAGGCAGCTGGGGACAGTGCACTGCATGCATGTAGTTAGATTTTCCTGCCTGGCCCAGTCAGGACAAATCTCTCTTACCCGCCAGTCCCATAGTCGCTCAGACCCAACCAAGAAAGCACATAGAAACTTACATTGTTTACAAACTGTATGGCCATGGCAGGCTGCTTGTTATCTACCTTTTTTTATCTTAAATTAACCCATTTCTGTTAGTCTATATTTTGCCACATGGCTTGTGGCTTACCAGTGTCTTTACATGTTGTTTCTCATGGCGGCGGCTGGCGGTGTCTCTCTCCAGCCTTCTACTTCCCAGCCTTCTTCTCTTCCTTGTCCCGCCTATACTTCCTGCCTGGCCACTGGCCAATCAGAACTTTATTTACACAGAGCGATATCCACAGCACTTCCCCTTTTCTTTTTTTTTTTAAGGAAGGTTTTAACTTTTACATAGTACAATTACATATAACAAAACAATTACCAAGCAAGAATTACAGTTACAATATTAAAGAAGATATCCTATCTATCTTATATTTGTGAGTTTAAGGTTTTATATCTAACTTATCTTTTATCATAATTGAGGAAATTATAACTATCTAGTCTTTAACCACATTAAAGACCTCAGAAGGATATAATATTACCTGAGAACTGGGAGAAGGATGCAAGCATTTTTTGGGAGTCTTGTAAGAGTAGACAGAGACAGCTGGCAGCCTGGACAGTCACTTAATGTTTCTTTGTAAAGTTGGGGCATTTGTCTTCAGCCCACAGGGCTACATTTTCTCGATCACTTTTCTCAGTATCCTGTAGAATGTCTGGCAGTTTTCTCTGCGAAGCAGGAACCTGAAGGACCATTTTGTCAAGCAAAGTTTAGTGGTCATCTTTTTATGGGTCCTGTATGTCCAGTTGATTGAGCAGTCCTGGCAAGAACAGTTTCTTGCCCAAATGGCTATTTTTGCCAAGGTGAAGATAAGATATGAAGTGTCTTCAATGTCCATCTTCCTCTCTGAAGTAAATTGGTGCTGCCAGGAGCAGACATGTCTCACTGTCCAGAAAGTCTAAATTTTAAAAATATTTTAAATGCCATATTCTGAAGGTCTTTGAAGTATTTGAAGATTACCTATCTATCTGAAATATCTCTATGTATACCTAGAAGACTTAACTAACATGGCTATGAGTATGATTATCACAGATGATTAATTATTAATCTATTTTTAATTGTCCATTATAATTTTAAATGAGCTATACAAACATAATACCTTAAATATGAGTAGAAATATATACACAGTATAACAAAATTAACTTTAAGTTTGTATCAATAGACTAAAATCTATACTAATGTAAAACATTTTAAACAAGTTGTTGTTCTTTAGAAGTTCCTTATACCTTTTATCTTATTATATCTATATCATATCCCCTTTTCTTCTTTAGAAAGAGATCTCATTTATAATCAACCTGATTTAAATAAAATAGTGGTTATTTTTCTGTTTCACACCAGAGGGCTCTTCTGATTTGGGATACAAAAATCTCTTAACCTTTTCTTTTAGCAATATGTCTGGGTTTAGAGAAGGAGTGAGCCAATTCCATCTCCAAAGCCAGCTTGATAATTTTGGGAATGTGGGCATAGTTTTTCTTACTACTTCCTGCTGGAGGGGTCGCTGTATCTTATGGGGACATAAAGAAAATTTTAGGATTATGGAGTAGTCCGTGAGGGTAAACCTCTGAGCCAGTTGCCTTGAAACCATTGTGGATGTCAGATCATCTGGGCCATGGTGTCATCGGAGACCTTTCAGGTGGTCTTGGCTGATCAAACCTGATGTATCTTAATCTGGAACAAATCCATAGCCTCTGGTTTTCTGTGGAAACAAAAGCAGAGACTCCTTTCCAAAACAACATTTCCTTATATCCAAATTTTGACATCAAGGTACCTTTAAAATTTACATACTTGTTTAACTCAACAGCTTTTATGATCAAATCTTTTTCTGTAGTTAAAAATCCCAAAGACAACATAAACCAGATTCTCTGTGTAATATCCATCTTTGTAAGATTGAAACGCCTCTGTGGCTGCTGGCTCTGTCCACCTCAGCTTCCCAACATGGCGGTGGTACAGTTTACTGCCAGCTCTGGGTCTGGAGCCATGTGTACCATCAACTATCAGAAGCAGTTCTATCAAAGCAGCACATAGCCCAGAAACTCTTTTTTTTTTTTTTTAAACTAGCAAAGGCGAAATCCACCATGTAGCAGAGTAAAGTACTGCTTGTAGATTCCTCATTCCCGCCACACTGCAGGTCAGACGCATTCACCAGGAACCCGCCATAGTAGCTCAAACCGGCAGGCTGCCACTATCTTGAGAAAGACAACTAGGAAGCTGTTTGTAGCTCCATTTTAGAATCTTTTTTCTCAGGTTTTAGGTGGAAATTCTTGCCCCACGTTGGGCGCCATTTGTAGTTAGATTTTCCTGCCTGGCCCAGTCAGGACAAATCTCTCTTACCCGCCAGTCCCATAGTCGCTCAGACCCAACCAAGAAAGCACACAGAAACTTACATTGTTTACAAACTGTATGGCCATGGCAGGCTGCTTGTTATCTACCTTTTTTATCTTAAATTAACCCATTTCTGTTAGTCTATACTTTGCCACATGGCTTGTGGCTTACCAGTGTCTTTACATGTTGCTTCTCTTGGCGGCGGCTGGCGGTGTCTCTCTCCAGCCTTCTACTTCCCAGAATTCTCTTCTCTCTTGTCCCGCCTATACTTCCTGCCTGGCCACTGGCCAATCAGAACTTTATTTACACAGAGCGATATCCACAGCACATGCAGGCCGCGGAGGGTCCACTGTGCCGTGGAGAGACGGCTGTTTCGGCCCAGCTGGGCGTTAGCACCTGGTGTGCCCCTCTAGCATCCCCGAACAAGGCTGCTTCTAGGGCTTAGTGGTTTGTCAGGGGCACTGGAGTGTAGCACTCAGCCAGCCTGCCTCAAGACAACCCTCCCTCACAGTGCCACCACCCCTGGGACAGGGGGACAGTGCCATACTGTGTAGGGAGCCTAGGAGGCTGTGCCACCTTCTCTGCAGGGGTGCCTGGGCCTCTTTCTGGGGCCCCTGGGAGCACTCTTAGCTGCAACTCAGATTTCCCTTCGTGTATAGGGCAGGCCTTGCTGATAGCATCCTGGGCCTGGCTTTTGGAGATCTCCCTGGGATAGTCCTGAGGTGGCCCTGGCAGAGCCTCACTTGTTAAGTGATAAACTGGCTTCATGTCACTCACTCTTCTCTTTACTTGAGGAGTCCTGTTAAATTTTTCACTTTGCTCTGGGGTCCGCAAATCCCACTAAGTGACCGCCGCTCTTCTGGGGCTTCCTCCGGCGCTGTAATATTAGCTCTTATAAAGGGCTCTATCCGCAGCCTGATGGAAGTCTCTAAATAAATTAGATCCACTGGTTAGCCTTCGCCAGTGATTTTTATTAACCTCCGGTTAAAGAAATATTGCTGGCTACAGCAGCTTGATTTATTCCAGAAGAAGCCAGCCCCATTTAAGCCCCCTGTGTGCTCCTTAGAGGGAAGGCATTATAGAAAATGCAGAGCCAGGGCTGACATGGGGAGTGTGCTTGGGGGCAGGGTAGCCTTCCTGTAAGTGATCTTGGGTGGGGGCATAGTCCACAGCCTGTGATGAGCAGGGTCAGGTCAGATGCATGTGTTTGCAGAGTGGAGCAGAGCGCAAGGGACTCCAGTTGAGTGGGAGTGGCCTTTCGTGCCACCACTGCCCTGTGAGGGCACCCCCCCCCATCCCTACTCCTTTCTTAGGAACACGTAGCTCCTGCATTTCCTGCCCTTCGGCTGGCTTCTTCTTGACTGTGTCATCACCCAAGAGGCTGTGGTCTGGCACTGGGTGTCTTAAATCATGTGCTCAACCTGCATTTCAGGCTCCTTCCCAGTGAAGAACGAGGCACACCATGCCCGTGCTGACTGGACAGATAGACAGAGACAGCCCAAGGAGCCTGGGACTCAGTGCATGCTTGGAGTTCGTGCCTGACTTCCACACCCCAGACTACAGCCAGCTAGTCACCTGAATGATGGTCCCATGGGTGCTTGCTGTCCTGGATACAGGATGTGTGTTTGTAAAGACAGTTGTTTCATCTCTGCCTTCCAGAGGCTGGCTTGGGTCCTCCCATGGGGAAGCAGGAGCCACTGTCCTGGACTGCTGTGTTAGTGGCCCCAGACTTGCTTCCTGAGCTCAGATTGTGTGCTAGACCCTGGCTGTGAACCCCATTCACCAGCACACCACTGCCTGCAAGATGAGGTGGGTAGCGATGTCCAAGAGCTCAGTGGTCTCAATCGCCTAGCTGTCTCTTGGCAGTGCCATTGATAAAGCGTGTGAGGCAAGTTGGAGTCTGACCTGGGAACCCTTGCAGCCTGGCTACTGTGGGCTCTTCTAGACTTGGCAGCAGGTAGGGGTTGGTGCCCAGCCTGAAGCTGGCCCTCCCCAACTGCAGCTTGCAGAGGACTCTTGAGGAGATGGCTGCATGGATTTTCAGAGGGTTAAAGTTAATTAAAGAGCTCTTCCATGCTTTCATTTCCTTGTATCTGTCAGCTATTTACATGCAAATTCGGGCCTGCCACTGAGGCCTGGAAAGGTGTCAGCTTTTCTGCACATCATGTGAGAAAGTAGCAGGGAGCCAGCCCAGCCCAAAGCATTGTGAGTTTGTCCCATGCCCCGTGGACAACAAGGGTGGGGGCCCGAGCGTGCTCTGCAGTCAGCAGCAGGCGTCTACCCATGATGTGGCTGACATGAATTTTCTCCATTAAGGCTGCAGCTTGCACTGTGTAGCTGAATGCATTATGCATGGTAATATCTTCGCATAAGCAAGTTTATAAATTAGGAGGATGCAGAGAGGAGGGCACAAACTTTCTGAGTTTAGGACTGTTTCCCAGGAGCCCGCTTCCTGTCTAGGGTATCCACTGGCAGTAGGAGTCAGTGGTGTTCTTGTGGAGAGGTAGCTGTGGTTTGCATGGTGTTGTCCTGGGGTGCATGTTGAATGACCAAATGAATATAGGTACTGTGTGGGATGCACTTAACTGCAGAGGCCATGATGCTGGCTTGCTTACAACATCAGAAGGTGGGTGGTGGCTGCTAGTGTTTATTTTCAGTAACAGACAGTCCCCTGCTGATATTTTCTCTGACCTCTGCCAATGGGCACAAGGCTGCTTTGCCTCTCCCTTGGACAAAACTGGGTTACTCTGGGGCTTGCTTTATTGGCAGACTATCAGGAAAGGGAAACCAGGGTGGCTTAGTGTTGTGTAACTTTTCCTGGAAAGACACATAGGAGTGTCTAGTCAAAACATACGGTATGAATGACACACCAAAGTAGATTTCACTGAAATACATCCTGGTGAGATCAGTTAGTTTGAGGGTTTTGTTGTTGTTATTTTATTGTTTTTGTTTTTGTTTTTGTTTTTTACAGTGCACAGGTGAAGGGTTGCTTACAGGGGCACGGGTGATCCCCAAACATCTGCATCACCACAAAGTCTCAACCCATAATGGATGGAAATTTCAGAGCCCCTCTTAGGACCAACCTGTCATGTCTCTATATTATGGAAAAGAATAACCTCAGTGCTGCACAAAGAAACACTAACAAAGCGAAAGTAGCCTGGCAAAGCAATTTTATTTTGCAACAAAAGGGTGTGGCATGACCAAAACTTGGCTGTAAGCGCACCGGACAAAAAGTTAGTTTAGTTCTTATTTTATCACAGGTGGTAAGAGTGGCTCATCCTATAGGTAGAGGTGGGAGCTTGACTTTACACTCTGACACGATTGGCTAGTTGGTGCGAAGGGGCAGGTGTGATGGAGAGTCAAGTCTCAGGACTGTCTAGATACACTAGCATTTTCCAAGATCACTTGCAGGTTCGAGAGGGATGGGGGTAATAGTTGGAATCCTAAGTTGAATTTCCTGACCCTTCATAGGGAGAGTCAGTAGCTCCTTTACCATTATGAAAGACCTAGCTACCACTGTATTGTTTTGCTCCAGTTGCCATGGCTACAGCAACATGCAATACTTAGATTCAGTATCACCTCTTGGCGGCTGACCTTGGTGATGCATGGCACCTGTGCACCTGCAAGAAACCCTGTCCCTGTGGGTCAAGGAAATGGCAGTGGCCTGTTGCTGTTCTCTGTCTGCACAGCCAGATGTAACAGTGGCGAACAAGTCCATTCCATTCTCCGCTGACAGCAGAGGAGAGCTCAGCTCTGTTCCATTTGATGCAGAGGTGACTGGCTTTTTCAAAGGGATAGTGGGGGAGTTGGGAGTCTGGGAAGTGACAATTAAAAAAGTGGGTAAGAAGGTTAGTCAGGGTGAGCGCAGCTAGACAGGCTGTATGGAGCTGCAGCCATGGGGGTTAGGCTTCCCCTCTCAATGGACCCCGGAGACTTGGACCTTGCCTTTCAAAGCAGTGCTTTTAACTCTGGGAGACCTGCATACAGATGCAAGAGAGAGGCAGAGGATGGTGCAGTGTACAGCTCCTATCTTCCCTCTTTCATACCATGAGACTGCAGGTGAGGTGCTCGGCTCCTGCCCGGACCAGCTCAAAGCGGTGCTCCCCCTCCCCTTTTATTTGTGGTACTGGAGACTCAACACCGGACTTTGCAGTATCAGGCGAGCAGTCTGTCACTGAGCCTCATTCCCAAGTCCTAACTGGAATTCAAGGCCACCATGTTCAACTTGTTGAGTCCTTTCCCAGGGGATTCCCAGTTCTCAGTGGGGGATTCTAGGCAAATGCTCCACCATTGAGCCCCGCCCTCTGCCCCCTAATTTGGATTCTAGGCAAATGTTCCACCATTGAGCCCCGCCCTCTGCCCCCTAATTTGAATTCTAGGCAAATGTTGTACCATTGAGCCCCGCCCTCTGCCCCCTAATTTGGATTCTAGGCAGACACTCTGCTGCTGCGCGCAGCCCTCTTTCTATGCTGCAGTCCAGGCTAGCTCTGAACTTCCAGTTCTCCTGCCTCAGCCTCCTGAACAGCTGGGTTGTCAGGCACACATCACCAAGGCTGTCTTCTGCTGGTAATTCATGCTAGTTCGTTATTGTGCTGCGATTTGAAATGATGAAGTCTGTTCTTAAGCACTGGAGAGCAGATGTACGCATAGATAGGAACTGCAGTCCTAATAGGGAAGTGGGTCAGGTGCTTTGGCTTTTCAGACAAAAGAGCAGTTACTGCCACAGCCTCTTAGACACCCAGGTAGGGAGAATGCTGGCCTGCATACCCCAGAGAGTGACTAGGTCTTTGCCTGGTGACAGCTGCACCGGAGCACCATGTTCTGGGAACAGCATTGTGCCTTGGGAGCACAGGTCATGTGATCTGAGTGGCACGTGTTTTTATGGAAGTGAGCGATTGAGTAGGTGGGTGGCAGGAGGCACAAGTCCAGGGTTCTCTCTGTTGGATCGCCACGGGACAAGAGTATTCACTGGGCTCCAGGAATAGAGCTGGGTGTGTCCCAGGAACATGTGTCTTGCTTACAGCTGTATCTTGAGTAGGTGTCCCTATCCAGGTTGGCATGTACCCCTCCTTGTTCTGACATCTGAGAGCAGCCTAGAAAGGGAAGGGCCCCACCGTAGTGAGCATACCATGTACCCAGATGTCCTGTGGGACAAACCACTGCCACCGAGACTGGGTGGGAATTCAAAGTGTGACTGAGAGCTTGGAGTGTCAGCACAGAGCACATTCACACCACTACCTTCATAAGTAAACCAACCAGGGTGCATCACAACACAGCTGTCTCCTAAAAGCCAATGTTGTGAGCTCTAGAGGGCAGTGAGACAGACCCCTGTGTCAGTGCTGGCCAGTGTGATGGAGCAACACAGGGAACTTGGGGCTGGAGTCTCAGGAGTTTGCATGGCTCTCCTCCCTTGAGGAGGTCCACAGGTCCCTCTGTAGTTGTGACTTCAGGTGGTAGGTTTCACCTCATGTCATCTGCAGTGGGAGACCAGGGCCTGCTCCAGTCTTCTGTCATACTGATGAGGTATCACCTGACTGCATAACAAAACAGTGAATTTGCCTTTTCAGCATTCTCCCAGTGACCTACAACCCCTGTCCTTTGGTGGAGAAAACACCAAGCAAATTCCAGTGGTGGGGCATCTCACAGGCTACCAGAGCTACCATAATGGTCCAGGTCTCCAGGGATGTAGGAAAGCCAGAAAGATTGCTGGAGCATGTGCTAGCAGGCCATGTGGTGTTGTGGAGACATCCTGGGGTGAGGGGTCCTGGAGAGCAGGGGAGTGGGGTGGCAGGGGATGGGGGGGGGTAAGGCTGCTGGGTGTCTGTGCATTAGCTGGGAACCATTGCCTGTGCCCTGAGTGTGCCATGAATAACACAGAGGCTGGGCGTGGTTTATGACATGTCTGTTATCTTCCCATTCTTTGTGAATCTAAAACAGTTCTGAGCAGCACAGAGCAACACAGCCTGTTACTAGGGAGGAGAAGCCAGCCTGGCTCTTCTGTGGCAGAGACTCACTCAGGGCAGTGCTGTCTGCTGAGCACGAAGCCTCCTCCAGTGCAGTGGCAGCTTGGGGAAGAGGGCGTATAGTGGCAGTAGTGAAGGCGGATGGGGAGGGCAGCATCTAGCTGACTACTTCCTGCCATGTTGGTACCCACCTGGAGATGACCTGCCTTTGGGCTTCTAAGCATGTGACACCATTCTGACTGTTTCCCATGTCCACTTGGAGCATGTGGCCTCTGCACTGCATCTGGGACACAGCAGCTCTGTTTATAGAGCATCAGGCCTTACCTTTGTGGGTATACACAGTGAGCCATGGGTCTCTCTGGGGCAGCTTTCCAAGCCTTATCTTTTGGGGTCCTGGCCATCACCAGAGGCCAACAGTGGGTTGCAGGCCTTAGATTTATCTCTGTAAATTCAAAGCTGTGAGAAACCTCAGCAGAAGGCTGGGCATCTGCACTTGGCAGTATCTTGGTCCTGGTCAGATGGGACACTTTGTCCAGTGTGTGTTCAGCCTTTTGACATTGTAATGTGATGTCGTTATCTACAAAGTCCAGGCTTGCAATGGTGGAGGTGAGTTACAACCTGCCTCCCCCATCTCATAATTTTTAAAGTAAGCTTGTGGTTTGTATTGTGTTCCTAGTTGTTCTACGGTACACATGGCCCCGTGGCTTAGCAAGAACAGAGTAGCTGGTGCCTTTGGACTTGACACCAAGTCATTTGGCTCTTCCGAGCTTGTAGCCCCAACTTCTGTGTTTGATCCCAATGTCATATAAACCAGATGTGGTGGCTCACACCTGCCATTCCATCACTTGGAAGGTAGAGGCAGGAGAATCAGAAGTTAAGGACATCCTTGGCTGCAGAGTGAACTAGAGGTCAGCAAAGCAAGCAAACAAAGAAACCATCCAAAAAGACGTATGGGAGCCATTTGGAAGGCCTATCACACCTTACCCCAAGACAGTACGGAAGACACATTTGTGTGTGTCTTCCTTCTCCCTCCTGTTTCCACACTCACCATCCCGTCAGTGACTCTGCAAGTGTCGGGGCCAAGTCTCTCTGCCACAGAAGATGCTATTGTAAAGGTACCAGTCACCAGCACCGACTTCTCTCTAGAGATGCATGTCTCTGCCTTCCTTGGGATTTGGTGGTCTCTGACTTTCCACTGCTCTCCACCTGTCAGGTGGAGTTGCTGGGTTCCAGGTGTGGCTTCTGGGCTCTTGGCCAGTATTGTGTGCCTGGTTTCCAGGAAGCACTAGTTAATGGGTGCTTCCCCACCCCACCCCAGAGACAGGGTTTCTCTGTGTAGCCCTGGCTGTTCTGGAACTCACTCTGTAGACCAGGCTGGCCTTGAATTCAGAGATCCACCTGCCTTTGCCTCCTGAGTGCTGGGATTGAAGGTGTGCGCCAACAGCGCCTGGCTAGTGGGTACTCTTCCAAGGACACCCTGTCACTTTACTGTCTGCTGTGCTTGAGTGCTCGAGTTTACTGATGTAGTCTACCCACCCATCCCATGCTTATTTGTTAATTACATTTCTCCTGTTGACTGTTTATGTTGGCCTTTGTGGTGGTTAGATTTTTGTCAACTTGGATAGTGTTTGACAAGGCGTTTGCTGTGGCCCTCATATCACAATAGTGTCTGCCTGTGCCCCACATTCCTTTGTCTACACCTCTTCTGCTAGCAGGTGTTCACAGAAGACACTGCTTCTTCACCAGACATCACACTCAGGGATCTCTTCTTTCACTGGTCTGTTGGTACCACAGGGACTCCTTATGTCTCCTGGCAGCTGGTATTGCCAATGGGTTCTGCCTTAGGGCCTTTAACTCCCTGGTTCTGGGTAGCCAAGGGAGATGATGGGGTCTGTGTGATAGGTTGATGTCTGCCTTCGTCATTGAGACCCTTGCTGGTGACACAGTGGCAGTATTGGCAGTAACCCAGGGTACCCTGATGCCCAAAGCCTCTCCATTCTCTCACCCTCATCTCAAGTGTGCAGGTTGGATGAGAAGAGATCTAGAAATGGGTGGATAGGGTGAGCCACCCCCCCCCAGCATGGGGTAAGCAAAATCACTCTGCAGGATCTCTGTCTCCTTGAAAAGAGTGGTCTGTAACTGTGAGTCCTAATGCCCATGATGAGTGCATGCGAGCTGCAGGGGGTCATCCCTGCACTTGGTGTGCAGTGTTTGCCAGCTGAAGGAGCCCCTGAACTAGGTTTGCCATGTTGCTTTACCAGATTGTAGCAGAGGAGTTCACAAGAATGTTCCCCAGGTCTTGTCTGAGGTCCTACAAACAGGGCACTGTCTGATTTGGCCCAGTCCCTCCAGATCCATGCTTCTCAACCTTTCTAACGCTTTAATACAGTTCTTCATGGTGTGTTGACCCCAGCCATAAAATTATTTTTATTGCAAATCATAACTGTAATTTTGTTAACTGTTTGGAATTGTAATGTAGATATCTGATATGTAACTCCCCTGAAAGGGCCGTTCATCCCCCCAAAAAGGGTCACGATCCACAGGTTGAGAACCAGTGCTCCAGATGGCTGGAGGTCTGGTCATCAACAGTAAAATCTAGGCTTGTAGTAGTGGGAGGAGCTTTACAGGGGGGTTAAGACCTGAACAGTACTTTGGGAGGAGCCTCACAGGAGGGGTGGGACTTGAGCCCAAGCAGTGGGAGGGATCTTAGATTGGGTGGGCAGACAGACACGGAGTGAAGCTGAAGTGCTTCTGGCCAGCACTCTGAGGTGCCTAGCTGTCTGTGATGTTCCCTGTGAACCAGCTACTCAGCATCATACAACTGAAAAATTACCAAGGTGTCCGATTCAGTCTCTTCCTCACTGGTTGGGGAAAAAGAAGGTTGGAAGGGACCAGGGACTGTGTGAAGCTTGGGGAGCCAGGCTGGGCATCCAGGGCGTCAGCTGCATTCAGTGCTGCAGGCCATGTCTTCTAACCTTCTTCCTGAGTCCTATGGACACTGTGCTAGGCCTGAGACTCGTGGGCCTCGTTTCTCACGTTCTCTCTGAGGACACTGAGGAGGGGCCTGACACAGGACAGTCCGTGCCGACTTCATTGCTTTGCAGCTGTTGGTGTCACCCCAGGAAGATCATCTCTAATGTATTGCCCACAGAGTCACCTGCACTGGTGTAAGGAGCCGCCGCTTGGAAGCACAGGGCTGGCTCGGGGTGGGTGCTGGGAATGCATTATACAAGTAGCGTAAATGAAATGGAGTTTGTAATAGAGCAGTGTGAAGCCTGAGTAAGATTGCTTCGGGAAGTCTCAATTGATTCCCACTCCTTCCTACAATAGGTGTTGTAGAGCTTTTTCTCAGGAGGTTGAAATTACAGGAACGCGGGGGCTGCTGCTCTGGTACAAAGCGCTAAGGGCCTCCTCCTCTCCTGTCCCCTCCATCTGGGGGCTGGGCAGGAAGTAGTCAGAGACAGTGACTCAGGGAGGAAGGCTGGTGTGTGTGCGGTGCTGTCTACCCCACTCTCTAGAAGAAGGTAGGGAGCAGATGGGGCATGGGGAAACTCTCATCCCATCCCTCCGTACTGAGTAGCTATGCTAGCCTTCGGCCAGCCACAGAGAGCCGTAGGACACATTTACAGATGTAGTCACATGCCCGGCTGACAGGACGTGGAACCTGTTGGCTGTTGCTAGTGGGACTCTATAGAAGTTGGTGGCCCAGAAGGTGGCTCAGCACATGATGCCCTTAGCTCCATAGTTCAGGGAGAAGACTTAAAACTGTGGAAGGAAGGATTGCAGCCTTGAGGACAAGTTGCCAGATATTCAGCGAGGCTGCTGACTGTCCCCTCAGAGTATAGAGTATTTACTGTGGCCCACAAGCCCTGCTGTGTCCATGCCTGCAGAATGTGGTGGCTGATGGTCACCAACAGAAGTCAGTTTTTCCGCTCCCCATGCAGTGTCTGATAGGTGTCCATGAGCATGTGTTGACAGCTTCCCGCATTGTTGGAAGGGTTGAGCTTCCGGCTCCCCAGCTCTAGCCCACCCAGGAGGTACAACACATGGGACCAGACCAGGGACCTTGTTTAATCGGCTCTAATTGCCCTAAGTGAGTAGTGTGTTAATTCTAAATTAGCCTTATCTACTCATGAAAGAATCGAAGCAAGAAATGCGTTTGGTAACACTTTGTTAGCGCTTTGTTCAAGAGACTATATGGAAATTAATAGAATTGCATTTCGCTAAAATTATCCTCTCATTCCCTCATCATCAGTGGGACTGGCCTCACCCAATTAACCACATTTAATGAGCTTTGATGACTTTAAACACTTTTGTCTGCACCCCCTGTTCAAACAACCACTGGGGGCACAGTCTCTTGTTCCCTTCTTGCTTCTGCTAAGGGCGGGTGCAGGGCAGCTGACTCCCTCTGCCCTTCCTGGTCTCTCTGGATCATTTCTCATAGTCAGTGCCCTGTGGACAAAGGATTGGACACAGCAAGGCCTGATGGCCTCAGGTGCATCTTGTAGACTCCCTTGCATCCTCCCTGGCGTGTCTCACACCTAGAGCATCATTTGTTGTCAGGGATCTGGCAGATGGTGAGGCCGAGTCTTGCAAGGTCTTGCCCAGTGTCACAGCTGAATGTAGGCTGTCTGTTCTCAGACCCTCACCCTTTTCATCTTTCCTTGTCTCTGTCATTAGTGATGGCCTCATCTGTCAGACGAATCCAAATCCATGATCTCTGCTCGCTACCCTTGCTTCCTATCTTCCCACGCTGGGCCACACACTGCCTTCTCCTTTCCCTCAGGATCCCACCCCCCAACCCCCATGAGTGCTCATTGGGCAACATTGTGTGAGTTCCTGATGGGCCAGTGGTTTAGCAAGGAAGTTGGCCTCAGATGGATGCCATCCATGCAACTGTCTGCAGGTATGCAGCATGATTTTGAGACAGTGCATAACTTCATTAAGAAAAAGTTTCTTGTCAAGCGGATCATGGTAGTGCATGCTGTAATCCCAGACCTCAGAATGCTGAGGTAAGGAGGATTACTATGAGTTCAGGGCCAGCCTGGGCCACATCGCTCTTCTTTAAATGTATTGTTTGTAGATGAGGTCGGTGTGTCTGTGGACCCCTGTAGGACAAGAAGTGACCTCTGAGCCCACCTCACTGTTAGCTTCGCCTGGTTTTGAATTTCACTTTCATGGATTCCTGCACATGTAACTGGTTGGCTTCTTTTGTTCACAGTGACACTGCTGGACACAGTGGTTTTGTTCTGATCTCTGAGGGTGCTATGCCTCTTTCCCACCTCCTCATAGTGGGCATTTGGAGGTTTTCTACCCAGCAATGCTGCTGTAGAGTTTCTGGCCCAGGTTTGGACATAGGTTTCTTCCTGTTTGTGTACCCACAGTGCACTGCTCTTTTGGGGCTCCCCATGCTAATCCCTGGGCAGCTACAGCACTCAGCATGCGTTCACTTCCCACTGCTTCCTATGCTTCAGCCTCCTGCTTCCTTGGCTTCCCCAGTGTGGTGCCTGCATCCTTGGACTGTGAGCCACAAGAGACCCTCCTCCCTCAGCTGCTTCTGTACCATATCAGAAACAGGAAAGGGACGGAGGGAGTCTGTAGGGAGCCGCCATTCTAAGATGGCGCCGACTTCCTGACAGCTTTGCTGTAAACAACTCCATATTTGGCTGTGCTTGCTGGGCTGCGCGCCTCAATGCTTGCGCATGCGCGTATATGGTAATTTGGCCTTATGTCCTCAGCCTATCCCGTGGCTCCCCGTGCTTGCATTCTGGTGGGATCCAATCACAGACTGACCCGTTCGCTTGGTTCCCTATATAAGCAGCTGCCTTTTGGTTCTTGGGGCCCCTCACCTCCCGCTCTCCCTCAATCAAGAGGCGCTCCAATAAAGTGTGATCTGAGAAGAATCCTCGAATGGTGGTCCTTCTTCCTCGCTGGTCGAGGAGCTCGCCGCAGGAGTCACCACCACAACTTGGATACACTCTTTTCTCTGGCCGGTGGCCCTTCTCTAGGATAATAGATATTCCTTTGTGACTCTTCAGAAAATGGCATACAGCAGACCCTGTTTGACTTGATGATTCATAAAGTTCTTGATAAATTCTGGCCGTTAGCCTTTTGTTAAAGAAGTGATTGCAAATATACCCCCAGACACCCCCCCCCCCCCCCCCCCCCCCCCCGCCCAGTCTGGCATTTTTCACCCTTTCACTTAATTGAAATTCTTATTTTTACTGAGCTCTAATCTGCTTTCAGATTCCTCTGCGATTGTCATCTGGGCACGGGTGTCCTGCTTTGGAAGCTTTTGCTGCTGTCTGTGTCTTCAGTTAATGTTGTGCTTTTACCTGCCCTGTGAGTGACTTTTATGTCCCTGTGACAAGGTTCCTGGTCGAAGCAACTTAAAGGAGGGAGGATTTGTTGGGTTTGTGATTCAGTGGATACAGCCCCTCATGCTGAGGAGTGCATGACGGCTGTCGCTCACAGTGGTAGACAGAAAGCAGAGCATGGGACAGAACCAGTAGTGGATATCACCCTCATATCTGCTCCTCCTCCTCCCCCGCTCCCCCAGCAACCCTCTTCTGCTAGGGAGGCCACGGTCCTAAAAGTTCCACACCTTCTGAAGACAGTGCCATCAGCCAGAGACTGAGTGCTGTTTCTTCAGTCTGAGTTGGAGGCCTAGGAAGGTGGAGTCAGGTGTTAACAAAAGGTGGCAGAAGCATCAGCTGCAGCAGCAGAGTAGATCCACTCACCAACAAGAGGCAGAGGGGAGCAGGCAAAAAGCAATAGCCTTTCTCTGAGACTCCTTGTGTTGGGGTGTGGTAATTACTTTTCTGTTGTTTTGGCTTTTGATTGCAGAGGGAAATAGTCTGTCGTGGGGGAGGGGGAAGTCAAGGAGTGGTGGCAGGAGTAGGAAGTTGATTGGTCCCAGTTTCATCCACACCCAGGAAGCAAAGAGCAAGCACAGGAAGTAGGGTGACATACTTCCTCCAGCAAGGCTACACCTTCTAAAGGTTCCATAACCTCCACAAACACTGTTCAAGTCCATAAGCCAATGGGAGATGTTTCTCTTTCAAACCACCACACTGAGCCACTGCTCACAGGCACCATTCACTGGGGTGGTGGTGGAGAGGGGGTCTTCCCACTTAGTTATCCTTCCAGGGAATATCCTGTAGGCCTGAAATCATGTTGATTGCAGATCCTGCCAAGCTGACAGTCGTTGACAGAGATGAATCGTCACAGTTCCTTTCACTGAATGTTACGTCTAACCAGTTGTGCTGCAGTGTGGGAATTTTAAGTGAATACTTGAAATTTTTTCTTTGCCTGCAGTAGTGGGGACTGATTTTTTTTTCCTTTGAAATACTTGAAAAATTTTTTTCTTTGCCTGCAGTAGTGGGGACTGAACCCGGGGACTGAACCTGGGGCCTTGCTCAGCAGGCATTGTACCAGTGAGCTGCAGCCCCAGACCTCTTAGAGTGTTTCAATCTGAGACAAAGTCTCATTAACTCACCCGGGATGGCCTCCCACTTGCCCTGCCACCCAGGGAGCTCTTGACCCCTGGCTCCTTCCTCTGTGTGGAAGGAGGCTCTGTTTATCCTTGATGATCTTGCTCGAGCCCAGCGGCACGGCTAAGCGTACTCAGTTTACTAATCCTTTGTAGATTAAGTCGGATTACCTGTTCACAGTTGTGGCGTGTGCTGGCAATCCATGTCACCTTCTTTCCCAGCCTTTAATTTTGAGGTTCTTTTCTTGCTTTGCTCCACTTCTGAGAAGCTCAGCAGCGCTGCTTTGAACAGAGGTTAGTGGCAGAGTGCCCCTCCCTGCCGGTCTCAACTAAGCCGGCAGTACATAGCTCTTAGAGTTCACACGTCCACGGAGGAAAGCCAGCCCGTCAGCAGGCTCTCTAGACTTCATGTGCTAGCAGGCTCTTTTACAATTCTCTTTGAACATTTGCTTTATTTTATTTTATTCATTCTTTGTATGCATGTGGGGGGGTGTGGGGTGTGCGGTGTATGCATACCACTCAGCATTCATGTGGAGGTCAGAAGACAACTTCTGTGAGTTGGATCTCTCTTTCCACCATGGGATCTAGGGTGGAAGTCAGGTCATCAGCTTGCAAAGCAAGCACTTTTACCCGCTGGGCCATCTCGTCGACCCTAAGAGGTTTTTTTCTTGTATTGTTTCCATGGTGAGTAGGTATCAATTTTAAGCAAATGTTTTTTCTGCAAATATTGAGTTTGTATGACTTCTATTTATTCTGTTAAGGTGGATTAACTTTCTGACTTTTCAAATGTGGAGCCCGACCCATGGCCCTGGATGAAGCTCTTCTCACTTATGGGTTCTGCATTGCAGTTCAGCCATGCAGCTGAGGTTCTTTCTGGAGGAACGGTGACTGGCGAGTCTGGCCTTTAGGTTCCCATCAGGTTTTGTGCTGTGGATTTTCTGGAATAGTCTGTAAGATTGGTGCTTACTTCTTCCTTAATGGTCTGGTGGACTACACCAATGTGTAAGTTATTGGGTAGCCTGTAAGTTTCAGCCATCTGCTTACCTCTTCCCACCCCATCCCTGGAGTCACAGATTCAGATTCACATGGCCGTGTAAATTTAAGTGGATGCTGGGGATCTGAGCTCTGTCTTGAGTGACAGACCCTTTGCCTACTGAGCCATCTCTCTAGCCTAAGCTTAAATTATTCTTTGTGTGTGTGCATGCTCGTGTGTGTGTGTGTGTGTGTGTGTGTGTGTGTGTATGAGAGAGAGACAGACAGAGACAGAGACAGAGAGAGAGACAGAGAAGGAGAGAAAGAGAGTGAGTCTGTTCATTCGTCCTGGTACGCATGCATGTGTGTGCATGTAGAGGCTAGAGGGTATCTTCTTGACTTGTTCTACACCTTTACAAAGAGATGTTTTTCACATATGTATATATGCATGTGTTTCTGTATGTATACATCACATGTATTCAGATTCTGGCAGAGCTTAGGAGAGGGTGTCAGATCCCCTGGAATTGGAATTATGGCTGTCCAACAAAGGTGCTGGGGACTGAACTCGGATCTTCAGCAAGAGCTACCAGTGCTCATAGCCATTGACCTGTCTCTTCAGCTTCCACCTGCGTTTTCAGATGGAGTCCCGCACCAACCCAGCTTTCTGCATGAGTGCTTGGGATCCTAACTCGGGTCCTTCTGCTTGTGCACCAAGTATGTTACTGACTGAGCCCCCTCCACATCTGCATTTACATTTTTAAAAAAACTTTTGTGTATGAGCGTTTTCCATGCATGTATATCTGTGTACCCAGGGCCGAGAGAAGAACCTGGAACCAGAGTTACATATGGTTGTGAGCCTCCATGTGGTGCTGGGCATCGAACCCAGGTTCTCTGCCCAAACAGCCAGTGCTCTTACCCTCTAAGCCACCTTAGCAGCCTTCCTCCCCCAGTGCTGCTGGTACTCTTCTCACTCTTGCTTGCTAATCCTCATTTCTTTATCAATAGACAATTAAGCATTTATTAAGTTTTAAAGGTTTTATTTTCTATTATGTGATTATCTCTGTGGATATGTACATATGAGTGCGGGTATGTACATATGAGTGTGGGTATGTACATATGAGTGCAGGTGCCTGTAGAGGTCAGAGAGGTGTCAGATCCCCCTGGAGCTGTAGTTGCAGAGGTGTGAGCCACCCGACGTTGCCGCTAAGCCATACTTGGGTCCCGTGCATAGCAGTATGTGCTCTTAACTGCTGGGTCTCTTGCCAGCCCTAGGGCGTATTAATTTTATTAGTCATTTGAATGAACCAGCTTTTGGCTTTATTAATTCTCTATAACATTTATTCTGTTTGACTCGTTTGCTTTTCTTATTACTCCCTCCTTTCTGTGGTGTTAATTCGTGTTTGAATTTGAGCTGTGTGTGTAGCTGGTTGATTCTTATTCTTCTCTTTGGATGTCTGCTCTTAAGGCTGTAATTTAGTTGCATGCTGTGTGCTTGATATATTGTATTTTCCTCATTGTGTTAAGCAGCTTTCCATCACGATAGCAGGTTGCCAAGATCATCCTTATGAAGAAAAAAATGCTCATTTGGCCACTCGGTGCTGGACTCGATATGGCTTTGCACTGTGGCCAGGTCACAAATCCTGGCCAATCATGTAGTGAGGCCAAGTCATGCTCCTCCAGGCCCTGAAGCCAAGAGATGGCAAGGAAGAGCCTGGCATCCCACAGTCTCCTTCAAGGTCACGCCCCCAGGCACCTCACTTCCTTTTACTTGGCCCCGCCTCCTAAAGGTCCAGCTAGCCCTGAGTAGCACTGCAGGATGGGCACCAAGCCTTCAATACATGAATCCTTGAGGACACTTGTGATTCAAACCCTGAAACTTTGCAATTTGGAATAGTTATCTATTTTGTGTGTGTGTGTGTGTGTGTGTGTGTGTGTGTGTGTGTGTGTGTGTGTGTTTAATTTGACCATAGGTTGTTCATAAGTAGATTTCTTAATTTAAAACCATTTGCTAAGTTTTTAATCTCTTGAATTATTTAATTCTAATATAATTTTCTTGTTCCCAAACTATGCTTTGAATGATATCAGTCTTTTAAAATTTATCAAGATACATGGCTAGGGATGGTGGCACATGCTTATCGTCCCCGCACTCTGGAGATGAAGCAGGAGGATTATTTTGAGTTTGAGGCTTGCCTGGGCCACAGTGTGAGACTCTGTGTAAATCAAACTTTATGAAGATCTGCTTCATGGGCTCACGTTAGATCTCATGTGTGTTTGTGAAGCATCTTAGCATGTGTCATGGACCTGCGGCGGCTGGATGTCGTCACTGAAGAGGTCTGTGACAGTGGCAAGTTGATCTGCTGAGCTTCTCTGTCCCCAGTGAAGCTTCCTGTGGTTTGGTGGTTTGTGGACTACTGTTAGCTTTGTCAGTGAGCATCCTGTGTCCTTAGATGCTGTTCTAGGAGGCGCACGCTGATGGAAAAGTGGAGTCTTCCCTTTCTGCCCATGGACTCATCTTCGCCTGTGGATTCTTCCAGTGATTGGTTCTGTAGAGGCCATCAGCTTCCAATTTTATAGCTGCACCCTTTGCTCTTACAATTTCCATTTGAAACTTCATTATTTAGTTATAAACATTTCTCATATAAGTGAAGTTTAGGGTTAGTGGTTTTTATTTAGCTAGATAATGTTTTTATAAGTTGAAATATTTAGTTTAGTTTTCCTTTATGTAATGAGCAATCTATTTCTCTGTGAGTGAATCAGAGAGAAACCAAGTCTTACACATGAAAGGTAAGTGTTCTACCAATGAGCCACACCCCAGCCCCTCACTGGGGGATTCTAGGCAGGGGCTCTACCACTGAGCCACACTCCAGCCCCTCACTGGGGGATTCTAGGCAGTGCTCTACCACTGAGTCACACCCCAGCCCCTCACTGGGGGATTCTAGGCAGGTGCTCTACCACTGAGCCACACCCCAGCCCCTCACTGGGGGATTCTAGGCAGGTGCTCTACCACTGAGCCACACCCCAGCCCCTCACTGGGGGATTCTAGGCAGGGGCTCTACCACTGAGCCACACCCCAGCCCCTCACTGGGGGATTCTAGGCAGGGGCTCTACCACTATAGCCATACTCCAGCCCCTCTACTGCTGAGCAAGGCTATCTGTCCCTTGCTGGGGATTCTGGGCAGGGGCTTTATGGTGGAGCTGTGTTCTCAGCTTAACACATTTGCATTTAGATTATCAATCCTGCCATCGCTTTTTGTTTGTGCTCCCCCCTCTTTTGTACTTTGTCATGGAATAAACTTTCCCTTCTGTTTCCTTTCTCCTCATTATCTTGGTCACCTGGTGTGCTTTTATGTGGTTCTTCTTAGTGGCTCCACTGCTGATAAGAAGATAGGCTGTTATTATCAAAATCCAGTAAAAATTAGTACATCCCTCTCTTCCCTAGGCCACCTGAGCTGTTTGCTTCTGCTCTGTTCCTTAGCCATAGGCTCACGGATGTTGACATGATATGAAGATGAACATATACTGATACACATGTCAAGCGTGTTTACACTCGCTCAGAGATTCAGGAAGTCACGGCTTTGTAAGAAAGGACACATGGCTCAGGCTGGTCTTGAACTTCCTTGGTAGCCAAGGCTAACCTTGGACTTCTTCTGGTCCTCTGCTTCTGCTTCCTGAGTTGAGATTAGAGCTGTGCAGCACAGGACTGTAGTGCTGTTTATATACACATTTATCAGTGTTTGGACTTCAAAGTTGTACCTACTCTCTTGCTTTACTGTGGCCCGTTCGTTACAGTCAGTGAACCAGCATCTATAACTTAGTTTCATGGCTGTGCCGAGCAGCAGAAAGGGTGTACTTTGGTTTCAGTCCATTATGGTGGGGCAGGAAGGCATGGGGTGGGAACAGCCTATGGCTGTGGCAGCTGGAGTATAAGGCCAATTGCTCACATGTGGATGGAGCCCAGCCCAGGTGATGATACGGTCAGTCCTCTCTGGAAACACCTGATTGGCACACCCAAAGCTGTGCCTCAGCAATGCCCAGGCACCCCTCTCCCACCCCTCCTTTTCCTTCTTCCATGGTTTATTATTAATTTAGAAATTATGTGTATGCATGTATCTTTTGCAGGGAGGGTATGTGCATGTGAGTGCATGTGCCTGCAGAGGTTAGAGGTGTTGGAAATCCTGGAGCTAGAGTTACAGGCAGTTTTGAGCTGCCAGATGTGGTTGCTGGGAATGGAACTCAGGCCCTCTGTAAGAGCAGCACATGCTCTAACCACTGAGGCATCTCCCCAGCCCCTTGAGGCCTTCATTAATGTATTTAAGTTGATAATTGAAATTAACCACCACTGTTTTATTATTAAAAGTACATAGCTTACATTAACATTTATTCTTGTGCTGTATAATCCTCTCCTCCTCCTAAAGATGGGGAATGTCTGCTGAGTTGTGCAAGCTAGGCTCAAGGAATCTTCCTGCGTCAGCCCCCAGCGGAGCTGGGACTCCAGGTGCATGTCACAGTTCCTGATAGTAGGGCACATTGCACAGCTGTCCTTACAGCACCAGGTAGGACACTGCTTTTGTCTGCTGAAGGTTTGTAGTGACCTGGCCTCCTCCCTTGTGGAATCATCTAGTAGGATCCATGGAGTGGGACCTCGTGGGTCTGTTGCTTCACATTCATGGTTAGTTCAGTTCCTTTTACAGAAACAGGCTGTCCCGTCACACTGAACTCCTGTCAGGAGTCACCCCCAAAGCAGTGACAGCACAGACCCCCTCCAAGAGGTTTCCGAGGAAAGCAGCAGAGTGTGGAACCGGCTACAGTGACCCACAAGTTGAGGGAAGTGACATCAGGGCCTTTTTGTGACAGTGAGGCCTCTAGAAAGAAGTCTGGGTGTCGTGTTTAGGGTGCTAACAATTCAGCTGAGAGCCATGGGTGTTTCTGTGTGTTTCAGTCAAGAAACTAAACACCTTTATCAGTATGTGGCCTGGCAGGGCACTGGATTGGGTTCTGGGATGTCTAGCTGGCCTGGTCACAGCACTACTGTGCTCTGTGCCCCACATTTGGGATCAAGTAAGAGCAGGCACTGGGGGTTGTTCCTCCCCCATTGAGTTTTGGTAGCTGGATCCATACAGGCACTACCTACCCTGTCCTACCTCTTGTGAACACCAGCTGCACCTGCTTCCTGCGCTAGTGCTGAGTGTTCTCGTGGGTGTGGCTCTTTTTTGGTGTGTGTGTGTGTGTGTGTGTGTGTGTGTGTGTGTGTGTATCATGTGTGTGTGACTGCACACATAAAGGGGCTAGCGACGGTCTCAGGCATCAGTCCTCACCTTTCTGCTTTGTGTAAGGCAGATCTCCTTTCAGTGCTTCATACTCCAGGCTGCTGGTCCATGAACGCCTGGGAGTCTCCCTCTTCCCCTCCCGGCTTGTCACTGGGGTGACGTACAATGTCGGGCTTTACATGGGTTCCGGGGATTTGAAGTCAGGTCTTTTACACTTGCGCAGCAGATGCTTTGCCTCTTGAGCCAGCTCCCCAGCCCTCAAAAACTTCCCACATTTTTCCTCCTGGATCGTTTCAATGATCCGACCTTCATTTTGCTTTCCCTGGTTCCTGTATGGATTTTCACTGATCTCTGTTGTAGTTTGTTCTTTCCTTCTGCTTGCTTTGGGCCGTTTGCATGGTTCTCTCCTGGAAGCCTGGGTGATTTTAGACCTTTGTAAAGCAGTTTCCCTCCTAGGCCAGCATGTGCTCTGTTCCACAACTTGCAGTACAGTACATTGTCTTCTTGGTGTGCAAACCATGGTTGCGTTTCTCTTGAGTCGTTCCTTTGGCTGTACATTAATTACAAGTCGTTTGTTAATTTCTGTGCATTTGGGGACCTCCATCCCCGGCTCTTTTGTAACCAATGTTCAGTTTAATTCAGTGGCAAAAATTCTTCTTTTCTCCATTTCCTGCAATGTCATTTCTGGCCCCAGAGTGCTGCTTTGCAAGTGTTCCCTGTTATCTTGGGTACAGCATGGGTTCTGCTGCTGGGGATGACACACTCTGTCACTGTCAGGCCAGATGATTGATGGCACAGTTTGAGTCAGTGGAGTCCTTACTGATTTTCTGCCTGTTTCAGATAGAGAAGTGTTGAAGTCTGACATGTACCAGGGGTTCATCTGTCTCTCTCTGCAGTTTGATCTGTTTGTGTTGTGTGTGTCCTGCCAATCCGGTGTCAGTGAGTCTGTGTGGAGGGCGGGCATGTCTTCCCGTCACAGTGACCCCTTCATCACTGTGTAGAGCCGGGCTCCTTTCTGGTGCTTTTTTCCTGGTCCATTTGACTTGCAGAAAGCTCCTCCAGCTTTTTAAAAAAACATGTCTGTCTGTCTGTCTGTCTGTCTGTCTGTCTGTGTCTATGTATTTTCACATGAGTTGCAGGTACCTTGGAGGCCAGAAGAGGGTGTTGATTCCTCTAGAACCGGAATTGCAAGGGTTGTGAGGATGTCCATTGTGGGTGCTGGGAACCAAACTCAGGTCCTCTGTAAGAACAGGAAGTTCTTTTAACCACTGAGCCGCCTCTTTAGCCCAGTGGTTCTCAACCTTCCCAATGCTACAACCCTTTAATACAGTTCCTCGTGTTGTGGTGACACCCCAACCATACAATTATTTTTGATGCTACTTCATAACTGTAATTTTGCTACTGTTATGAATCATAATGTAAATATCTGTGTTTTCCAGTGGTCTTAGGCGACCCCTGTGAAAGGGCCATCCAACCCTACAAAGGGGTTATGACCTACACGTTGAGAACTGCTGCTGTAGTCCCCCCTGCTCTTTTGATTGGAGTTAGCATGGTATATCTTTCTCCATTTACCTTTAATAGATGTGTCTTTTTGTTCAAAGACCACTTCTTGTAGACAGCATATAATTAGGTCTTGTTTTTTTAATGTTCTCTGACAGTGTCTTCCAAAGTGGCCTGCTTAGATTAATTGGTGTGCTTAGATCATCCACATTTAAAATGATTGTTGACATGGTTTGCTTTATACCCCATGTTTGTCCCCATTTTGTGCTTGGTCACTGCTCTTTGTTTCCTTTCTCTTTATCTTCTCCACTTCATCTGCCTTGTTTGGTTTTAATTGCACATTTCTTATCGTTCAGGTCCTCCCCCTCCCCTTCTTTGGCAGCACATGAATTAGGTGGCTTTTTTCTCCCCCTGTACTGCCTTGGACCCAGAGCCTTAAATATGCTAGACAAATGCTCTACCTCTTATCCACACCCAGCCCCTCACTGGGGGATTCTAGGCAGGTGCTCTACCACTGAGCCACACCCCAGCCCCTCACTGGGGCATTCTAGGCAGGTGCTCTACCACTGACCACACCCCAGCCCCTCACTGGGGGATTCTAGGCAGGGGCTCTACCACTGAGCCACACCCCAGCCCCTCACTGGGGGATTCTAGGCAGGAGCTCTACCACTGAGCCACACCCCAGCCCCTCACTGGGGCATTCTAGGCAGGTGCTCTACCACTGAGCCACACCCCAGCCCCTCACTGGGGAAACTAGACAGGCACTCCAGCCCCTCACTGGGAGGTGGGATTCTAGACAGGCATTATACTTTGGAGCCATACCTCTGCTGTTCAGTCCACTTCTTAACATTTTATTTTAAGACAAGATCTTACTAAGTTTCCAGGCTGGCCATGACCTTACTCTGTAGATCAGGCTGATTTTGAACTTGATGTCTTTCTCCTTTAGTCTCCAGAGTAATGGGGATGACAGGCCTGCATCAGTAGGTGTGGCTAGTTTTGTTTTAATGGTTGTCTAAATGTTGGTCATAGACATTTAGGAATATGTTGTCTAGGGTTGACAGCACTGACTCACTTTACAGGTGAAGGAATGATCTCAAGCTCTCTGAACCATCCTAAACCCCCACACAGGGCCACCATAGTCATGTAATATGCTGGTGTTAAAGGTTTCCTTTTATTATATTTAGGTGTGTGTGTGTGTGTGTGTGTGTGTGTGTGTGTGTGTGTGTGTGTATGGGTGCTGTGGGTGCCTGGGGAGGGTGTGTGTGTGTGTGTGTGTGTGTGTGTGTGTGTGTGTGTGTGTGTGTGTGTGTGTGTGTGTATGGGTGCTGTGGGTGCCTGGGGAGGCCAGAAAGGGGCATCAGATTCCCTGGCTCTGGAGTTATAAATGGTTGTGGCTGCCCACTCTAGGTTCTGGGAGTTGAGTTTGGCTCCTGGAGGAGCAAGCATCCATGCTCTTGACTGTTAAGACATCTCTGCAGCCTCTGGGAGATGAATGAAGGCCAAGGAGAGTCAGCAAATTTGTCTCGTGCTCACTCTTCCTTCTTGTCCTTGTTCTATGAAGGACCGACTTCCCTTTGCAGTACTGAGGCTCTGGGGAGCCCTGTAGGTCAGGCCTGATACTGGCATAAAGTCCCAAGTCACTCTCCCTGGTCCCAGGTGTTTTGCCAGGCACCTGGTAGGTAGTGCTTTTCAAAGTCTAGTGCTCAGATATTCTCCACACTTGTGTGCTTCCTGACAGGAAGCTGTTGTTCTTGTAGCTTTCTGTTTGTTTATTCAGTGTGTGTTCATGTGTGCACTTGTAGACGCATGGTAGTTAGAGAGCCATGTTTGGAAGTCAGTTCTCTCCTGAACCTTGGTGATGCAGGGTCTCTGGTGTGGTTTCTTCAGTACTTGGTCTCAGGCTGGCTGTCCTTGGGCTCCCCTGTGACTCCCCCTTTTCTGCCTCCCATCTCCCATCACTGAAACATGTGGCACCACCTCCAATGGTTTTTGCCTGGGTTCTAGGGAGTTGCATTCCAGCTATTGCACAGGGGCACCCTGCTGGCTCTGTCCTTATATCATTATGCTTCTCTTAGGATCTTCTTTTTTTATTTTATTTTTTTTAAGATTTATTCATTTATTATGTATACAGTGTTCTGTACATCTGCACACCAGATGAGGGCACCAGAGCATTCCAGATGGTTGTGAGCCACCATGTGGTTGCTGGGAATTGAACTCAGGACCTCTGGAAGAACAGTTAGTGCTCTTAACCTCTGAGCCATCTCTCCAACCCTGTTCTTAGGATCTTATTTAACCTCTGCTTGCTGGAAAGATGTTTTGTTTTTTAACTTCACAAATGTTTTAGATATTGTTCATAATCTTTCCAAGTTTGGTTCTCAGGATAACCATGTTTTGTTCTCTGAAGTAGCGCTGAATGATTCTTCATAAGGAATTTGTGTTCTGTGTTGTAGCACTTGTTAGTTTTATTTTAACTGTTAGAGTTAAAAACAGAACAGTTAAATTTTTTGACTGACTTTGAAGTTTGAGAGTACCTCACCACTCTTCACTGTTTTGACACAGAATTTCTTACCATTTTGGAGTGCTCCACGCAGGCTAGGCTAGCCGCGAGATTCGGATCTGTGGATTGACTCAGATCCTCATGTTTGTGTGGAAAGTGCCATACCAACTGTACCTCAGGTTGGAGATTTCCACATTGGTCTTCGGTTTCCGTGTCCAACCCCCGGCTGTCAACTTGATTTGTCACTGATGGACGTTGACCTCTGCCATTGTATTAGGGATGGCTGGCACTGCCCTCTTTCTCATCAACACATTGTGTGGTTCTGGTGACTTGAGCCTTAGAATGACACCCAGCTCTAGTGAGGTCTTAGCCTTCAGTTGTGCCTTGCTGGGTGTAGCCGGGGCTCCTGCTCTCCCTGGCTGCCTTCATCATTGTACCATTTATTTCTGGAAATACTCTGCAGTGGACGCTTGCTTTTCTTACACGGTATGAGCTCCGTCTTTTAATCAGCATGTTTTCTTTGTCTCCAGTGTGGATTCTTCCCATTTGAATTTCTGAGTTCCTATTTAGTACTTTATCTGCACCATTTAAAAATGTCATAGTTACAGTTTCCTTCCCTTGTTTGGAATTCATTGGTTTTCCCTCAGATCCTCCCCATCTCCCTGCATAGTCTCTGTGTCTCGACCCTACTCCTGCTGACCACGATGTGGTCTGGGCAGTGTAGTGGCTGCCTTAACTGGAGAACTGAGGGCCCAGCAGCTGCTCAGGAGTCCACAGGACTGGGTGTCTCACAGTCTCCGCCTGGCCCTGAAGGCCGAGGGGATTCCTGGAGAGTCACTGCTCTTTGGTCCACGTGGGAAGCTGAGGATGCTGGCTTCTGATATCAGTGAAGTAGTGCGGCAGCCACAGGGTGGATAAACTTGCCAGCAAGGCACAAAGGCAAGCTGGCAGAGAGCCGAGCTTTCTTCTGGGACCTCCTTTTATCTGGGCTGCTGCCGGAAGGGCAGGCGTTTCCACTTAAAATCACCTCAGACAAGTCCCCCACAGTCTAGCAGCCGTTTGTCCTTCAGTTCATTCCGGATCAAGTCATGTTGCCAACAAGATTAACCATCCCGTACCGTAGAGGCAACCTCCCTAGCTTAGTGCAGGTTCTCCCCTGAAGTCTGATTTAAGACTCTGAGTGGATCTACAGTGTCACTCACCAGTTTACACAGTGATGAGACGAGTGTCGGGGAGGATGGCTGCTCCCATACCCTCTCGCCAGCCTTTGATTTACCCCAGGAAGTTACTGATGAGGGAACTGACTCTGTCCTCTCTGTAGGACCCATGCCTTCTGCTGGTGTATCCATCTGGGCATGGTATGTGATTTCAGACTATTATGTCTGGCTCCAGGGTTTTACATGTTGGCTTGTGGTCGCAGACTCTCAGTAATAGACTTTTGTGGGTTTTCCCATCTACCCAGCATCAGGGTGGCATGCATGTTCCAGTCATCCTGTGTGGTGGTAGGTCTTGTTAGACGTTTGTCACTGTGGAGAGGGCCTCTTCCATCCAGGGCCCTCATCTGGGTGCCCAGCTGATCCTGCACTGTGATCCCTGCTTCCTTCCTGCTTGAGACCTGCTATATCCCAGACCGTGGTGGGCTGTGGCTTACAGGGAGGTATCTCTTCGGAGCCAGGTTCACTCCATACTACTCCCATCAGACATGGGCGTTATTGGTTGATTACTTGACACAGTTACTTACTACTGATGTGGGCCATGGTTAGTCTGGAATCTGTGGACAGTGGAGCCCTTGGAATTTGAGAGGCCAGTTCCATGGTTGGGAGTGAGCAGCCACCTCTCACAGAGATGGGTGGAGGTGGCATTGTATTGGTATGGGCAGCTGAGGCTTGTCCTCCTTCAGACTGGATGCACCATGGAAGGGCCTTTCTTCTCTTAGGACCCTGCAAGCAGGCTTTTCTCATGCTTGCAGTTCTAGAGTGTTCCAGAAGGAAACAGCGAGACAGAGATGACCCAGAAAACCCTGATAGGACTATACATGGTCTAGGCATTCCTGTCCCCTGTGAACCTGTGTTTGGGACTTGGGTCTGGCCAGGCATGCCTCCGCTGACCCCAAGCACTGAAGGGCAACTCTGGCTGATCAGAAGCTCCTGTGGGTCATGAGGGCATTGCAGGCATCTTCACCCTCCTGGGGTCATGCCCCTCCAGTGTGACATGGTGTCCTGTGTCCTCTTCCTTTCTAGAACCTCTTTCCACTAGTGGGGATGTGCAAGGCATGTGCTAGGGTTGACTCTAGAGACAGAACTATTCCTGTGCACATTTCTGTGCTCCTGACCTATTGGGATTCCCTTGGAATGAGATGCAGAGAGGGGCCTGGGTCCTCTAGAGAAAGGACTTTGAAGACTCTTTTGTGAGATAAGGCTTCAGGTGCCTACCAGGCACTGGTTCCATTGTGGAGGCCCCGCGCCTGCAGCCACTGCTGACTCACATTGGCGTGACCAGTCGGTGAATGGCTCTGAGAGGGAGAAGTGACGGGGAGAGTGAGCAGGGCTGGGATTCCCAGACTTGGGTAGACTTCGGCAACTCGTGGTGCTGGCAGGGAATCGGGAGAGCTCTCCAGTCATGATTTATCTTTTCATAAGGAAGCCTTGTGGAGTGACTAAGAGCTGGGTAGAGGAGCTCAGACAAGGAGCAAGGCCGTGGGGGCAGTGGAAGGACCACAGGAGATGCCCACGGAGAGTGTCCCTGCCTAGATGCCCTCTGAGGCTTTTCAGATAGAACTGCAGTGAGTGGGTGGCCCAGTGAGTCAGCCCTGGCAGGGGAGGCTGGGAGGGGAGCTGAGAGGAGGGGAGGAGAGGGGAGGGGAAGGGAGGAGAGAAGAAAGAGGAGAGGGAAAGAGACATGGCTGCACTGAGAAGAGGTTCTTCCCCCAGCCGCTCTGCGGGGCGAGGGGCCTCTGGGTCTAAGGGAACTCCTGTGCCAGCACACAGGTGCCTCCACCCAGTCCCCCTTTAGTGAGGGGGGAGTGACAAGGGTTGCCTCCGGCCATTTATTATCTGTCCAACACCAGGCTCTCCAACGGCCTGAGATGGGCTTCAGAGCAGTATGTACACTGGCCTCATGTGTCACTCATGTCCAGTCCAAGCAGGGGTGTTTGACCCAGAGAAAGCAGCCATGACAAGAGAGAATAGAGGATGGCAGTGATCCATACACTGGTGAAGAGCTGTCCCTGGAGGGTGGGCTGTGAATAATCTGAACAAGAATGTCCCCGGAAGCTCACGTATTTGAACATTTGGTCTCCACTTGGTGGCACTGTTTGGGAAGGTTGTGGAACTTGAGGGGGTGGAGCCTTGCTGAGGAGCGTGGCACTAGGGGTGGGCTTTGAGAGTGTGGAGCTTTGCTCCACTCCTAGTTTGTGCTCTTTTTGGTGTTTGCAGTTAAAGATGCGATCACTCAATTTCCTGCTCCCCACACCCACCCCATTATGGACTTTCTTTCTGGAACCTTCAGCCAAAACAAATCCTTTCTTCCAGAGTTGCTTTTGGGTGTGGTGTTCCATTGCAGCAACAGAAAGAAACTGATGTGTGCTCTTCATGTCTTGCTCTCTGGCAAGGCCCTCTGGGAACTGCCCCCTCTGCCCTCTGCCTGGGATATGCTTCTTTGCCTGCACCCAGCACAGCCTGCGTGCTCTGTGACTGCCTGCCGTCTGTCTTCAGCACTCTGCCCACTGGCCTGTTCTTGCATCCTCTGCCCCAAGGCCCAGTGGGCTGTGCGGTTATGACCTCTGTGGGCGTAAGTGGGGCCCTCTGCATGCCAGTGCCGGGTTAGTGAGCACGCCGGGTGGATGGAAGATGAGTGGCAAGGCTTCCACTGACACGGTGGCAGGCACAGCGCTCTCTCGGGGCATCCGGTGTCTGCCCAGGAGTTGGGTGCCTGTTCCTGTACCGCATGTTGGTTGTTGCTTGTCCTGTGATGATCGTCTGTGGACCCTCCTGGCCTGGCTGTCTGAGCTCATCCTAAATGTTGTCAGGGGGGTGGGGGTGGGGGGAGTCATTGTCAAGAGGCTCAGGTACCAGAAGGCAGTGACTTGGAGTTCCTAGGTCTTGAGACAAGTGACTCTGCCCTTTTGTGCCCCAGTTCCCCTTCTGGAAAACCACTGTGAAGCCCTGGCCTTGGAATTCTTTACTAGTTTTTCCGTGCAGCGCTTTCCAGGTTGATGCATTCACTGTGGAGGAGGGAGGAGGCTCAGGTGGGATGTGGGTGGAGTCTGGGCCTGTGACTCAGGAAGCTCACTCCTGAGAGACCTCGCTCAAGAGCCCTCCCCAGGGCTACAGAAGCAGGAAGCCTTTGCTAGGGAGAGGAGACTCTTCTGTGGAGCTGCCCACAAGCTGTGCAGTGAGCTCTAGGGATGTAGCTTTGTGGGGTTATCAGCATGCTTGAGTGAGCTTTTTGGTGATACAGCTGCCACCTATTACCCACGCTTCTCTAAGTGAACCCACTAAACTTAGGGTCCACCACTCTAGACATGGAAGAAGTCCTTTCTTTGGGTCTGTTGTTGCTCTTTCTGGCTAGGAGTGAGTTGGAAATGGTCTTGTAACATAGCTTTAGTTATCCCCACCCCACCCCACCCCATGTGTGTGTGTGTGTGTGTGTGTGTGTGTCTGTGTCTGTGTCTGTGTCTGTCTGTCTGTCTGTCTGTCTCTGTCTCTCATTCTCTCTGTATGTGTGTCTGTCTGTCTGTCTCTGTTTCTCACTCTCTCACTGTGTGTGTGTGTCTGTCTGTCTGTCTGTCTCTGTCTCTCACTCTCTCACTGTATGTGTGTGTGTGTGTGTGTCTCTGTCTCTCACTCTCTCACTGTGTGTCTGTCTGTCTGTCTGTCTCTGTCTCTCACTCTCTCACTGTATGTGTGTGTGTGTGTGTGTGTCTGTCTGTCTCTGTCTCTCACTCTCTCACTGTATGTGTGTGTGTGTCTGTCTGTCTGTCTGTCTGTCTGTCTCTGTCTCTCACTCTCTCACTGTGTGTGTGTGTGTGTGTGTGTGTGTGTGTGTGTGTGTGTGTGTGTGTATACATGCCCTGTAGGTCAGGCGACAACTTGCAGGACTCAGCTCCTTCCTTTCACCATGTGGCTCTTAGGAATCAAATTCACATCCTCGGGTTTGGCAGTGACCCACTGAGCTATCTTGCCAGCCCCCACAGTCTCTCACCCTGGGAGTCCTTCTGTTTCTGCCTCACCAGTGCTAACAGAACAAGCATGTGCCATCACACCTGGCCTTCCACATGGATTCTGGGAACCGAACTCAGGTCCTCACGCTTGCACAGCACACACTTGACCCACAGAGCCATCCTCCCAGCCCCTCTACCACTGCATGATACCGCCAGGTATTTTACTACAGTTTGTCATGTGGGCCGTGTGACAGCTAGGCTAGCCACCGGCCTCTCCTGACCCAGAGAGGCACCAGCCAGAAGGCTCACTGTCCCTCTGACTGTCTCAGGTGGTTCTGAGGTCTCCATCCTCAGCTGATGACTTCCGTGGTGAGACTGTCTGCTAGCACTCTCTCCTTGCCATTAATTACGTGGTGAGCAAATCTGATTGCTTTCAAACAGGATTGTTCTGTACCTGAGGAGAAGCAATCAGTGGAAAATACCATTTTGTTTGGTACTTGGTGAGCAGGTCTTTAGGGCTCTGTAGGCATCACCCAGGCGCTGGTTTGTGCTGCGATGAATCACCTGTGCCCCTTCAAGTGCAGCCAACGCGAGAGCGCCATTGCTCGTTAAAGAGCCGTTACCCGGTCAGACCACACAGCACCCGCACTGTGACGGCTGTCCCCTGAAAAAACACAAACAGCACACTTCTCCACTTCTGCTTTTCTTCTGCGCCAGCCTGGAGACACTGGAAGAGAGAAACCCAGCGAAAGGTGGCAGCGGGGAGATTTACCGATCAATAAAAGAGACAATTACAGTTTGTTGATGAAAGGAAATCCCCCGCCCGGCCTCTTGTGGCATCCACACTCTGCTAATGATAACTTGGGTAACCAGCTCAAGACGATAAAAGTCAATGGGAAGATATAGGATTTCAATAAAGTTATGGCACTTCATAAACCTTCCCACGGAAACAGATCACCCCCAGACCTGTGACCAGTTCCAGCTGGATTTGGAACTTTAATTTCTCACTTATTGGATTTTTTGGCATTCACTAATTATAGATTTTGTGCTGAGGTGATAACCGTGTCCCCAGCCTAGGAGGGAAGAGAGCCCAGACAAGGCTTTGGAGGCCCATGGGCCGAGGGCAGAATGTTCTTAAGCATTAGGGGCTTAAGGATAGGCAGTGTTGGTGCTGAGGGTGGCTGAGTCTGTATGACACAGTCAGGGTCTCAGCCTCGTGGGAAACTCCTTGGTGGCCGCCAGTGCTGTTCCTGTTACCTACGTGGTCTAAATAAGCTGGTCCATGTGAGCTCTCCTGGTGTGGACAGACAGTGCAGATCCCATGGGAAGGAGCCACTGGCCAGGGTTGTGCTGGGCCACTCTGACCTTTTCCAGGTGCATGGTTTGGGAAGGGGGTGTGCTGGAGCACCTAAGAGCCAGGGTCCTGCCCATCATACTGAGACAGCATTTGCCAATGGTAATAAAAATCCTGTTGTTTTCATGAGCACCAGTTGTCTGCAGGACAGCTCACTGGACACTTTGTCCACAGTGGTATTGATCCACATAGCTGCCCTTGTGACCATTTTCTTCTGATGGAGGATTTAAAACTTGGGGTGACTAGATAGCTGGCAGCAGATCAGAGCTGGGGTTGGAAGCTGCTGCTTGCAGTAGGAAGCACTCCTTCCTGGGCTGGGCTGTCCTCAAGCATCCTCATTGCTGGCTGCACGAATGGGCAAGGCTCAAGCAGCAGAAGGGCCAAGCGCATCAGCAGGGATGTCTCAGGTTCCAGTTGGAAGCACAGAGGTGGGCTTGCCCAGACCTGCAGGATGAAGAGGCTCATCACATTCCCCAAGGCAATGTTCACAGGAGGTTGGTGAGGCTGGGTCTGGCACACCTGGACTTCTGGAGGAAGGATTTGTCACTTCTTCATGTGCACTCTGTTGAACTCTTAGAAGGCGACATCAGGGTAGGGGGAGTCCCCAGCCTGCACCTGGGATTTGAGGGCTGGGCCTCCTCTACCTATGAGTGATATTTGTGTCCGGAGAAGCCAAGTGGCCCTGTAGGTTTGGGGCCATACTTAAGAACCTGAGTCATGGGGAAAGAGGGCGCAGTAAGCAGCCTGGGGAGGCCAGGCTCCCCAACAGTGCTGTACCCCATTTGTGGCCCTCAGAGCAGCCTGGCTCCCCCAGACAGGGTAGGTCGCATGTCGATGGGCTTCCTTGCTGGCAGGGTGGAGGGGGTTCCTCTTCAGCCCCTGTGCAGGTCTCCCCAGCATTCTAGGGAGTCTGGATCCCAGTCTTGGCAGGTGTCACCACTGTTGGCTTTCTGATTCAGGCTGTCAACCTTAGGATCTCTAGTGTGTACAGACCAGCCAAGAATTAGCCACTTCCCCAGCTCTCACTCCCACTCTGTTCTGAGCGGGAAGGTAGGAGTGCTCAGCATGGCTGGACAGACTGGCGGTCTCATGTGTCTGTGAGTTCTCTGTGGAGGTGAGGTGCTTCCTGAGACCACAGCGGTTTCTGGAGCCCCAGTGTCTCAGGGCACTTAGTGCATTAGGACAGAGCTATGGGTTTGAGTCTGCTCAGATAGGGTTGGTGCTCACTCACCAGGCTTTTGTTCTTGTTCTGAGTGTCGCTAATCAGAAGTCACATCAAGTCGGTGTCCACCTGGCATGGTTGGGGTGAGTACTGTTGGCAGGGTTGGCTCTATCGATCACTGGCCCAGTGAAACTGAGTCTAGAAATCTGCATACTTGGGTCTCGGTTGTGGACTCTTTGGAGGTGTGCACCACTGGCAGATGGAAGCAAGCCACAGTCCTGAGCTTTTTGAATACCATATGCAGGAACGCTGAGGCTCCCACCTCGGATTCCCCCAAGCCACCGATACACTGTCCCCACCTGACCTGACCTGACCATCTGTGTCCTCAGGAGCGAGACGGCATGCGTGCCATCCTGGGATCCTACGACAGTGAGATGACCCAGGCCGAGTTCTCAGCCCAGCTGACACAGCGCATGTGGGAGGCCGAGGACATGGTTCAGAAGGTGCATGCCCACAGCTCGGAGATGGAGGTAGGTGGGCACCATGGGTGAGTGGGGACTATGTGGGGGTGGGGGGTGCAGCCATGGTGGTTAGTTTGATACCTGCCCTCCTTTACTTCTTATGTGGTACTTGGTGGTCAGAGGACTCCAGGCAACCCCAGGCATCAGAGGTGGGTGTCAAGGGGATTTAGGGTGAGGCAAGGCCTCTGCCAGCCCGAGTTGTTGCCAGGTGCCTTGAGGACGATCTGTACCCTGTAGCCATGTGGTCCCTGTGGCAGCCTGCTTCCTCTTGCTGCATGTTCCTGTGGTGTTCCTGTCTAGGGGATGGTGCAGTGTCTTCCAAGCAGTCTGTGACTTCTTGTCTCTCCCTGTCACCTCCCACGCTATCATGAGTCCTCTGAAGTCTCTTCTGCTTCAGTGAGGGCAGAGAGAATGTCCCCTTTTGAGGAAGAGAGTAACCCTTTGGCCCCATAGGCTGCTAGGCACTGGGAACCAGTGAGGACCTCATCGGACCTCTCCTTTCTGGCTGGCCTGTGCCAGTGCCGGACTCCTACTGCTAATGCTGGCATTCCCAGGGGTGTGGCCTCCCTGAAAATCATCCCAGATGCAGGGGAAGCCCTTGATCTCCCTCCAACAGGGGTGGGGGGTGCTTGGTTCTCAGGAGAAGCTGAATGACCGTACAGAATAAGGCGGATCCTGCCTGTCAGGAGAACCACACAGCTATGCCCCAGAGGCTGCCTTTGCCTGCTCTGCACCCGCTTTTCAGTTGTGTCTCTAAGCTTGACTCTGGCTGTGACCCTAGAAACAGGGCAGTCAGTGTCCACATTTTAATGACAAGAAAGCAGATATGCAGAAGGCCCAGGACTGAGCCCAAGTCACCAGGTGCCTGTAGACAAAGCTAGGTCTGCCCTGAATCACTGTTCACCAGCAGAGCGTCCTCGGTCAAGGCTCGTGCTGTGGCTATCAGCTTTTTTTGGTGTTGATGCTCACACCTGTTGGGCTGGTCCTTGACCTTGGCGTGATGCAAACACACAGGTGCCGCTGGGCCAGTCATTCTGTGCAGGCAGCTTGGCCCTCACCCAGCCAGTGCTCCTGGTTGTCTACCTGGAGAAGTGTCCGAAGTGACAGGCACAGTGATGGCAGGACCACATGGACTTCCCAGAGAACACTGGGATCCACACTGAGCAGGCCCTTCCTAGGGCTGCAGAACCTTTGGTGAGGGCTTGTTTAAAATAGACAACTGTGAGCTGGCCCAGTGGCAAAGGCCTGCAATCCAAGCTACGTGGGAAGCCGAGGCAGGACGATGGTAAGTTCCATGCCAGCCTAGGCTATAGAGTGAGTTTACGGCCAGTCTGGGCTACTTAATGTCTGTCTTAAGTAAAAAGAAAGTGGAGGATATAGCTTAGCTAGGGACTGGGGTGTGATTCAGTGGTAGAGTGCTTGCTTAGACTTCCCCAGTGAGGGGCTGGGGTGTGGCTCAGTGGTAGAGCACCTGCCTAGAGTCCCCCAGTGAGGGGCTGGGGTGTGGCTCAGTGGTAGAGCCCCTGCCTAGAGTCCCCCAGTGAGGGGCTGGGGTGTGGCTCAGTGGTAGAGCCCCTGCCTAGAGTCCCCCAGTGAGGGGCTGGAGTGTGGCTCAGTGGTAGAGCACCTGCCTAGAATCCCCCAGTGAGGGGCTTGGGTGTGGCTCAGTGGTAGAGAATCTGCCTAGAATCCCCCAGTGAGGGGCTGGAGTGTGGCTCAGTGGCAGACCACCTGCCTAGAATCCCCCAGTGAGGGGCTGGGGTGTGGTTCAGTGATAGAGCACCTGCTAACTTTCATGAGTCCCTGTATTAAATTCCTAGTACTGCAAAAGCAAACAAATATATAAATGAACCCACGATAACCATAAAGTGAAGTAGCATTTTAGGTGTGAGGTGTGGAGTTGAGGGTTCTTGTGAGGGAGCAGTCAGAAGCTCCCAATATTGCTGTAACTTGTCTGGGACACTGAGGATGGACTTTGACCCTCCAGCTGAGAGGATGGCTACAGGTGAGAAGATTGGAGAGTGACAGAGTGGGAGCTGCCGAGCTTTAGCTCTGAGGACGGATGGTGGCAAGGCTGTGCCGTGGTGAGGAGGCCGTGGGCCAGGCCGCCCTCATGTTCTTCCTGCCTGTGAGATTCTCATCAGGTGCATTGGGCCTGCGTTGTCCTTGCCTGGAGGAGCAGCCCTCACTGACACTCTTGGCAGAATGAACCGAACCCTCTGAGGGGTGGAGACTCACTCGGGTCCTATGTTGATCCCACCCCCAGTCCCCAGCTGCACATTTGTCCCCATGACTCACAGGTGGTAGCAGCCATGAGCTGCTGCGTCCCAGCCCTCCACCCTCATCTGAAAGGTTAGCGCAGGCTCCGGCGAGCTGTACCGTCATCAGTGTAACTGTGTTAATATCGTTTCATTATAGCACATTAGGCTCCATGGGAAACGCTAACGAGGAGAGATTTGCAGGTCTGCTCTCTGACACCTTGCACTGTCCCTGGTATTTTCTCACTGAGCGGTCCCGTCTCTGTTGCCCATATGCATCCCACATAGGTTGTTAGGAGCGTGATAGTTTGGGCACAACCAGTGTGATGTGTTCTGTGTCACGTGATCAGTGCTGTTGGGGTTCAGTTCCAGCAGATGAGTGCTCCTGTCACCATCCTGCCATCACCCTGCTCATGGGGTGTCTGTCAGGCACCCCTCTCTTTCCCTGAAGGATTTAAAGATGGCGAGCTCTTCCTCATGTCTGTCTCCCAGAGCTGTAGTAGAGCCAGTGGATGCTAGAGCTTGGGGGCTCAGCTGGTGTCCTTACTACTTCTCAGTAATCGTAACTGCCAGTGTTTATGAGGTTAGCCAGCTGGGCGAGGCTGAGACGTTCCTCCGACACACACCTGCACGCTAGCCTCTTGAAGCAGGCTGGTCCTCCATGACGTTCCTCCTCTGGCCCTGTCATGTGTGCGGATGTCATGACTGAGGTGAGCTAGGGTCCTGTGAGCAGAGCCCCGGTGACGTTTCTCCTCACTCTGTGGCTCCTGACTGGGTGTGTCACCATTTGTTGCAGTCTAGAGTGGCCATGTGTTCAGACTTGTGCCTCGTCCTCACACAAGTCACCAGGAGACAGTTGTACCCCGTCAGTCACAGGCTTCCCTGTCTCCCCTAGAGGTCTCCTTCTCACACAGTGGGACCCTGGAGGAGCACAAGGCGTGGCCACCCCAACCCCTTGCGGGTGGAGTAGTATCTGGATTTAGCATAGTCTAGAGGGGGGAGCCTGCCTAGAGGTCTGAATCCACTGGAGTGGGAGCGTTGTACCTTCTGTTTCCACCAGGGGGCAGCAGACAGGCCCACTGCTTTCTGGGCCTAGCCACACTGTCCTGGAGGGGGCTAGGCAGGTGCAGGAAAGGGTGGCCAGGAGGAGGGGATGATAGGGAACTGGGCACATCCTGAGTAAGGCTTGACCAGAGGCAAGGACCAGGCAGGTATGAGTCCCACAGCTGGGTCGTCTGCTGTGGAGGGGGCTGGAAGGATGAGGGTGGCCTTGGCTCTCTGCTTCCCAGCTCTGCCGTGGAGCCTGACCTTAGGAGGGTAATCCTTCCCCAACCACTTCTCAGCCTGTTCTCTGCCACGCGGAGTCATGGGTACAGTTGGGTGCTCCAAGAGTCCCCATTAGTGAGAAGGGAGATGGGCAAATGGCCTTGCCTAGGCACGTAGACCCAGAGGAGTGGGGAGCTGCCTCTGGAGAGGCTGGTGTGGGCTCCTGGGGACCTGGTGAGACTAGTGGGGGGGGGGTCCCCAAATCAGAAGTTCTGGGAATTGAGGGTGACTTGTGAGCATGACTGGTGGAAAAGCCCCTCTGACCACAGTCAGCCAGGAAGCTGTTACCACAGCAGCCATGGAGCTTGGTGTTTCCAGCCACACTCTGGCCATCACCAACACCTGGCCCAGTCTGCAGGTCCATGGCCTAGGCCCCTTGTCACCTCCAGCCCTGACCCTTTTGAGGAGAACACTCCTGGGCCAGGACAGCCATGGAGCCACAGCTTGGTGACATCACACCTGGGGGGTCCAGCAGGCACACCCCGACCATCTCAGGCCACTCTGTTAATCAAGGTGGCATGCATCACCTGCTGCTTCTGAGTGCCCTGGCTTGTAGGCACATCCTGCAGCCTGCACATTCTTAATCAGACTCTCTCCAGACTCTTGGGAACAGGGTATCTGTTTTGCATTTGGAGAAACTGAAGTCTGAGGTGGAGTGTGGTCCAAACCAAACCCTCCTGTCTCTTGGTCTCCCCATCTCATGAGCATGTTGGCGTCCCTGTTGGCTGCATTCTAGAGACGGTGCTCACTGCCAGGGTCTGAGAGCTCCAGCAGCAGCAATCAGGCTTAGCACCTCCTGCATGCTGAATGGCCGAGATGGGGCGGGGCGGGGGGGAACAATCTTTGGACAGGTGTGCTCAGCTCACTGTAGGGCAGCCCAGCCTTGATCCAACTCTGTATTCCCAGGCCAAGGAGCGAGTCACTGGTCTGGCTGCCGGTGGTAAAGCTGCAGCCACGAAGGGTAGCTTTGCATTGCCTTACTGGACAGTCAGATTCACATAACAGAAGCTGGAAAATGGCTCATACCTGGAGAGCTTTAAAAGTCCTGTCAGGAGTTTATTAGCTGAGCTGCTTGTATTGACACAGGAAAAAGTTACATAACTTAGTGGAACTCCTTCCTTAAAGGTCCCTTAGTGCCCTACAGCCGTACAAGCATGGCTCGTGTCTCCGATGTGAGTAGTTTCTTCCAGGGAGGATGTGCAGTGGAGAGCGAGCCGTCACATTGCCTGTGTTGTTCAGTCCTGAGTTGTCAGAAAGTGGAGAGGTGCATGCAAGGGAGCCCTCGAGTGTGGGATCTGACTTCACATCCACCGTGGAGGGACAGGCCTGCTCTTGCCCTCACTTTCATGGACAAGAGCGAGGGCTGCAGGAAGCAGGAAGACACCGCTAACCATGTGAAGATTCGAGGCGGTCTTGTGTGTGGTGCTGCCACCCCTCTGCCTCTCCACCCCTTCATCTAGTTCCTTTCTGCTTTTGCCCCAGTCTTCCTTCTATGTACCTGTCAGCTGTGTGTGCATGCGCTCCCATGTCAGTACTCATGCGTGTGGAAGTCAGGTCAATGTTTGGGCCTTCCTCTCACATCACCTGGAGCTCAGATTTGGCTAGACTGGCTGGCCAGTGAGCCCTTGGGATCCTTCTGTCCTCATCTCCTCACACTGTGATTTCAGGTTCACATTGTCAAACTTGGCATTCTCCATGGGTGCTGGGGATGCCAGGGATCCGAACTCAGGGTGAGGCAGGCAGGCACTTTAGCCACTGGGCTATCTCCCAGTCCCTGGGTTCTCTCTTTTTCTGCCTGATGGCTTTTCTCTGTCCCTTTCCTTCACCCTTCCTCACCTCAAGCTCCTGTTTTCTCTGGCATCAACAGGCCGTTCTACGGATTCCTGTGCACTGGGTGTAGGCTTCTGTGCTTGGCTGCTGTATGTGTGTGTGTGTGTGTGTGTGTGTGTGTGTGTGTGTGTGTGTGTTTGGGTGTGTGTGTGGGGGGGGGTTGTTCGTTGCCAATTTTGTTTGTGAGAGGGCAGATGTGACAGCCCCAGGGCTGGCCATGGGTGGGCAGGCAGCCACTGCGCCCCTCTCAGCACAGTCCTGGCCTGGGCTAATGTCCTTCAGCAGTCCCAGCACAAGGCATGCTTTGATTCTAGCAAAATCATTTCAGCAAAACAAACTAGAAATGTGGAGCTGGGAGACTCCCAGTAGCCTGTCTCTGGCGGGGCTGCTGCCATTTTGCCCAGATTTTATTTATTCCATTTAATAAAGCCGCTGCGGAGGTTGGAAGCAGATGTCACGAGTCCTCTGTCAGTGGAACCATAAATACAAGTGTGTGGCACTTGGATGCCACGCGTCACCTGAGTTGTGTTTCCAGCGTATTTAATTAAAACAGATTACAGCACTGCTAGCTACATGGAGACTTCCTCACAAATGTACTGGCATGCTGCTTTCCGGTGAGAGGACTGCGCTGTGGGTGAAGGAAGCATGGGGGAGAAGCTCCAAAGAGTTCCAAGAAGTGGATGCAGGAGGCTGACGGGAAGAATCTGGGGCCTTACCTGTGCCAGGGAATCACCCCGCCACTGAGCTATAGTGCCAGCTCACTGGGCCCATTGCAGAGATGGAGGACAAATACTAAGAGCTGAGATGAGCTGTTAAGATCAGCTTTTGTGGAGGTCACATAGATGATAAGTGGCCATTGGGACCCCAGCCGCAAGCCAGAGATTGATTGCCCACCGCTGCAGTTCCAGATCTGAGCTCCATCACTCCCCTGCAGGGTTTGTGGGGACCCTTGTTGGCCAGGACCCTCTGTTGACATCGGATCCAGTGGGCTGGAGGCTGGGAATCCTCTATTTCCATTGAGTACCTAGGATTGCTAGGGTGTGGGTCTCTGTGGAGCCACTGACACTGAGTAGAGTGTCGTGGCATAGGCTGGGGCTGTTTGTCTCCTCCACTCCAGCAGAGCGCACTTCTGCCCTCCGGGCTCCCACCCTCATAGCCTGTACCACAGTCTGCATCTTTGAATGCCAGCATGTGCTGTCTACTCAGGAACTAGGTGCTCTGCAGCCCCCAGAAGCAGAAGGTGTTCTGCCTGTCATCCGTGTAGAGAGGCTCCTGATACCCATGTCTGTACTCACATCCCAAGGGAAAGCCTAGCCCTGGAGTCTTGGCCTCCTCAGTGCTAACTCTGTCCTTGGGTGGACCCTGCCTGCTTAGGTCCAGGTAGGCATACTGTTCTCCTCTCAGGGTCCTCCCAGCCAGGCCATGCCAGGGTGTTGCAGAAGGTGACACCACCCCCCTTCAGGGCTCAGAATGGCCTGTCCCAGCCTGTACCCACCACAGGTTTTCCTGTACCCCCCTCAAGCTGTCAGTGTGCCTGCAGGGGTGCCAGATCATCAGGCCGCCACTTCTCACTTTAGGATAAAAATAGCCCTGCTGAGGCTTCTGTGCGGGATGGAATGTCACAGGTGGCGCATGTCCAGGGCTTGTGTCTGAACACATGCAGTCCCCAGGGCCTGGCTGGGGACCATGGCCAGCGCTGTCTGCACTTTTACAAGAAATGTGTGCTAGCCCACCTGCCACCTTGGCCACGCCCGAGACCCTCCACAGCTGTGCTGTCCCAGTGCTATTGTCTGCCTCTCTAGAGTCTGACCAGGGACTGCTGTTGCCCTGTCCTGGGACTATCTTTGGACCAGTCTGTCAGCTTGCCTTCTCAGTGCATAGCCTCAGATCCAGGCCTTGCCCACTTCGTAGCAGTACTATCTTGGGCAGGATTGGTAGCCGGTGCCATGCAAGCAGAGGGTTGATAGGCAAACTGCCTGCATTAGCCACTGGCCCAGTTGTGTGGGCCGGCTGGGGACAGATGAGGAACAGCTGGTGGACTGAGGTACCTTGCTGCTGTTTTCCCATATAAAGGCTGTCTGTCTTTCTTTGGAAGTCTCAGGAGAAAGCAAGAACAAATGGGCCCTGATGTCACTGCAAAGGGCAAGACACTTATTACGATGCCACCGCAAGGAGATGCTTCCTCAGTCTAGACACCAGCAACATGAGCCTGCAGCTGCCCATCCCCCACTGCTGGGCACTACACCCATCGTCTGTCCTCAGCTCCACATTGTATCTTATGGCAAGGCCCAGGCCATCACCTTTACTGTCTGCCTTTTGTGGCTGAGGCAGCATTTGCCAGAGGCTCTGCACTCAGGCTGCAGATAGGACTCTACCCTTCTGTCCCTTCTGAGAACATTCATGATGATCATGGCCGGCCGGCCATTTGGCACTTAGGTGGTTGGTCCCTGGTGAACATGACTAGGACCTCAGAAAGGACCTACTTTCTGGATGTGGACATGATGACTGACTGTCTCCTGCAACAGTGCTATCGTTTACTGTTGTTCTCCCGGACCATGTCCTGTGAAGGCTTCCTCAGGCACCTTGGCTGAGCCAAGAGACAAGACTCTTGCCAGGGCAGCCATGTCATGTGCATGTGTTTGATTCTGGCTAACTGTCCCACCAAGCATGGCTGTCGAGTGAGTGTTTTCTCGTGGTCTTCTGGGGAACTTTCTGGTTATCTCCTGATGCAGGTGTGGGACGGGGTTGCTGGTGGAGCTGCAGTTTCCGCCAGCTCCTCTTCTCTCTACAGATGAGGTGGTCATAGAAGGCAGGTTGTTACTTAGCATGAGACAGAGACAGAGAGACAGAGAGACAGAGAGAGAGAGAGAGAGAGAGAGAGAGAGAGAGAGAGAGAGAGAGAGAGCGAGAGCGCGAGAGCGCGAGAGAGCGAGCGCGCATGCGTGCTCAGGCACTGGTCTTTACCTTCCACCTTTTTGAGGCATGGGCTCTTGTTCACACAGTGTGTACCGGGCAAGGTGGCCCAAAAGCTTCCAGGGACTCTCCCCTGTGTCTCTGTCTTACCGTAGGAACACTGGGGTTACAGATGCATGCTACTGTGTCTGCTTTTACAAGGGCGTTTGGGATCTGATCCTCACAGTTACATGGCAGCACTTTATCCACTGAGCCATCTCCTCAGTCCTTTGAGCACATACCTGGGGAGGTGATGCAGACCTGACACCCTGAGGAGAACCCAGATCATCTGAGTGGCTTCAGTTTCACTGTTGCTCCCATCCCTTTCCCTTCAGCGCCCCAGCACTTCCTGGGTTCTGCCAGCCCTGTCTTCGCAGAGTGGTGTTTCGCTGTTGGTCCTGATTTGCATTTGGCTAATTGCTAACCATGTTAATTACCTTTCTGTGTGTTTGCCGCCTGTGTGCGTTTCCTTTTTTGGGAGATGTCTGTTTGCCTCTTTGCCTGCTCTGCTGTCACACTGTTTATTTTTTTCCTCAGCGCTTTGTAGCAGATCAGTGTGTGTCCTTGAGGCCAGTCAGGTGCAGGGATGCCAGTCCCTGTCCTCCAGCCCCTGCTCATAAAGCAGCAGGGCAGTGTGTTTTGGAGCAGAGAGAAAAGATTGTGTGCCCAGTGATGGACATGTAGGCCTCACAGTTCTTCCAGTTTTGAGAGTCGCAGGTTAGACCTGGGTTCAGATCCTGCCTTGTTCACTGACCGACCACTCATTTAATTGTACATGGTGGTTGGCTTCTGGACCCATTTCCTAAAGAAAGCTCTTCTGGGGGAGGACATGGTATGCCTGGAGAATATCCATAAGCACTGACTTGCCTTGGTGTCTACAGAGTACTCAGCCTTTGGCAATCCCCAGAGAAAGAGGGCCAGTGTCACTGCAGACAGGGCATAGGAAGGAGTCTCCTTGCCTGTTCCAGAGCTGACAATGGGGTAGTTCTGTTGCTCTAGGCTGCGCAGTGCCCTTCCAGCTCAGTGAGGGTGATCACATCCTTGCTGTGTAAGCCATTGGCTCACTGGTGGTGTACATTTATAGATGGCCCACAGCAGCTACCTGTGGTCAGGATGCATTTTTACAAGCATCTTGGCCATGCCACTTACTGCCTGCCAGGGAAGGCTCTAGCAGGGCCTATGAGAACTGATGTGTTCAGTCAGTGAGGCATGTGTGTGGGTCTAGTGGGTGGCAACATTGTGAGTTCAAGAGGATGGAGCCCGGGAGGCCTCAGGGAGGCAGGCCTGCTCTGCGTGTGGAGCCCTGGGGTAGGGCTCAGTGACTCTGGGTCAGGAGACACTGCTGTTGCTGCTCCAGTGCAACATACCTTCCCTCTCTGGGGACACCAGGCCGGGGGTCCCAGGTTGGGGGTTTCCTCTGCCCCTTCCCAGTCTGTCCAGCGGTGACTGTGCTGGGGAGCCCCCACCTCAGTTAGTGCTTCCAGCATGGGAGACTGCGGCAGGCAGCTGGCTGACCTCCTCCTCAGGCCCTCCTCCATGTATGGCTGCACAGCACCGATTGCTGTGGGATTGGAATGTCACACCACCCAGGGCCTGACTAGGATGACAATGTGGCCCTGACAGACTCAATGTAGAGTGGAGGCTGAGGTGAGCCCTTCACCCCAAGGCTAGCAGGCATTTCCCCTCAGCCCTGACCCTCTTGGTCTTATCTTGCAGGCTCAGCTGTCTCAGGCCCTGGAGGAGCTTGGGGTTCAGAAGCAGAGAGCCGACACTGTGAGTACTGAGGTGGGGGTCACTTGGTGTTGTATGGTGAAGGGCAGCCTGTATTTACCAGGACTCCCTTCAGTCCTGGACCCTCACACAAGGAAATTCCTGCCTTTGCTTGGCAGGACTTGGCCTAAGGCACATCCTCCTCTATGGCCATGGTGCTTGGATATTAGAAAATTAGAGTGGAAGGAGCAAGGTGGAAACTGGGTCTTGGAGCCCACCCCCATGAGATACCAGGGTGTGAGCCAGCTGGAGTCATGGGAGCCCTTTGGGAGGCTAAGGCCAAGGGCTGGGCCCAGCTAGGTCAGTCTAAGCAACACAGGGTTAGATAACACAGGCGGGGTTTGCCTGTGGGACTCAAGAGTGTGGGCTAGAATTCACAAGTGGGGTTGGCTTGTGGGGACTCTGAGGGTTCCGGGTCAGGGTTGAGATTCTGATCTGGGGGTGAGAGAGACCAGTGGTAGAATACAGAATCAGGGAGGGTTGTGCATTGCTGGTTGTGCCCACTGCCCACTCACGTGTGGGTGCTGTGGACACAGTGTTGTCGTTTGCACGGAGGTCAGGCTGACCAAGCAGAAGCTAAGCAGCAGAGTGCCAGTCAGCTGGTAGCTGGCAGTTAAGACTGCATGGGGGAGGGGGAGGGGCCTGGGGCTGATCAGAGGTGGCAGGCCAGGCAGGCCTCTGGCCTAGAGTGTAGGGGTCAAGGTGGGGGTGGTGGTGATCCTATAGATTGTGGAGTGCTGTGTCCATCAGGGAGTGTGGAGGAGGGACTGTGGAGCACGGAGTCTGTCAGTGGGTATGGTGGGTTTCTTTAACTTTAGGAGATTGTTGGGGTGGTATGACCTCGTTCTGCCCAGGCAGTGGTTGTGGGTTGGTTAGGCTTCATCCCTGTGGTCCGAGTGCCCCAGCCTGTCTTAGTGGCAGCCTGTTTGCTGCTGCCGTTGGGGAAGCCACGTGTCGGGGTATGGAGTTGTGAGCTGAGCATCAGTCACAGCCTGGGGAGACCCTGATGTTTTGTGCATCAACATGCGTGGCTTCCTCGGTGTTGACCTGAATTGGAATGTACCCCGGGGCCTTGTTTTCATAATGTACACGAGGCCAAGAAGAATTAGAAATGAGTTGTGCTAAGCACATGCCAGGCCCAGGGTTCCGTGGCTAAGCAGCTTGCTGTCACCCAGGGTCCACTTTGCACAGAAGCATAGCTGCCTGGCTCTGCCCTGTACTTTCTGTGTCACTTTGGAAGAACTCTGAGTCCTGTGTCCATTTTAGGGACAGGATACAGAAGCTGTTCTTGGGTCCTTAGTACTAGGTAGTTCTTGGAAGTCCATCTCACAGACTTCCGCATCTTGGTGTGGAGCTATGAGGTATACTGAGTGGCATAGTGCTGAAGTCTGGCTGGTCCTCTCATCTTATGTCCTGTATTGAAACTCCTAGGACCTGTAAATCCTAGGGTCTGGACCCCCACAGAGATTGACTTAGAATCCCAGGGTCTCTGGCAGGGTGGGATTTGACCTGTGTTGCTCTGGTCTCAGCACATTTGGCCTTCTACCCCTGCCTCATTTGTCTTTTTAATGTCTGTATGTGCATTGTGTGTGTGTGTGTGTGTGTGTGTGTGTGTGTGTGTGTGTGTGTGTGTGAGAGAGAGAGAGAGAGAGAGAGAGAGAGAGAGAGAGAGAGAGGATGCATCTAGTATGCACCTTAGAATGTAGTCAGAGGATGTAGGCCCTTGCCTTCCACCTTGTTTGAGACATTGTTTCATTATCACTGTATGCCCAGCTAGCTGTCCTATGCACAATGTCTCCACCCCCATCTTTCCATAGGAGACTAGGATTATAGATACTTGCTACCACTTCCAGCTTTATTTGGTTGCTGGAGAGCAAACTCAGGTCATCTGGCTTGTATAGCGAGTGCTTTTCTCCCTGGCCTATCTCTGCAGTCTCAGCCCTACTGTCTTACACACCCCTGGTTGTAGGGGACAGTGGTTGTTCTGGATAGTTTTATGTCAGTTTGACATAAGCTAGAGTCATTAGAGAGGAGGGAGCCTCAGTTGAGAAAATGGCTCCATAAGATCTGGCTGTAGGCATTTTCTTTTTCTTTTTTTTCTTTTTTAAAGATTTATTTATTTATTATGTATACAGTATTCTGTTTGCATGTATATTTGCAGGGCAAAAGAGAGTGCCAGATCTCACTACAGATGGTTGTGAGCCGACATGTGGTTGCTGGGATTGAACTCAGGACCTCTGGAAGAGCAGTCAGTGCTGTGCTCTTAACTGCTGAGCCATCTCTCCCGCCCTGGCATTTTCTTAATTAGTGATCAGTGGAGGGGGGGCCCAGTCCATTGTGGGTGGTACCATCCTTGGGGTGCTGGTCCTGGGTTCTGTAAGAAGGCAGGTTGAGCAAATCATGGGGAGCAAGCCTATAAACAGCACCCTCCATGGCCTCTGCATCAGCTCCTGCCTCCAGGTTCCTGCCCTGCTTGAGTTCCTGTCCTCACTGCCTCTGATGATGAACTATGATACGGAAGTGTGAGGGAAATAAACCCTTCCTCCTGAATGGCCATTGGTCATGTCACCACAGCAATAGTAACTCTTGTGGTAAAACATGGCTGTCTTTGACCCTTGAGAGAGGGCCAGGTGCCACAGGCTCTAAGATGCCCATCTCTCTGATGCTGCTGAACAGGATGCTGGCCCCTGGGGCAAGTTTTCTTCGTGTTTGTTTAGGGTTGGAGCTGGAGCTGTCTCCTTAGCCTAGTTTTTGATCTCTGCCTCTGATTGCCTAATCTTGGGTCATTCCATGTTGTTTATTTCACTTCTCTTCTCCGTCCCATTTAAGAGGAAAACAAGAAGTGACGGTGCTTGGGGACCTGTGACACAGCTGGTCCCACGCGTGTTTGTCTCAGCCTCCATCCTTCCTGCATGTGCTGCAGGGTTCGGGGTGTCTTTGCCAGCCCAGGAAGTCCTGCCCTGGCCTCGGGCAAGGGCTTGACGAGGAGCCGTGGCCTGGGGCCTAGCAGATCCCTGTTCATGTCCCGACTGTCACTGACCCCTCTGTCTCCTGGCCACATCTAGCTTGCTTGGTGAGGGGAGGCTTCCTCAGAGCTGTAGGCGTGCACATCAGGAGCACCATTCTGTGGAACAGTATACCACAGGAGTTCCCATACAGTGGGAGTCTTGTTGAGTTGGGGTTATTTTAAGTAGTCCTGTGCAGCAGTGAGCCTATGCAGGGTCCTTCTCTGCCCTTCTGGAAGCCCTCAGCACCTTCTCTTCCAGCTCTCACAGCTGCATTTGCTGCTGGCAGCTACATTTCTTCCTCCATTTTATTGTTTATTTATTCCTTATTTTGTTTCTTTGTGTACATAAGTTCATATTTGAGTACATATGTGCATATATGAATGTACATGTGTGTGCATGCACATGGAGATCAGATGATAATCTCTGGTGTCTCTCATTGGCCTGGAGTGTTGGCACACAGGCTAGTCCATGAGCCTTCAGAGATCTGACTCTCTCCACCCACATCTCACCATCACTGGGATTATGAGCATTAGCCACCACTCCTGGCTTTTTTTTTTTCTTAATGTGGGTTGTGGGGGTCAGAATTAGGGTCTTCCTTGACTGTGAGGCAAGTGTTTCATGATGGAAGCATCATCTCAGCCCTGTTTTTGGTGTTTTGAATGTGGGTCTCACTCTGTAGCCCAGGCCACTGGCCCCAAACTTGTGATTCTCCTGCCTCAGCCTCCTGAGTGCTCAGATTAGAGGCACACCCAGCACAATGATCTCCTCTTCTAGGCTTAAACTTGCATTTCCAGCCTCCCCCTGAGTTATGACTATTGTGGCTTCCAAGCAATGCCGTTGATGGCATTCAGTGTCTTTAGGCCTGTAGAGAGAGGTGCCTAGCAGGGTTTCCCAGGGAACTGTGGTGAGGCCAGCCTCAAGGCCTACCCCACCTATCATCCTGTTTACCTTCAGCCTGTGGTGGCCACCTCCCCTCCCATCAGCTGTGCATAGGCCCCAGGTCCACTCTCCTCTGGTTGTCCCGACCTACCTCTTTCCTGAGTTACAAGTGAATTGCCTGTGAGGTGCCTGCTGCTTGCCAACTCCTTGGGCATTAGTAGCTCTTTTCTTCATGGAGAAGAACCAGAGATCAAGGAGCAAATGCACCCTGCAGCTGGCAGTGAGGCTGGGAGGGCAATGGGCTGCCCAGCCTGCCTCTGAGCCCTCCATCTTCCTGAGGCTGAGATGCTGTGGAGAAGGGCCATCTGAGCGGGGAAGGAGGCTCCTCTGACCTGCATGTAGAGGAACCACACAGATGTCTAGCATTATCAGGGACATGGCCCAGTACTCGCCTGATCCCTGCAGCTTCCAGCCCTCTGGCTGCTGGAATCTGACTCCAGGCTTGTTCACAAGTCATAGAAGGGGAGCTGTGCCACATTGAGCTAATCGCTAATGGCAGGACAAAGGCAACTTGACTTTGTGTTATTAATTAGTAACCTCACACTAATTAGTGAGCATGAGTGTGGTTCATGCTTCCTCTTTAAATGCAATTAATACCACAAGGAGCAATGTCCCGGGCCAGGCTTGCATCGTTAGAATACCTCACCCTAATTAGATCCGGCCAGCAGTGGCTAGAGAAATGAGGTTTTTGATTACAACCATAAAAAGCCTCCAATATTTTATAGACTTCAGGGAGCTAGAAATGTGGATTTATCTTCTGTCTTAACAGGCATCTCTCCCCCAACCCCATCCAGTGTAATTAAGCAGTCATTTCTCCTGATTACCGTTTTCCCCTAATGGTTCCTCCTTGCCCTCTGTGTCTTACTCCCAGTGGAGCTTGTGGATCAGGGGGGCCTCTGCCCCCAAAGAGGCTGTGGTAGAATTGGTTCAGAGCTTCCACCGACCGCTCCCTCTTCTTTGTACCGCCTCCGAGAGTAACTCTGTAGATAATGTCCCTCTCTGTGGCCAGCCAGCCAGGAGCACATCACAGGTGAATTCTCTCCACCAGCAGATGATTGTGTGATGAACTGACAGCAGGGGGCTGGCACTGAGTTGGTGAAGTGCTCGCCTAAGCAGGCCCTGGCTTCCAACCCCAGCACTGCATGGTATGCGTTGGACATGCACACAATCCTGGGACTCTGGAAGTGGAAGCAGGAAGTTCAGTGTCATCCTCAGCTCCATCATAAGCTCAAGGCCAGCCTGGGCTACTTGAAAGAGGAGACTTGGTGGGTATGGGTATGGGTGTGTGGGCAGGGGGAGAGTTGGAGAGGTGGCTCAGTGGTTAAGAGCACTTGTCTTACAGAGGAGCTGGGGTTAGTTCCCAGCACCCACATGGTGGCTTACAGCTCTCTATAACTCCACTTCCAAAGGATCCAATGCCCTCTTCTGGTCTCCACAGGCACTGGGCATACATATGCACACATGCATACATGCAGGCAAAATACTCATACATAAAACAAAAATAACTAAATCTTTTTGTTTTTGTTTTTTGTTTGTTTGTTTTTGTTTTTGTTTTTTTGAGAAAGTGTCTCTCTATGCAGCTTTGGCTGCTTGCTGTCCTAGAACTCACTCTGTAGACCAGACTGGCAAAGAGATCCACCTGCCTCAGCTTACCGAGTGCTGGCATTGAAGGCATGTGCCACAGCTAGCTTAAAGAGAGTTGGAATCCTTTGGAACAGGTAGGATTGTGAGTCACTACATGGGTGCAGGGAACTGAACCCTGGTCCTCTGCAAAAATAGCCAGTACTCTTAACCACTAAGCCATCTCTCCAGCCCTAAATATTTTTTTTAAAGAAAAAGATCCCAGTGCTATAGGTCCTATGGTTCCATGTGGAGAAGAACTTGAATTCTGAGGACTGTGTGTGGTGTGTGTCCCCAGTGTCTGCATGTCCTCTTAGAGCTTTGGCTGCTCATTAGAGTCAAGGGTCGTGTGACAGCCTGTCAGGGCCAGGCCTGTTCAGGGTGGCATTCTGAGTCAGGTGGATGTCATAGAAATGAGGACTGGGGACCACTGTCTGTGTGCTCTCCCCACGTCTGGTCTGCTCACAGCCTGCCATTGTGGCCCTAGTCAGCCTCTTCCCGTCAGCCCTTCCTGCTCCTGAGACTGACGTGTTCAGTCAATGCCTGTCCCGTTCTGTCACTGGGCACCCCGTTCTGGAGAAACATGGTGTGTAGGAAACCTACCGTGGAAACTGAGCACTGGTTCTGCAGGCTGGATGGCCAGTTCTCTTGCTGCCACACTAGTGTCTGTCATTGTTGGAACAGGATCTTGGGTCAGGGACATGACATGAGAAGGTCTGTGCATGTGACTCCACAGTTGAACCCGCTTGTGGAGGGGCTCTCTGCTCACACTGAGTGAAGCTTCTACCTTTGCCCATTCTGAGTCTATTCCTCTGTTAATAGGCATAGCATGCAGACTGAGGCAGGTGCCACATTATGCAAGCATGTTCTTGAGTACTTGCTTCCCTGGGCTTGTTCTGAGGGAACAGGAAGGCTCTGTGGCAGAGCGTTTGGGCAGATCTTGGTGCTAATACAAAAGCATGCAGCACCAGGCAGCTTAACTCAGCAGAAGCTTGTGGTTTCAGATCTAGAACCCGAGAGTCCATTGGTCAGTTAGGTGTCTAGGGAAGTTGTTTCCTGGTTCCCAACCCAGCTTTGCACACTGGAAGCTCGAGAGAGCTCTATGAAGGAGCTGGCCCCATTGAGGGTCCAGTTGCCCCCTCCTCATGCTGCTACCCTAAGGGAATATTTCATCCCATGGACTTAGGGGACAGATATCCTGCTGTTTTGTATGGCCAACTCAGTGTTCACTGCCCCATTTTCTACCTGGATGTCTTCCCCTAGTCCCTCTGTACCTGCTGAAGATGCACCCTGCACCTGCCCACTATAAGGAACAGAAGCCCCACTAAAGTGGGTTGACACTCCTCTGTGTGTCCAGTTGGCAGAAGCACATGGCTTCTAGACCTCCTCGGCCTTCAGCCTTCGCACCTGAGATGCTGGACTTCCCCAAGCCTGGCCTGTGGGGCTCCCAGAGCAAAGCTGCATGGGCTCAGTGCACACACTGCCACTTGCCTTCTAGCTGCTGACCCTCGTGGGGTTCAGCCAGCTTGCTCTGCATCAGCTTACTCCCTGGGCTGCCCACCTGTGGAGCCACCAGAATTCTCTTCCCTGGATTTGGAGTGATGAGCTGGCTGTCCTGCATAGAAACTACAACTGGCCTCTCTAGATGCTTCCCACTTAGGTGGCCCATTGCATTCAGCAGCCTGGTGGCTAGTGCAGCCTCGGGGACCCGTGTCTCTCTCTAGGCTGAAGTGGAAGTACAGGGAGAGTTCAGCTTAAGACCCCTCTCTCCCTTTACCAAGGAGCAGCACCTCAGACACTTCCGTGGGTCCCCATGGCCCTAGAGTTGAGCCAAACAGTGGACCCCATCCAGAATTTCCATTGTCGTCTCAGAGTTACCTTTTGGAGACCTGAGACATCTACCTAGAGTGGGCTTTGGAGAACTGGTAGCAACCTGAGAGCCCTCCAGAGCCCTGGACCCGGCACCATCACCACCATCTGTGTACTTGGCCTGGATGGAGATTGCTGTGTATCGAGCATTAAATGATGAGACTTCATAGGCATAGATATAAGGATGAGCATGCTCACACTGGTGCCCAGCAGCAGCTTCATTAATTAGAGCTGCTGGCCTGAAGGGCAGGGTGCTGAGCTCCTGCTCTAGTTATTACTTTGTAGAATTAAGTATGGCTCCCAGGATCAAACCACGAACCACTCAAACCACAACACATGGTCTCTATTGAGAGTTGTGCCTTGCTGGGGAGGCAGCCACAAGCATCCTTAGAATTGAATCTCAATGATGCTTCAGGGCAGAGAAGAAAGCTGGAGGAGCCTATAGATAGAGATGCAGGGCAGGGCTCGGGGCTGGGCTGCACTGAGTCAGTGGGTGTGTGTGCCCAGTGTGGGCAGCTTTCTTGGAAGAGCATCCCTGGTTCTGCTGTAGGTTGGGTTTGTGCCTTCCTTGAAGTGTTGGGGCTCCTCATACGGGGAGGGGGGTGTCCTCTCAGCCACCCTCCTCTTTGCTGCTGTCTGTAGCAGACAGCCTCCTGCAGTTCCCAGGGATGTTCATCTCCATCACACATGAGAGTTCACCTCTCTGAACAGAATCAGTCTGCTTCTGTGAGAGCCACTACAGGGAGTCACCTCCAGCCAGACTAGTCAGAAAGATGGAGTTCCAATACCAGGAATGACAGAAGCAGCCCATATTTGTCCTCTGCTTTTGTTCTTAATTGGCAAGCACGCTACCAACTGAACCACATCCCTGGACCCTTCACTCCACCTTCAAGCTGTGCTTTCTGCACACTTGACCACTATCTGAGCTCCACTTCAGCAGTGCCGTAGCTCATCCTGTAGACTCTTCTCACTTCCGTGTCCTTTGGCATACGGAAATTGATGTTGTGATGAGGCCCTTGTTATCTGTTGGCATAGCTGAGAACTGTTGTTGGACCCAAAGCTGGGAAGATTCCGTCCTTCATTCCATCTTTTCCTGCCTATAAATGTTCCTTCTGGCAACTTGGGTCTCTCATTTCAGTTCTGATCCACTTTGACTGTTTTGTTTTTGTTTTAAATATGGCATGAGTTAGGGCTTCAGCCTCACTCCTGAGTGTGCATGTATGTCCACTTGTCTTAATCTTGTCCCCTGCAGAGACTCTTCTCTTCCACTTGATAGTCATGGCCTCCTGATTGATGGCCAGCTGGGTCATGCCAGTTTGTGTTCAGTGTTGGACTCAGTTCAAGTTCAGCCTGTGAGTCCTTCCTCATGCTACTGCCTAAGTTGTTGTCTTTAGTGCCCTTGCTCCTAGGCTGATGTGAACCTTCTGACTTGTGCTCCCACCCCTGCAGTGTGGTTAAATGTTGATCAACAACTTCACAGGATGTAGAATCACCCAGGAGACAAACCTGTAGGTACATCTGTCTGGGGGAGTTTCTAGATTGGTTTAACTCAAGTAGGAAGATCACCCAAATGTCGGGAGCACTATGCCATGGCTGGGGTCCTGGACTGAATAAAAAGGAGAAAGCGAGCTGATCCCCAGCATCTATCTCTCTCTGCTTCTTGACTGTGGATGCCACGTGACTAGCCACCTCAGGCTCCTGCCACGGTGCCTTCTCCATTGCGACGGACTGTGCACACTCAGACTGTGAGCAGAATAAACACTTGCCCTAAGCTGCTTTTAGCAGGTATTTTGTTTTAGCAATGAGAAAAATAACTACTGCAGCCCATCAAGATCGACTCGGCTATTCAGAATCCCTTGCAGTTCTCTGTGAATTTTAGCATAAACAAAAAACAAACAAACAAACAAAAACCCCAACCAAATCTAGCTTTGCAAGAAAGACATTTGCAGTTTAAGGTTTTTTTTGGCTGTGCTCAGGAATCCAACCTGGTGCTGAGCATACACTCTATCCCTGAGCCACACCTCAAGCCAATGTTTACAGTTTTGAGAGAGTTGCATTGATTCTGTAGATCATTTTGAAGATTTGACTCAGCCCCAGCCCCGAGGGCACCGACATCTGGGCACCTCTGAACTGGAGACCCAAGCTCTGCCCACACGAGGCTTCCTGTAGGGCAGCCCCAAGCTGGCTGAAGTTAGACTCCAGGAGTTCCACAGAGACAGTGCTCACCCTGCTTCCTGCTGTTCCCTCTTCACTCCTTCCACACCTGACCTGGTCCAAACAGAGGCGCAGTAGTCTTTGCTTCATCCAGCTGTTGGAGCAGGGGCCCCACTGGTGGCCCTTCTCTGCACTGAGGAGTTGGTGATTGCAGAAGTAACTTCCTCAGGAGGAGGATCAGAGCTCAGATGAGGAACAGGGTGGATGAGAGTAGAACCTAACAGAAGTTAAGGTTTCAACATCACGTCATGTCCCTGGTACAAAGGAGGAGTGTGGTGTGTCCTCACACCCATGATGAGGTATGATAGCATGAAGCATAAGGATGCTTTGATTGTAGAAGCTGGTGCTGGGTCTACCCTGGATATTTCTATGAATGCCTTTTGTATTTTTGAGACATGGTCTCATGAACCCAGGCTAGCCTCAAACTCCCTCCCGAGTGCTGGGATTACAGCATGTACCATTCTTCCCCACTTACACTATGTTTCTAGTACCTGCTACCTGAGTAGACAGCATAGGTACGTGGGGGCAGGATAGAGGAGGTAAAGGGGTCTTCTTCCAAGCACAGTAGCAGGACCAGCATTTAGCAGTTTGGTCTGGTAGGTTTGTTGGTCTCACCAATGCACTATTTAGTTTCTTTCTGTAGCATCCTATGGTGGGGCTGTTAGGATGGAAGAAGACAGAGGCCCAGAAAAGTCTCTGTCATTTGCTCAGGTCAGTGGCAGACTGGGTCTTTTGCATTCCCTGCCCTGATTTAGAATGAATCCTGCCCTGTCTTAGGGACAGATGTATCTGTCCTCACAGCCTCCTACAATGCCTGGGCCACCCTCCCTGCTCTAATCCTGTAGCCTAGACAATATGCAGTAATGTGGACAGAATGGGAGCCTGGAGGAGGAGGGCCTAGCTTGGAAGAGTAGCCAAACTCAACTTTTACCTACAGCTCACAGATGTGGGTGAGTGTTTGCTCCCAAGGACCCACGGTCCTGATGGGCAGCAGGCAGCAGGCATCATCCTCATCCCCATTATACACAATCAGAGCCTGCTGAGAGAGGCAGGCTGGCTGTCCCCAGAGCCTGGCGTCCAGCCACACCTGGGTGTAGAGAGTGTCAGGAGCACCCCCTGCCCTGCCAGGAAAGTGCCAAAGGGGAGGATACCCACATGCCCATTGGAGTGGGCTGGGCAGCATCAGCTCTAGGACGTTCAGTTTGAACAAGCAGGAGGCAGGGCTGCGGCAGGTGGTGAACAACCCCCGCCCAGCATGCACAGGGCTCCTCTTCACCTCATCCCCCCCCCTACCCGTCCCCATCCCTGTGTTCTCCCCCCTTGTCCCCCATGCACGCCCCCCTCACTTGGCAGGCATGTGCCTGCGGCCTCTGCTCAGCTGCAGAGGAGCCCTCCAAAAAGCACTTTGTGTGTGAAATCCTTTTAGCAGGATGAGTTTGGAATCTGGCCCATGGTTTGAGGCATTTGGCAGGGTCCCTGAAGACGCAATCCAATTAGTCCCGTGTTTTCTTGTTTTTATAAGTGACTCTAGACCCAGGTTTTCCTCAGTGAAGTGGAAAATAGGTACAGGCTACAACATTCATGCACAACCAAATTTCTCTTCCCTTCATCCCATGTCTTCCAATCCCAGACATGAGTCAGCTCCCATTGGCTGGAAGAGAGCAGATGGCCACAAAGGGCGGACAGGACTCGCCTCATGAAGCCAGGGTCCTGGGACCTGAAAGCAGGTGGTGGCAGACTGTCATAACACCATAGGACAAATGTGTGATAGGACAGCCGTAGCTATACTGGGCATATATGGTAGAGGCAGGATATGAATGTGTGGGTGTATGCAGGCTTAAAGGGTGGTGGTGGAGGCGAAGGTCTTGGGCAAAGGAGGGGATAAGTGGTAGAACACCTGCCTAGGATCCCCCAGGGAGGGGCTGGGGTGTGGCTCAGTGGTAGAGCACCTGCCTAGAATCCCCCAGTGAGGGGCTGGGGTGTGGCTCAGTGGTAGAACACCTGCCTAGGATCCCCCAGGGAGGGGCTGGGGTGTGGCTCAGTGGTAGAGCCCCTGCCTAGAATCCCCCAGTGAGGAGCTGGGGTGTGGCTCAGTGGTAGAACACCTGCCTAGGATCCCCCAGGGAGGGGCTGGGGTGTGGCTCAGTGGTAGAGCACTAAGTTCTATCCTCAATACTGCAGATAATAAAAATGAAGCCCATTTGGTATGCTGTTCCTAAAGGAGGCAGCATCCTTGTACTTGAAGAGCTGGGTTTGAGGTAGCTCTAAATGCTCACCATGAGCTTATTGTACCAGTCATAGTCTTATGCTTTGGGTCAGGAGAGTATTGGCCAAGGTGGAAGCCAGTGCTGTACAGTGGGCAGCTGGGCCAGCATCATGG